>NC_134356.1:662166601-662466601 GCF_048569485.1 Anomaloglossus baeobatrachus | reverse complement strand
GGTGTGAACACCAACTCCTGGAGGAAGGCAACAAGGATTTTGGGTTAGCTTAGATGTTCCTAACTGGGGTGTAGGGTGTGGTGGTGTAATGACCTGTGACCCCTGGCTTGCCCAGGGCGTCACACATACTATGTCCTGGGGTTATCCAAGAGGTGACACAGTTTCTTCTGAATTAATGAAATGTGCTACCATGTTTTTTGGTCATCTTGTCTGTGGGCACATCATTGCTTCTGTTGGATTTTATAGTTTATTGGACCCCTTAAAGTCATTGTTGCTGGGATGAGAAAACCTGCTATGTTCTCAGGGTACTTCACAGTATAGCAAAATCAAATGAAGTATTGGTGCAGCTACGGACACATTACTTCTGTTCACCGGATAGGTACATTTTTGGTTATGTAGTCCTATTAAGTTGTTAGGATGGCCTATCCTACAAAGCTGTCAGGTTATAGGGAAGACTGGACCTATGCTGGATAGATAAAAATAAGCCACTGTAGTTTTAGGGGTACTTTGCATGTTGCGACATCGCTACTGCGATGTCGTCGGGTTCAAACCGAAAGTGACGCACATCCGGCGCCGGTAACGACGTCGCAACGTGTAAAGCCTAGATGCGCCGATAAATGATCGCAAAAGCGTCATAAATCAGTGATCTGTGTAGTGTCGGTCATTTTCATAATTTCGCTGCAGTGACAGGTACGATGTTGTTCCTCGTTCCTGCGGCAGCACACATCGCTGTGTATGAAGCCGCAGGAGTGAGGAACATCGCCTTACCTGCCTCCATCGGCTATGCGGAAGGAAGGAAGGGGGGCGGGATGTTTACATCCTGCTCATCTCCGCCCCTCCGCTTCTTTTGGCCGCCTGCCGTGTGACGTCGCTGTGACGCCGCACGACCCGCCCCCTTAGGAAGGAGGCGGGTCACCGGCCAGAGCGACGTCACAGGGCAGGTAAGTGCATGTGAAGCTGCCGTAGCGATAATGTTCGCTACGGCAGCTATCACAAGAGATCGCATCTGCGACGGGGGCGGGGACTACAATCGGCTAGCGATGTCGTAGCGTGCAAAGTACCCCTTAGACTATCTTAGCTATGGCCCATCATTGTTGGATTAATGGTATGACCCTTCTTGTCTTTCTTTTTTGGCTCCTTGAAGTCAACAAATGGTGGAATGACCATAATAATAAGACCTACTATGTGGTCACGTCATTCAGGCAACGGTGCTGCTGGAAAAAGCTTCAATATTTTGGAATAATTTTGTCTATGGACACGTGACTTCTGTTGGATTGGTGTGAAGGTCCAACATGTTTTTAAAGGTCATCTCTGATAAGAACCTACGTTCTCAGGACACATGTTCTCCTTGATGGATGAGCTACATTACCATATTTAGAACCATCATATCTACTTCTGTTACGTAGAAAATATGACCTAAATGTCCTGGTAAAATACTATGTCAAAAACATCCATGTAGCAAAGTGCAACTGGTGAAATCTCACCTGTATTGTAATGTTCTTGGTGTAGAAAAACTCCAGGTGGTCTTTTTAAGAGCTTCAAGGAGTTATCTGGGACTATTTAAATCACTTTATATCCTAAATGTTATTTCTTTTTGTAATGTTGTCCAGGCTTGGGGCTCAAAGCTGCAGACAATCTCAGTGACTTTTGAATCCTCATCGTGAGCACAGTCGCGCTGTCATGATTCTCCGATGCCTGGAGTGAGCGTTCATTAGACTATAAGTATGTGATTTGTATACTTACGATCACAGTCAGACTAGACGTGTCTAGCCTCCATTTGCATGTCTAGTCGGTATGTGACAACATCTTTGCAAATCACATATTTGTCGTCACCTGCAAATCGCAAATCACATATTTGTGGTTGCCTGATCCTAGAGAATACTGACATCACACACTGTGAGGATTTACAAGTCTGTAATCACATATATTGACTGTAGATATTGTCAGGCCTGGACAACCCCTTTAAGGATCTGCAATGATCATGCTCAGACCTCTACTCTTCCGACTATGCCTGCACATTAGGCTCATCATGCTCGCCAGCTAAAGGCTGTGCCAAATGTATCTATGGTCACAAGAGTCATCACACACACATCGGGAAGCTAAAGCGCCTTTTCTCACAGCGTGTTCACACAGTTTGAATCGCGCATGAGCTGTGAGAGAAGATTTTCAGATGTTACATGTGTGTGTGAACTGACTTTCGGTGATATACACTGAGGAGACCATAGCAGGAGAGCATACATGTATAACATACGTCAAGTGATTGGGCATATCGCCACATGAGGTGACCAAGCGCCATGTGACCCATAGTGAGGTCAGCAAATCCATTAAGATATGATTCATAAGGTATTTTAAAAGATACACAACACTAGTATAAAAAGTGGTTAAAACCCCCTCAGGCCTAGTAATAGCCAGTAACGTCATGACGGTAGACAAGACTTTCGGGCCTCACTGCTGATGCTTGCTCCTTTTATATTTTTAGGAAAGGCAACACTCTGGCGTAAATCATATATTTACACACAATCAAAAGATTCTCCAAGTAACATTTTCTCTAAGATTTACAGAATCCTAAAGAAATCTGGAATTTTAATGCCAAGACATGACAGATAGAAAACCATACGAGAGGCAGGAGCAGGAGAAAAGGCACAGCTCCTTCTTTCCTTTGTCTTTTGTTAGCTATCCCTTTTTTATGTCATCGATGTGACTGCGACACCTGACATAACGGTGCATATTGAGTCCCAGCGCCCTCTACTGGTAGACACGTAATACTGCTCATCCTCCCCACCAGGAATAACTCTTCCATTTCTGGCTGGATGAAAAACTACACATTAACCCATTGAAAATGCAACCATTTTTCGGTTATGTTGTTATCTGTTCTACTTTCAAGAGCCACGATCTTTTTTCACATTTTTCCAGCAACACAGCCGTCCAAGGGATTAGTCTTTTGAGGAACGAATTGTACATTTTTAGTAACACCGTTCATTTTACCATATAATGGAGAAAAAACAGGAAAAAACTCCAAGTAACATAAAATGTTGAAAAGATTCTGTCATTGATTTTATGGCGCCCAGTGTGGGGTAAAATTTGACTGGGAATGCGATTCTTCAGGTCAGTACGAACACAGCAATATCAAACTTGTACATATTAACTGTAGATAGTCAAACGTCCGATCTTCTATAAAATTCAGCTTGAGTTTCGTAGGACAACTATGGTCGGAAAAAGACTAACGGCACTCCCAAAATGCAGTCTGAACAGGTGCAAAACTGAACATGACATATAATAAACAAAAAAAGTCAGTTTCAGTCTGAAATACTTAGGCTAGTTTCACACTACGTCTTTTTAACATCCGCTGAAAACGTTTTTTTAGCGGAAGTACGGATCCTGCTTTTACAGCAAATAACGTATGCAAACGCATATGTTATTTTGCAGGATCCTGCACTGGATGTTAGGGGCGGGCAAAGGAGTCATGTGATCGGGATTGAGGGGAGCTAGACTGGGAGGAGGCTTCTGACAGCTGCAGACGCTGGTAACCAAGGTAAACATCGGCCTTGGATACCCGATATTTACCTTGGTTACGAGTGTCTACAGCTGCTAGGAGCGAGAGAGAGAGAGAGAGAGAGAGAGAGAGAGAGAGAGAGAGAGAGAGAGAGAGAGAGAGATAGAGAGAGAGAGAGAGAGAGAGAGAGAGAGGATCCAGCACTCATTGACATGCATTGCAGCTCGCGGCGCAATGTCAAGGATCCTGTGACATACGTTAATTTGACAAAGCCAAAAAACGCTACATGTTGCGTTTTTGAAACATGTTAAATTATCGCAAAATGACGGATCCTGCGTCTAACGGACGCAAACGGATGCAAACGGAAGTGGACGTGAGTCCATTGAAAATGCATTAAACACAAAACGGATTTGCACAGGATCCGTACTTCCGTTAAAAAAACGTTTTCAACGGATGTTAAAAAGACGTAGTGTGAAACCAGCCTAAAGCATGCAAAGATTGAATGCAAGAAATATATATATATATATATATATATATATATATATATACACACACAGTGTATATATACAGCATATATATATATATATATATATATACAGTACTGATATATATATATATATATATATATATATGTGTGTGTGTATATATATATATATATATATATATATGCTGTATATATACACTGTGTGTGTATTTGTGTATATATATATATATATATATATATATATATATAAAAATATATATATATATTTCTTGCATTCAATCTTTGCATGCTTTGGCATTTATATATATATATATATATATATATATGCATTACTGCTTAAGGAAATCTAGGAAAAGTTGAGATATTTAGCATACATAAATGGTCATTTGAATATCTGCCCAGTAGCCACGTCAAGACGTATCTTGGTACTGGGAACCTGCACTAAACTGAAGCTTCTCTATGCGTTACAAACCTCCATGTGTATGGGCATGTAAGAACCTGCTACTGAAGATAAAATCCCCTGTTGCTACTGGGGGAAGGGTGAAGGTTCCAAGTAACTAGATATGCCTTGCTGTGGCTACTGGGCAAATATTGAAATGGCCATTTTGTATGCTAAATATCTCAATTTTTCCTAGATTTCCTTAAGGAGTAATGCATATCTATATTCTTGCATACAATATTTGCATGCTGTACATTTCAGAGTGCAACTGTCTTTTTTTCTTATTATAAACAATGGTGGCAGTGACTTAAGCATTGAAAAGGCCCACCAGGTGCCATAATAACACATCTGGTACCCACAACTGGGTGCAGCCTCTCACAAAGGCCAGAATCACACTTGCTAGTGCCTCGCGTGTAACTCACGCGAGTCTCTCATGGTAGAATCCGGCAGGGCCGCACACTATGCATACAGGAGCGTCTGAGCTGCATAGAGATACATGCAACCGACCCGCTCCTGTCAGGGGAGTGTGTGGCCAAGCCGGGTTTTACCATGAGAGACTCGCGCGAGTTACACGCGAGGCACTAGCAAGTGTGATTCTGGCCTAACTAATAAAATGCTGCTGTGACTGACCCTGGTATCTAAACAGTAGCAATCAGAGTGAACTCTGGGTGCTGCTGTTAGAGACAGGTGCTGGCTGTAGAACACAGCCAGCAACCGCCCTGAAAGATCAGGCTCAGCTCCTGAGCCCACAACATACTCCTGCCCCACTGTACATTTATAAAAATACCCCAAGGTGCAGGTAGGGTTTAAAGGGATTGCCTCGATTGTAAAGCTCATTCAATAGTGCCAATTTTAAGGTCAGTTATCTGTTATACAGAGAATCTTCAATTCATACAAAGAGCTGCATTCTTGGAATATATTGATTTTTATGGGCACTTTGTAAGGTGTTATTTCACCATGGGAGGCGATATACAGAATATTATTTAACCTTAGGGTACCATTTATTCCATGAAGATAAAATAAAAATGGTACAGACGGAAGAGGGGCCTGCCATTGCTGACATACACTCTACAGAATAATAGGGAACGAGACAGTAAGTTGAGGGGGTTGCGGCAACTCCAGTGGTGATGAAGTGGCAGCGGGGTCATTGCAGGCTGTTTTCTTGTAGAGATGGGTTTTCAAGCTCAGTCTTCAAGTTTTGCAGGTTGTGGAGAATCAGACGTGTTTGGGCAAAGACAAAGACTTCCAGGGATAGTTGGGAGAAGTCGTGGAGGTGAGTGGGTGAGGGACGTACAAGTGTGGAGGAGAAAAGGAGGTCTGGAAAGGACCAGAGATTGCGGGTGGGAAAACATCGGAAGGTTAGTTTGGAAATATACGGAGAAGGCAGATTATGGACGGATTAGTAGATCAGCATTAGTAGTTTGAACTGTATACGTTGGGGTATTGGGAGCTAATTGAGGGATTTGCAGAGGGAAGTGGAAGAGTAGCGAGGAGAGAGTTGGACTAGTTGGGCAGCAGAATGAAGGACGGACTAGAGAGGTGTAAGAGTGTCAGCAATGAGGCCACAGAGGAGGATGTTGCAGTAGTTGAGGCAGTAGATGATGAGGGTGTGTGCTAGCATTTTAGTAGATTCAGGGTTGAGAAATGAACGAATTCTGAAAATATTTTTGAGCTGGAGGCGGTAAGAGATTGCGAGAGCTTGGATGTGGAGTTTGAAGGACAGGGCAGAGTCTAGGGTTATTCCGAGGCAGCGGACTTCAGCTACAGGGAAAAGCGTGATGTGATTTATTGTGACATAGATCAAGTAGGGGAATTAAGTGGGATGGAGGAAAGATGATGATTTCAGTTTTGTCCACACTGAGCTTTAAGAAGTGAGAGAAGAAGGATATGTCTGATAGACATGCCAGGATTCTGGACAGCAGAGAGGTGACCAGGAAATAAGAAAAAGAACCCGGCCCTTGAATATAATCAATCCAATCAGCTGCGTTATTCACCTCTCGAACGTTTCAGCTCCATCCCAAGCTTTCAACTGCTGGGCCAGACAGGTAGATCTAAGTGCCATCAGCGTATCGGTAATACTAGAAGCCATGGGTGGGATAAGGAGGTAGTGTGGGACAGAAAGATACTAAATTTGAAGTTAAAAAGGTATGAGGAGATTTAGGAGAGGAAGAGGTCAACTGTGTTGAAGGCAGAGGACAAGTATAGAAGGAGTATAGAAAATTGTCTGTTAGCTTTGGTGGTAAATAGTAATTTTGTTCAGGGTAGTTTCAGTGGAATAGTGGAGACGAAAGCTGGATTGTAGGTTATCAAAGAGCATTGGATGAGCGGTGGGAGGAAAGTTCAGCATGGACATGATGTTCGAGGAGTTTAAAAGGGAAACGGTTGCAGCAATATGGGGCGATAGCTGGACGTAGAGGTTGAGATGAGGGGTGGTTTTTTCAGGATAGATGGGAATATGGCAAACAAGGGACAAAAGTCCAGCATCCGGAAGAGGTAATTGTAAAAAATTGAACATGTTAAAATAAAAAGCATGTGTAGACCTTAGTCTACTGTTTCACGCAAGATTTTACAGGAATGTGTAGTACTTGTCCTGAATAAGAGCACAAGTCTTGCTTGACATGCATAGATTAAGGTCTACACATGCTTAACAGGTTTGTTCATTTTTTTACCATGGAAGTTAAAGTCAAGTTTAAATTGCCTTTTGCAGATGCTAGACTTTCCTCCCTCATATTCTACGTACCTGAAGGCCAGGTTCAGAGTTACACCGCCTCCAAATTGTGAAGCTTTTGGAATCTGGTGAGCTGAAACGTTTTTCACGTCCCTTTTTTCCCTCCTTTTGGTTGTGATCGTGGCATGTTTGAAAGAAAAACAGAAGTTACCAGAACTTAACGATAGGTTGAAGAGATGGATTGGTGCTGGTATAAACATGGTGGGGAAGTAGGAAGAGATGGGGTCAAGTGCACAAGTGGTAGAGAGATGATTAAGAGGAAGGTTATGGAAGACGCAGTGGTCTGTTATACATAAGGGTTCTGGTGGTTGAACAATAAAGACTTGCTTTTTTTGGTCGATCTTGTTTTTTGAAATGTGCGGCAAAGTCTTCTGCAGAGATGAGAGAAGCTGGAGGGGTAGTGGTGGACAGAGGGAGGAATCAGAAGTGTCGAGTAACTGATTGGGGTTGTGGGCTAAAAAAGTGAGTATGAAAATATGAGTTTTATGAAGGGGTGAAGTTATCTTGTGAGTTTTCTTCCAGTGCTGCCCTACATCCCTGGATGCGTCCCCAAGCTTTTTAGTGAGGTTATTGTGGAAGGGTGGTCTATTGATTCGTCGCACTCTGCCACGCACGAGAGGGGAGCTTGAGTCAATAGCTGATGCAAGTGTGGTTTGTCGAAAACGGTGGAGCTGTGTTAAGTGAGGATATGGAGGACATCTGTAGAGTAAGAGATAGTGCAAGAGTGTCTACGTGTGTGAGGTTTCTGCGGGGGTTGCTAGTTATTGGACATGGGGGGCAGACAAGGAGGACAGGGATGAGAAAGGGACAAAATGGTGATCGGATAAGGGTATAGGTGAGTTAATAAGATCAGATAGGGATCAGAGGTGAGTGGCTGTGGAGGACCACTGAGTAAGACCAAAGGATAAAGCAAGTGACAGGAACATGGAGGCTGCTGACTGGCGGGTGTCAGTGGGGATGTTGAAGTCACTCAAGATAATAGAAATAGTGTAGAAGCCATCGATAAAGGCAGTGGCCAGGCTGGGGGTCGGTAGATGACGACCCCTTGGTGGAGGACTGGATACTGAGAGTTCACTTCAAAAGAGAGGATAAAGGAGTACAGTAGAGGTAGGATTGGGTTGAAGGTGTAGTTTGTAGAAAGGAGAAGACCCACTCCTCCATCATGACTAGTGTCAGGGCGAAGAGATTTGGTGAATGAACAGCTCAGCAGGGGAAGCTATGTCGGGGAGTGTCAACCATCTTTCGGTGAAGCCCAGGAAGGATAAGAAAATTAACACTTGCACCTGTGTCACCCACAGATTACAGCGGAGCACTTGGGGTCTGGGCTGTAGGGTAACTTATACATTTCCCCCCTTAAGAAGCCAAAAAATAGAAGTAGCGAATTGCATGGATTTTTTTTTTCATTCACTTGAGTGGGAGCTGATGTGCTCTACCCAGCAGAGACCAATACACACATTTAATAGAGTCGATTGGCGGGAGTGCCGGGTGTCAGCCCCTACAGATCTGATATTGATGACCTATCCAAAGGAGCTTATCTTGCGACTTGAAAATCCCTTCATTAATTGTCCAGTCATTTAACCCCTTCTTGTAAGTTCCAATACAAGCACCACAACAATGATATATATACAAGGGGATGATTTTTATGCCAGCATGAGAAAATTGATAAATCATGAGAAATCATCGCTCTCCTCCATCAATCGCTGGGCGTGTTTACATCAAACATCGATAGTTAACGATTATTCCGTAGTTTAGTGTCCTGCATCAATGGCGGGGGGTATAAATTTACCAACACAAGACTATGGCATTAAGTGATAGATGTAATCCCCAATGGTAGCCCCTGCGATGGGTCTGACAACCCCCTTAACACTTTCACTCTTTCTTTTATGATTTTTTTTTTCCCTTCTAAACCTTTTTTTTTCCTAAATGTTTACATTGACAGCCATACGAGGGCTTTTTTTTTTTTATTACAGTGGCGAATTGTAGTTTCAAATGACGCCGATCCCCTTACTAAATAGCAGATTGAAAGAAAAAAAAAAAAAAAAACAGGAAAACAAAGTCCAAGGTATGGCAAAATCATTA
This sequence comes from Anomaloglossus baeobatrachus, assembly GCF_048569485.1. Lineage (NCBI taxonomy): Eukaryota > Metazoa > Chordata > Amphibia > Anura > Aromobatidae > Anomaloglossus > Anomaloglossus baeobatrachus. Next base: position 662,457,378 of record NC_134356.1, on the reverse strand, counting down.
AACGCTTCCTCAACCATTTTTAACAATTTAGTTTTTTTTTGTAACTTCCAATTGCTTTTTTGGGGGATTAAAAAAAAAATAGAATTTTTTATATTTCCATTCATGGAGCTGTGTGAGGGCTTTTTTTATGTGTGTGGCGCAATGTCCTTTTTGTATTTTTGGTAGGTAAATTTAATGTCATGTCTAGCAGAAACAAAAATAGGCTTTTTTTTGCATTATACGTTCACCTTGCTGTTTAATTAATTTACTATTTTGAATAGATCAGAGTTTCATGGAAGAGTTGATAGCAAATGTCTTTTTGCTATAGAAGTTATAGAATGGTATCTGATACTACTTTTGTTTTTAATCATAGAATGGTAGAGTTGGAAGGGACCTCAAAGGCCATGGAGTCCAACCCCCTGCGAGTGCAAGTTATCCTAAATCATCCCAGCTATATGGTTATCCAGTTCCGCTTGAATATTTCCATTGATGGAGAGCTCAGTACCTCCCGCGGTAGCCTGTTCCACTCTCTGACTGCCCTCACTGCCTCCCGTGGTAGTCTGTTCCACTCCCTGACTGCCCTCACTGCCTCCCGTGGTAGTCTGTTCCACTCCGACTGCCCTCACTGCCTCCCGTGGTAGTCCGTTCCACTCCGACTGCCCTCACTGCCTCCCGTGGTAGTCTGTTCCACTCCCTGATTGCCCTCACTGCCTCCTGTGGTAGTCAGTTCCACTCCCTGACTGCCCTCACTGCCTCCCGTGGTAGTCCATTCCACTCCGACTGCCCTCACTGCCTCCCGTGGTAGTCTGTTCCACTCCCTGACTTCCCTCACTGCCTCCCGTGGTAGTCTGTTCCACTCCCTGACTGCCCTCACTACTTCCCGTGGTAGTCTGTTACACTCCCTGACTGCCCTCACTGTCAGAAAGTTTTTCCTAATGTCTAATCTTAAATCTCCTTCCTTTTAGTTTCATCCCATTGCTTCTTGTACTTTCTTGTGCTAATGAGAATAAAGTAGTTCCCTCTGCACTGACTAATTTTGAGATATTTGTACACTGTTATTAGGTCTCCTCTCAGCCTTCTCTTTAGTTCTTTTAGCCTGTAATCATATGACATGGTTTGCAGACCGTCTGCCATCTTGGTGGCTCTTCTCTAGACTTGCTCCAATGTATCAATGTCTTTCTTGAATTCGGGCACCCAGAACTGTACACAGTATTGCAGGTGGGGTATGACCAGGGCAGAGTATAGGGGAATGATTACCTCTCTTGAGCTAGAATCAATGCTTGTCTTAATACATCCCAGAATTTTGTTGGCCTTTGTACCTGCAATTTCGCATTGTTGGCTCATGTTGAATCTGGGATCCACTATTATTTCCCCGGTGCTATCACCTAGTTCTATTCTTACCATACTATATATGCTTTTTACATTTCTGTTACCCAGATGTAGGACTTTGCATTTGTCCCTGTTAAAAACCATTCTGTTCTCCTCGGCCCATTGTACGAGCGTCTAGATCCTTTTGTATACGCGCTCTTTCCTCTCTAGTGTTGGCTCCTCCTATCTTAGTATCATCTGCAAATTTTATACGTTCCCCAATAATTCCATTATCCAGATCATTTATACAGAAATTAGACAGCATTGACCCCAGGACAGAGCCTTGCGGCCCCCGCTTTTACCTTTCTTCCAGGTTGATGTGTACCCATTTAGTATTACTCGTTGTGCCTGATCATTAAGCCAGTTGAGAATCCATTTGATTTTTTGCCGATTCCGTCCTTGATCATTTTTACAATGAGGATGTTATGCGATACTTTATCGAATGACTTACTGACGTCAAGGTATATACTATATCCATAGCATTCACCTGGTCTAACCATTCAGTGACTTTATTATAGAAGGAAAAACGTATTGGTCATAAAGCCGTGCTGGATCTGGGTAATTAATGTCTTCCATCCAGGTGCCTAAGTAAATGTTCCTTGACAATTCGTGCAACGTTTTCCTGCTATGGAGGTCAGGCTTACTGGCCTGTAGTTGTAGCTAGGGACCATATTTGTCCTTTTCCAATCTAGAGGAACCACTCCTGTTTTCCATGACTTATTGAAGATTGTGGCAGCGGTACTATTAGTTCCTCAGCTATCTCTTTCAGGAGTCTAGAGTATAAATCACCTGGACCTGGGGACTTGGTTTCCTGTAACTTGGCTGTGTTCTCCTACCAATCCTTTGCTTGTCACCGTGGACTCCTCCTGATGTCATCATGTCTATCATGATTATTGTTGATGCTTGCATTAGTTTTTTGGGAGAATACAGATACTAAATATGTATTTAGTATCTCCATCGGCTGTTCCACCTTGTTGACTGTTTCACCTTTTTCATTCTGCAGGACTCCAATGGTCTTCTCCATTTTTCTTTTGCCTTTAACATATCACCAAAATCCTTTTACAAGCCTCAATTCGTGTTTGGCCTTAGCTCCTTTGGCACTTGTCTTGCAGAGTCTACAAACTGCCATGTATTATTCCCTAGGTATAATCTCCTTCTTCCACTTGTGTTTCCTTTTTTTTTTTTTTAGCAGCTGATGTAATTTTTGGTTCATCCATCCTGGTTTCTTTAGGTCTTTCCCATTTTCTTTCTTTTAGGTGTTGTTAGTTCTTGTGCAATAAGGATTTCCTTACGGAAGATTTCCCATCCTTCATGTGCAGTTTTGTACTTAAAGGGAACCTGTCACCGGATGTTTATAATTCTTACCTAACGGTCGGTGCGGAGCACACTGGTCGGATGGGCGCCTCAGTTCTCCGGGTCCCGCGCCTCCTCTTTCATTCATCTTTGTCCTCCTTCTGAAGCTAGTGTGGATGACGCGTTCTACGTCATCTACACTAGCCGACAGTGAGGTCCTGCGCAGGCGCACTTTGATCTGCCCTGAGCAGCAGTGTAGATGTCGAAGAACGCGTCATCCACACTAGCTTAAGAAGGAAAAAGCTGGCCGAAAGAGGAGGCGCGGGATTCGGAGAACAGAGATGCCCTTCCGACCAATCTGCTCCGAATTATATACATGGAATTCTGCCAATCTTTGCCTTTAGGCCCTTGAAGTTCGCTCTGCCAAATTTCAAGCCTTGAAGTCTGTGTCTTCTCAGGTGCAACCCCAAATTCAAAGATGGCATAATCGCCGTGTCCCAGTGTCTCTGCTACCCTTAATCATATCCTCGTTGTTAGCTAGCTCAAAGATGGCTGTTCCCCTCGTATTTTCTTCCACCAGCTGGGAGAGGACGTTGTCTACAAAGGAGGATAGAAATTGATTGGAGCCTTTACTCTTACCTGTGAGGGTTTCCCAATGAATGTATGGGTAGTTGAAATCTCCCATGATCATCATTTCATGTTTTTTTGAGAATGTGACCATTTGGTGTGAAAAATATCTCATCCATAGCCTCTGTTTGACCCAGCGGTCTAGAATAGACACCTATTATGTTGTCCTTGTTATTGCCATGGATTCTCACCCAAATATCTTCTAACAGATTCTCATTCTCTGAAACTTTAATTTCTGTGGAGATGTGCTCTTTTCTGACATATAATGCCGTCCTGCCTCCTTGTTAGTTCTATTCTTTGTGAATAAGTTGTATCCTTCCATCTGTATGTTCCGTCACTGCACCAGGTGTCAGTGATGCCAATGACGTCAGTTTTCCTTCTGTATTAAGAGCTCGAGTTCTCCTTGTTTCCCATTGTGATGATGGAATATGGGGGGTTGTGTATCATTTTGTGTAGGTTCATATTTTAGGAGCCTTGCTCCATTCATTCTGTATATTTATTATACCAATTTTTGTTACCATTTTCTTTTTGTTAAACCCCATTTCTCTACTGTCCATTGTTTACTTGCCAGCTCTCCAAATACTGGGACTCACCCCCTACAGTGTTTCTTGTGCCTAGATTTGGGCAGGAATCCAACCAAACTCTGTTTACCTGGGGATTATTCAGTCTGTCTGAGAAAGAGAAGGAGTAAAGGCTCTGTCACACACAGAGATAAATCTGCGGCAGATCTGTGGTTGCAATGAAATTGTGGACAATCAGTGCCAGGTTTGTGGCTGTGTACAAATGGAACAATATGTCCATGATTTCACTGCAACCACAGATCTGCCAAAGATTTATCTCTGTGTGTGACGGGGCCTTAAGATTGATCCTCTGGAGGATAAGCTGCAGCTACAGGCAACACCCCAGAGAGCCATTGCGAAACCCCGATTTCCCTGGAAAAGGATGGCTGGAGGATTATGACTCATCCCTGGGACATTTATACCATTACTGGATTATACCCTCTGTGTGGTGTATTATTATTTGAACCTACTGGATTGCATGGAATAAAGGATCTTTGGATTGCTCACTCATCTCTCGCTCCGTTGATTGTGTGATATTGGAGAACCCCGTGACACCCATACTTTGCACGATTCTGAAAATCATTTTAGATGGTGCTCACCTGCTTCCCTTTTCTTAGATTCCTTCTCCGAATCCTGTCCTGGGTCCTCTTTACTACATCTGGCATCCTTGTTTAGTATATCCTTTAGCTAAATGTTTTTGTCCGGCAATTTTCTTCCCATCCCTTCTTTTATATCTTCAAGTTTTCTTTATTCTCCTTTACAGAACTTGAACCTGTGCTCGATTGTTCTATATCCTGTATAATGACTTCTGTATTGCAGAATCAAGTCACAACGACGTTCTCCTATAAAGCCCAGCCACAGGACAGAGATGGCAATCATCATCATGCCCATGGCTACCATAATAACCACGTCCTCTGAGAAGGCTCGATGTGCACGTTACAGGAAGGTGCAGCTCCTGAGCCAACTCTACACACCGCAAACAACCATTGTAGTAATAAGTTATGGCCTCCTGTCCGCCCATAAATTGTAGTTTTTTTTTTTATTTAACCCAAACAGAGGCATTAGTTTGATAGGAACCCAACAAAAAGGAGGTCGCCTTGCTTTTGGCTGTTGGGCTCACATAAAATCTGGCCATTTTTGTGTGCTAGGTATCTCAATTTATACATGTTTTCCATAGCAGTAATGCATGTCTATATTCCCATATGTAGTGTTCCACATAACTTCGCATTACAGAGTGCAGCTGTCTCCTTTCTGTTACATTGTAGGAATAGGTTACTGCCTCTCCTCCATACTGGTCTCACCACTTACTCTTAAGACATACTCCATGCTATTTACGGATCGCCTAACTTACCTTCATCACTTGAAACCAGCCACGAGCGCTTCTAATCGAAGACATCCTGCGTCAATCCATTAGGTCGACGTCGTGTATCAATAGCAATGAAGAGGAGTACATTTTTGGGCTGATAACCTGGGACATGGACTAAAATTTGCCATGAACCTACCACCTAGTTCATTTTTCTCCATTGGTAGGTACCATGTGTGGTCAGAAAGTGGACAGAAACCCCAGTATTACACACACCCGCTCCTAAAATCCAGTAAATGTTAGTCAAAGGGCCAATTCATGTTATTGTTGGCTAATGACAGACCTAAGGCAGTAGGGTCTAATAACTACGTAGTCCATGATGCTTTCCATAGGCATAGGATAAAAAGGTATGGGTGGTTCAACCAATAATAAAACAAAAAAGTAGCGGGACGCAAATCAATCATTGAATTCAGGTTTCTCATTCAGTCTACCCTCACGCCCCGGTATTTAACCTCAGGCCTCTCGCCTCTAGTGTATAACAGGCAGCCGCATTGTCCCCAGTGTATAGTCTTCAGCCCCCGCCATACTATTCATTATTTTTTTTTTTTACCAATAATGTAACAGAATAGCCGGTGGTGCAGAGCTCACCGATACCAGCGCATCCTGTTATAGGAACCTTAGGGGTAACAAGTCTGTCCATGACATTTTTACCTGCTGAATCTTCCCCCTTCACCTGTGAGGGATATTATTGAGAAGTGGAAGGAACTGCAGCAACTCAACCACAAAGTGGAGACCCCGTAATGTTATAGAGCGGGGGGCCGAGTGCCGAGGAGCAGAGGGAAGAAAAGTCACCACCGCTCTGCTGACCCCATAACTGCAGAGTCCAGACCGTCTCTGGTAACATCAATACAAACAAGGTGGCTGCCGGGAGCTTCATGGCTGAGCAGCTGCAGTTGTACATCGCCAAGCACAATGGCGAGACGTACGTCGCCAAGCACAATGGCGAGACGTACGTCGCCAAGCACAATGGCGAGACGTACGTCGCCAAGCACAATGGCGAGGTTGGATTGAGTGGTGTAAAGCCGCCACTAATGGACTCTGGAGGAGACGTGTTCTGCGTAGTGATGGATTACACTGCTCTATCTGCGTATGATGGAGTAGTCTGGGTTTGGTGAAAGAGAATGTTACCCTCTGACTGCATTGTGCCCACTGTACAGTTTGGTGGAGGAGGATAATGCAATAAGTACGTGCAGCAGGTCACCACGACTTGTATGAACGCCCACCCACCGTAGGGAGGAGCAGAAATGATTGATATATACACGGTTCAGGATGAATCCTGGCAGAAAACACAGATGGCGTACAATAAATAAAGTATCTTTTAATAGAAACAAGGCAGCGAGCGACAGACAAGAGAGAGGCAGCGACTAAACGAAATATAGGGGGGGGGGGGGACGTGCCACCCTCCGGCAAAGCTTCCTACAGGGATCAGATGCCAGTGATACAGACATAGGAGGGGGAAATCACTTCCACATCCTACGATGAAAACAAGGAAGGAGCAGGAAGAAGGGAAAGAATCGCCGATTGTTTCTTTAATGCAAGATTTGAAAAAACTGTTAGAAAATGTTTATTTTACAGGGAATGGATTCAGGAAGAGACTAATATGAAAGGGTTAAATCAGCATAAAGGGGCTACTTGATTGGTACAGACCCCCCTGCGCCGGGTGAACCGTGCCGACCCCTTCAGTCTTTACCGAACACATAAAGTATCATGACTTAGCAGAGACGAATATTTTTACCACACTTTTTCCAATAACCCCCCCTCCAAGGAAATTTTTATTTAGGAAGGGGGGGAATTAGCATGATTGCAAATCGACTATTTAAAAGGGACCATTGCACTTTATTCATAGAGCGGAGTCGGAGCTTCCCCTTTAAATGTACCTCCATTTCCATAGATTATTTCTATTAGTGAAATGACATTAAGAAAACCCAAAAAAAAATAAAAGAAAAAAAAAAAGTAGAACATTAACCGCAAATATATTCAAGTCAAAGGCCCTCGTTAGCAGAAATCAGATCAAATGTCTACGCGGATGTCTTATAGGATGAGATCCGCAGCTTATTAGGCGAGCCTTACCAGCCGGAAGCAAAGTTATATTGAGTAATGAAGAAACCCACCCCCCAAAAAAAACAACCAGATGTCTATCACCCCCTTTCCCATGGAGGAAAAGGGGGAAAAAAAAGTTCCCGCTATTACTAATTTACAATATACAAGTGCATCGCAATAAATTAGAATATCATCAAATAAGAACCCTCACTCCAGGACCTTCATGTGCTTCTAATGAAGCCACTCCTTCGTTGCCCTGGCGGTGTGCTTGGGGTCATTATCATGCTAAAAGACCCAGCCACGTTTCAACTTCAATGTCCTTGCTGATGGAAGGAGGTTGGCACTCAAAATCTCACGATACATGGCCCCATTCATTCTTTCATGTACACGGATCAGTCGTCCTGGTCCCTTTGCAAAGAAACAGTCCCAAAGCGTGGTTTTGCCACCACCATGCTTCACAGTAGGTATGATGTTCTTTGGATACAACTCAGTATTCTGTCTCCTCCAAACACGACGAGTTGTGTTTCTACCAAACAGTTCTACTTTGATTTCATCAGACCATATGACATTCTCCCAATACTCTTCTTTTTTATGATATTCTAATTTTTTGAGATATACCTGTAGATGCACGTTGCCGTCGTGTTTTAAACCATATTTCCCCTGTAGTGGCCGCTAGAGGAGATCTTTGCAAGTGTTCAGATCAGACAATCGTTGCGGCTCCTGGGAAGATTGAATATTTGAGACTTTTTTTTGGTCATTAGAGGTTAGAGAAACAAGAAAAATTGAAACAGGGCACTTGGACAAGAGTTTATATACAAAGAGTGAAGTGCTGCCTGTTCTACTGTGGAAACAGATCTGGGAGTCCTGGCTCTTCAAGGAGGGGAGCGGAGTGGGGGCCCATGCTTGACTTGTATAACCTAAAACCCTGGACATCCAACTAAATCTACTAAACCATTATATAAAAATTGCGGTGTGACCTGGACGCTCCACCCCACCGCTCCTCACGTAGACCTCCCTTCCGGGTGACTCTTCAGCTTATGGAATTTCACGCTTTCGCGTTTCTCGAAGAGTTTCCCGCAGTGTTCGCAGGAGAAGCTGTACTGGTTCACCGAGTTATGCTTCTTCATGTGCCAATTCAGAGATGCCCGCTGACGGCACTGGAAACCACAGACCTCGCACCTGTTGGAACAGAGAAACGTCAAAAGCTCCGTAAGACTCGGAACAATCGGCTTCAACATGTATGCCTTCAGTAAAGGTGGAAGACCTAGCCGTCCCTAAACCTGCCAACAGTGTCCAACCTGTACCCAGGGAGAAGGGTTTCTTACTGTAGTGGGGTCTCGCCGGTGTGAGTTCTCCTGTGGACTTCCAAGTGACTTTTCCTTTTGAAGGATTTGCCGCAAGTCTCGCAGATGAATTCCCGGACGCCTGCGGAGAGAGGACAAGATGGACGTGAGATAGAGGACGTCACCTGCATCAGCGGCAGCGCTGTCTCCACCGCCGGCACGTACCTGTGTGTATGATCATATGACGGTGCAGGTGATTAGTCAGGTAGAACTTCTTCCCGCAGCCTTCTTCAGGACACACTTTGGTTCTTCCTTTTCTGTGAATCAGATTCACATGGTTCTATGGAGTAAAGCGAAAAATCAGCATATGTATCAGGGAAGCTTATATATTTATCTATTAAGATGCACCAGACCATAAGACGCACCTAGGTTGTAGAGGAGGAAAATACGGGGTTAAACAAAAATTGAAGCAAAAAATGTGGTCATGATGCATTGTTATGGGTGTAAGGTCCCCCAATTCTGTACTAACAGCCCCATCCTTTGCTCCTTCCAGGTGTGCATGCCCTCAATCCCGGTGGTAGCACAGTCCCAGTGGATGCATGGCCCCCAATCCCAGTGGATGCATGTGAGTCGACCATCACGGTTTTCAGTAGGGGTACTCTAGCGCCGGGACAACGGCTACTTTACTCTCGATGGGGTTATCACAGGTGGTCGGTCCCGGCTTCGTGCCCTGGGCGCTCACTCTGTGGCTGGGGAATGGTGTACAAGGATGATTTTGGGGATATATGTGATGCCACCTGTGGTGTCTGGTAAGCGGATATACCAGGGCTGCCCGCGGCCGGCCTCCGAGGCGATGGTGACGGCAGCTTTAGATCTCTCAGCTCCCCACAGGTGAAGCTATTTTACCTCAGGGCGGCGGGTCACTGACCAGGAGGGAAGCGACCGAGCGGTGATGGCTGCCTTCTTCTCTGACGTCGCAGGGTCCTGTCGAACGGCGGAGAGATGACACACCGAGTCCACATCAGCTTAAACAAGTCCTTTTTACTAACATCTGGTTTGTTTTGCACAGTACACAGAAACAGTTCGGTTACCAGAAGGCCAATGGTCACAAGTTTCGTCGGAGATTTAATGACAGTTTTTTCTCTGAGGTAACCTTTCTTGGTCTTTCTCGGTCTCTGCTCTGAGGGCTCTGTGACTCCCTCTTTAACCCACTCGTTAGTCTCGTCACTGGTTTTCCCAGGGGTCTGATGCTGCACGGTTTCTTTATCCCGCAACAGCGTTGTGAACTCGGCTTGGGGTTAGTAGTCAGACTCTTGATGGGTACCGGGACTCCTCTTATTTAAGATCCCAGGTTAATGGTCAATGGTTTGGGGATAAACCTGACAAACCTCCTCGGTTCCGTTATACCGGTGTCGACCTGAACTCTTCAGCCGGCTCTCGCCAGACCTAAAGCGTCCCCTTTCCGTCTGGGTTACCCCTTTTCCTGTGTCTTTCTTTTCTTTCGGGGTAACCTCGCTCAGGACGTCGGGCCTATGTTATTTCTAGCCCTTCTTTCAGTCATCAATTTACTCTCATCTGTTCCTGTCACTCCTTACTGACTGACTCCCATCACACCGCACACAAAAAAAGAACACACACAACAAGCGATATTACTCCCCTTCCCTTTGCTCCCCTGTTGCGATGTCCTCTTCTAATGCCGGCAACTGACCTCAGCGTGTAAGCGGCGCAGCGCAATATGGCACTGTCCTGTGCCCCCAGTTACATGAGGAATTGAGCTCCTGGAATATTCACTGCTCCCCACGCTCGGGATTATGGATATGGGGGAGCAGTAAATATTAATTTCCTTTATTAGTGGGTTGTCTCCAGTGCCGACTCCTGCCCCTTGTGACTTTCTCCTCCTCTGCCTCACACACCCCAGGTATGTACATCCGGACTATAAAAGACGCACCCTCACTTTCCAATTTCCTCCAAAATTTGGAAGGAAAAAAAAAGTGAATCCGTCTACTCCATAAAAAAAAAAAAAAAAAAAAAAGTTAAATTATATATTAAAATTTCTCTTGGATTTGTGACCTGATGAACATCAACCCCTTCACACAACCATTTTCAGTTTTTATCTCCCTTTTTCTGAGCGCCTTAACATTTTTAATTTTTCCGTCAATATATCCATATCAGGCCTTGTTTTTTTTTTGCAGGACGAGTTGTATTTTTGAATGACTAATGGTAGCCTTTGTTACCGTGATCCTACCTCTATGCAGGCCATTCAATAGGTCCCCCCGTGTGGTTCTGGGATTTTTTCTCACCGTTCTTGTGATCATTTTGACCCCACGGGGTGAGATCTTACGTGGAGCCCCAGATCGAGGGAGATTATTAGTGGTCTTGTATGTCTTCCATTTTCTTATTATTGCTCCCACAGTTGATTTAATCACACCAAGCTGCTTGCCTATTACAGATTCAGTCTTCCCAGCCTGGTACAGGGCTACAATTTTGTTTCTGGTATCCTTGGACAGTTCTTTGGTCTTCACCATAGTGGAGTTTGGAGTGTGACTGACTGAGGTTGTGGACAGGTGTCTTTCATACTGATAAGTTCAAACAGGGGCCATTACTACAGGTAATGAGTGGAGGACAGAGGAGAAACTTCTCTTAAAGAAGTTACAGGTCTGTGAGAGCCAGAAATCTTACATATTTTCAGATGACTAAATACTTATTTTCCACTATAATTTGCCAAAAAAATATTGCCAAAATCAGACGCGGTGATTTTCTGGATTTATTTTTTCATTTTGTCTCACATAGTTGTGGTTTACAATGTCAATTACAGGCCTTTCTCATCTTTTAAAGTAGGAGAACTTGCACAATTGGTGGCTGCCTAAATGCTTTTTCCCCATTGTATGCCACCAGCCCCTCCTGTGATGTATATGCTCCTAGTCCCTACTATGATGTATATATGCCCACAGCCCCTCCTGTGATGTCTATACGCCCCCAGCCCCTCCTGTGATGTCTATACGCCCCCAGCCCCCTCCTGTGATGTCTATACACCCCCAGCCCCCTCCTGTGATGTCTATACGCCCCCCAGCCCCCTCCTGTGATGTCTATACGCCCCCAGCCCCTCCTGTGATGTCTATACGCCCCCAGCCTCCTCCTGTGATGTCTATACACTTCCAGCTCCTCCTGTGATTTATATACGCCTCCAGCCCCTCCTGTGATTTATATACGCCTCCAGGCCCTCCTGTGATGTATGTACCTCCAGCATCTCCTATGTGACGTATATAATTTACCAATCTGTTGACTGCGCTCCAGAGAGACAAACCTGGAAAAGCAGTTGAGAGAAGCAACATGATCACTATCACCAAACATCACAGCCACACCAAAGAAAAGCAACTCCAAGCACCACAGTAGGGTTGAGTTAATTAATTGTTTGACCTAATATATTACGGTAATTTTCAAGCTGATAATTTTTTTGCAGCCCCAGGTTGGTTCCCCACCCCTGCTATAGCGGAAGGAGTCCGACTACAAGGCAACAGAGGACCACACTCCACCCCAGTATGAGAGGACGATACCTGGAAGCTGTTGAGGGCGGTGTAGACCTGAGCGCACCCCTCATACGGACAGTGGAACATCTCCGGGACCCCATCAGCATCTAGCACCGGAGCGCGACGGTTCCTCTTCCTGTGAGAACACAAGACAAATGTTACCAACGATCTGTTACTTTTAGAAAAAAATAATTAATAAAGCTGGCCGAGCAGAACGGACAGCGGGGCGGGGCAGGCCAGCTGTGACCTGGACAGATCGTTTCTGGTCTCCTACACATGCACATGACTAAAGTCCTGGCCAAACATTTATCCATAGATATTGGGGCAAATCTATAACCTCTTAATGCTCCAGGAATGATATTCAGAAATATTTGGGCAATGAACGAATCTTCATGATTTTAGCTCTTGAAGTGGTGACTTTCAGGTTTAATTAAAGGGGTCAAATAAAAATATCCTGTGAAACATTAAGGCTATGTGCCCACGGGGACATTGTCCTGCGGATATATCCGCAAGACATTCCGCAGGTGCTCCCAGAAATCCGCAACAGAACTTTCTCTGTTTCAATGCTGAGGATATACAGCGGAATGTCGTGCGGATATGCTGCGGGCATTCTGCATTGAGGATACCGTACCATGGCTTCGGCACTGCATCCTCAATGCAGAACAAGTGCTGCAGTGATCGGGGTGCTCATACTTACCTCCATCATGCAGCACCTCGCTTTCCAGTGGCCGGGTCACTGTCAGGCAGCGTCTGGTTCACTGTGCTGGAGGTGGGCGGGCCTGAACTAGCTCCGGCTGTCACATGACCGGAGCTCGAGCAGGCCCCGCCCACCTCTTCCTTCCTGTACCTGGCTGGATCCACCGCGCTGCTGCCGCTGCCGCTACACCGGACGGAGAAAGTGACTCGGGTCTCTATCAAGGCAGGTAAGTATATGGGACCCTGCGGAGAAATCCACAACAGACATGCTGCAGATTTTTCCGCACGAAAATCCGCACGATTTCCGCTGCGGAAAAATCCGCAGCGTGGGCACAGCATTTCCCAAATGCCATAGAAATGGCTGGGGAGTAGCGGTGCTGCAGATTTCTGGAAAATCCGCGTCTTTTCCGCGAGAAATCCGCGGCAAAATCCGCGCATTTTCCGCAGCGTGGGCACATAGCCTTAGAAATTGCAGCCATTTTTCCAAAAAGCCTCCTCATTTCAGGGGCTCAAAAGTTTACCATAAACAAAATGTTCATTTTGTAAAGAATCCCTTGCAGGCAATCACTGTGTGAAGTCTTTTGGCCATGAACGTCACCAAACGCTGGTCTCCTCCTGTGTGAGGTTTTACCGGCCTTTACTGAGGTGACTTCAGTTGTTTCTTGTTCGTGCGTCTTCTGCCTTGTTTTGTCTTGATGTGAAATGCAGCTCGATGGTGCTGAGATCCGGTGAGGACTCGTTCACTGCAGAATATTTCCAGGGTTGCTTTAGCATGATGTTTTGGGTCATTGTCCATCATTGGCTTTACCTTTGTGTCTTTTTCCATCTCCATCAGCCCCTCTATGCAGCCAGTTTCACATAGGAGATTGGGTAGTACTATTCCTACACTACATCTATTTCCCAGCAGCACCCTGCTTCTTTTCAGTGCTGCACACCCCTTCCTCTATTCTGTGAGCTCCTGATCAGTCCCATTATCATCAGGCTACACAAAGTAGAACTCTGCCTGTCCGATTTTATCTTCGGCCATCTCCATAGCATGCAATGTTCAAGGGCTTAGAGTGTATTGTAAAGGTAAAGTACTGGTGGAGCCAGAGCGGAGCTGTGGTGGCTGCACTGAGCATTGAGACTACAGCTGGATGGATCCAATGCCCACTAGAGGGTTAATAGAGCCTGGAGCGGTGGCATATTTAAAGACGTTGTCCAGTACCAACACGGATTTTTTTTTTTTTTCCTCATAAATCTTCCTAATATGGACCTCTCCACACATCTATTATGATATTTTAGCAATATTACCTTTTATCATGCTGTAGCAGCACATTCTCATTGCTGGCTCCACCTCTGATGGGGTTAATCTCTCTCCTGACTTCCTGTGTTCAATTACTACAACTTCCATGAGCCTTTGTGGTGGCCAGCTGTCTGTATCTATCACACAGGGAGAAGGAGTTGGACAACTTCCTTCTTCCCCCTGATAAAGCAGCAGGTGACCCCCGTAGACCATGAAACGTGCGTTGGGGTACACCACTCTAGACCCTGGGCCTCACTCCTACTTGGTAAATACTTTGATCTATTTATTGCTATTTTGCACTTTTGGTTCTACTGGGCTGCATGCAGTAATTACTTGCTCACATATCTGTATACCTCTTCCTGCATGCAGCTCAGCTTATCCAATTTTGTGTTTTGCCCAGAGGCTTTTCGTGTGGTGTTTCTCATGGTCCTGCATATATCATTATTTCACTCTCCTTTTGTACTTATACATTTGTACATGCACTCTGCAGGATGATTTGGGGCCTTTTCTTTAATTGGCAAATCCCTCTTGTTCTTACTTTTCATGCAGGATTGCACTTTATTGCAATTTTCACTAAACACTTCAGTATTAACTCTTTGTCCTCTAGTTTTTTCATCAGGGGTCCAAGGTGTTGTCTTCAGATGAAAGTAAATTTTGCATTTAATTTGGAAATGGCAGTCCCAGAGTCTGGAGGAAGAGTGGAGGCCACAATCCAAGCTGCTGAGGTCTAGTGTGAGGTCTCCACAATCAGTGATGGTTTGGGGGGCCATGTCATCTGCTGGTGTAGCTCCACTGTGTGTTATCAAGACCAAAGTCAGCGCAGCCGTCTACCAGGAAATTTTACAGCACTTCATGCTTCCCTCTGCTGACAAGCTTTATGGAGATGGAAATGTCATTTTCCAGCAGGACTTGGCCCCTGTCCACACTGCCAAAAGTACCAATACCTGGTTTACTAACCACAGTATCACTGTGCTTGATTGGCAGCAAACTCACCTGACCTAAACCCCATAGAGAATCTATAAGAGACACCAGAGCCAACAATGCAGACGAGCTGAAGGCGGCTATCAAAGCAACCTGGGCTTCCATAACACCTCAGCAGTGCCACAGGCTGATCACCTCCATGCTACATTGCCGCATTGTGCAGGAATTCATGCAAAAGGAGCCGCGACCAAGTATTGAGGCATTTACTGCACAGACTTTTCAGGAGGCGCCAACATTTCTGAGTGTAAAATCATTTCTCCGCTTGGTCTTATATAATATTCTAATTTTCTGAGATAATGACTTTTGGCTTTTCATTGGCTGTAAGCCATAATAATCAACATTAACAGAAATGAACACGTGAAATAGATCCCTCTGTGTGTAATGACTCTATATAATATATAGGAATAGATCCCTCTGTGTGTAATGACTATATAATATATAGGAATAGATCCCTCTGTGTGTAATGACTATATAATATATAGGAAGAGATCCCTCTGTGTGTAATGACTATATAATATATAGGAAGAGATCCCTCTGTGTGTAATGACTATATAATATATAGGAAGAGATCCCTCTGTGTGTAATGACTATATAATATATAGGAATAGATCCCTCTGTGTGTAATGACTCTATATAATATATAGGAATAGATCCCTCTGTGTGTAATGACTCTATATAATATATAGGAATAGATCCCTCTGTGTGTAATGACTATATAATATATAGGAAGAGATCCCTCTGTGTGTAATGACTCTATATAATATATAGGAATAGATGATCCCTCTCTGTGTAATGACTATATAATATATAGGAAGAGATCCCTCTGTGTGTAATGACTCTATATAATATATAGGAATAGATCCCTCTGTGTGTAATGACTATATAATATATAGGAATACATTCCTCTGTGTGTAATGACTCTATATAATATATGCGTTTCCCTTTTTGTATTGAATTATTGAAATAAATTAATTTTTTGATGATATTCTAATTCATTGAGATGCGCCTATAGCTCCATTGTTGCTCCTGAAGTGCCTAGTCTCCTTGCGTCGTCCGTATCATCGTGTGGCGTGCATTTTTAACATGGAGTTTTTAAAACAGTCAAAAGCTAGATAGATGACTGGATATAGTGTGCAACACGTGACCCCACCCTCCTGCACATTGTACACTTGCACCCATTGCCTTTCATGTGGCACAAAAGGGTGTTTAGCCTTGCTTTTAGTCCCAAATTAAATATTTTTCCAAAAAAATGAACATGGAGATCCACCCCCTATTTTTGGTAGCCAGCCAAGGTGAAGCAGACCACAGCTGGCAGCTTTACCTTGGCTGGTAATCCAAAACAGAGGGCACCCCATGCTGTTATGGAAAAATAAATAAAATTAAAAACAAAAAAAAAATGGGGTCCCCCACCAAATTGGATCACCAGCCAAGGTAAAGCAGACTGCTGCAGTCTGGTATTCTCATGCTGGGGAATTCCATGGTTATTGAACCCTCCCCAGCCTAAAAATAGCAGGCCACAGACGGCCCAGAAGAGATGCATCCATTAGATGCACAAATCCAGGCACTTCGTATCGGCTCCTCCCATTGCCCTGGTGCGGAGGCAAACGGGGAATAAACGGGGTTCATGTCAGCTGTGAATTGCCAGCTAACATCAAGTCCCAGTATTAGTAATGGTAGGCATCTATCAGATACCCCCATTGCTAATCCAATAGTTGAACAAAGAAAAATAAATTTCATTTGGACAAATACCCCCCTGACTACAGCCCTCGTTCACCAATTTATTGCAATTTTTTTTTTTTTTTTAATGTCCGATGCAATCCATAGCGAGGTCCCACAATGATTCACAAAAGTGATCCTGAAAAACATCAAAAGGGAAAATTCACACAGAAATAATGACAGGGTGACCCTCATTCACCAATTTATTCCCCTGCAAAATCCCTAAATCGGGTCCAGCGTAATCCAATAAAGGGGTCCCACAACGATCTAAACGCACAGCGCGTTCTCAATTGGCTACGAGAGCAGTCACAGCTCTGTTCCCTGCGTTGCTCCACGTCCTCCTGTGCTGCGATGCTCTGCACCAACCCCCCTCCTCCCTGCTACATTCACTACTCTGCTCACCCCCGCACAGTTCTGCTTTCCCGCACTGCGGTGTTCAGCCCCACACAGTTCTGCTGCTCACCCCCCACTCGACTCTACTGTCCTGCACTGCTGTACTCACCCCCGCACTGCTGTGCTCAGAACCCCCCACACGGCTCTGCTATCCTGCAATGTTATGCTCACCCCCACACAGCTCCGCTGCACTGCTGTGCTCCCCTGCTGCTCACCTCCCCCCTGCACAGCTCTGCTCCCCTGCTGCTCACCTCCCCCCTGCACAGCTCTGCTCCCCTGCTGCTCACCTCCCCCCTGCACAGCTCTGCTCCCCTGCTGCTCACCCCCCCTCCTCCCCTGCACAGCTCTGCTCCCCTGCTGCTCACCCCCCCCGCACAGCTCTGCTCCCCTGCTGCTCACCCCCCCCGCACAGCTCTGCTCCCCTGCTGCTCACCCCCCCCGCACAGCTCTGCTCCCCTGCTGCTCACCCCCCCCGCACAGCTCTGCTCCCCTGCTGCTCACCCCCCCCGCACAGCTCTGCTCCCCTGCTGCTCACCCCCCCCCCGCACAGCTCTGCTCCCCTGCTGCTCACCCCCCCCCCCGCACAGCTCTGCTCCCCTGCTGCTCACCCCCCCCCCCGCACAGCTCTGCTTCCCTGCTGCTCACCCCCCCTGCACAGCTCTGCTCCCCTGCTGCTCACCCCCGCACAGCTCTGGGCTCTCCCCAGCACTGCTGGATTCTCTCCTGTCAAGGGAGGTGACGGTCTCTCCAGGCAGTGCGATTGTCCGATTGTTGCGGACGGGTGCCGCCTCCACTGCGGCAACCGAGGCTGCTCGAGTGACGCTCGGGTCCGGGATAGTGTCTGGAGGCTCGAGTGGCGACCGGACCCAGGGCTCATGCAACCGCCCGTCCACGCACATAGTGAAAGAGAGGGGTATTTACAGGGGAGATTGTCTGTGACACCACCCGTGGGTTGCGGTGATGGGATGGTGGCACCGCCGCTGCCTCTCGGGGCCGGCGTCCAGGACCGATGACGTTGGGGCAGCAAGGTGGTATCCCCTCCACGGGTAGGGGGAGGTGTAGTCCCAGGGCCCAGGTGCAGGTAAGAAGCAGGCCTGGGGCGCTGTCGGCAGGTTGGACCGGATGACACCGGTGTACTCACAACTAGGAAGAAATCACAGCAAGTCCGTATTGTAAACCAAGGCCGGATACCGGTTGCCTCTGGAGGGGTGTGTTGGTCCCGCACACGGGTTGGCAGCGTAGGGGCCCTTCTTCCTCCTGCACTCGTGTTTTGTGGTGTATGGATTAACCCTGCATGGAAGAAATCCGCTCCCCTGCAGCTTTGGACGCAGAGGGAGCCGTTACCCTCAGATGCTGACCCGTGGGACTTCAATGGGTTCTTGGCGGACACCCTGTCCCCCACGTTGGGGTGCCGGTCTGCTCTATCTGGGCTTCTCTCTTCGGGAACAAGGCCTGGTACCTTGTCCCGCTGGTCAATTAACAAGGGGCTTGAAGCTTGCCTCATCCAAGGGTCCAAATACCCCGCCTGTGCACGGCCTCTGGACCAGATTCCCGTTGTCGGTACCGGCAGGCTACAACCCTGCCCCGTTCCACTTCAGATTTCCCACGACCAGATCTCCGTCGCCTGTGGCCCTACAAAGCTGTCTGCCACCTAGTCGGTCCTCCCATGGTCCCAGGGCTCCAACCCTGACCACACTGCACTTCAGCTCCTGTCACCGACTGCTCCTAGATCTCCACTCCACAGAAACTCCAACTCTGCTCCAGACTAGACTGGTTCCCTTCCCGTGTCAACTCAAGACCCCTGGGTGGGCGTTCCCATCCGCCTGGTCCCGCCCACTGGAGTGTCCTGTGTGGCATGTGGGGGCGACTAAGATTTGTGGCTGGTGGTCCCAGGCGTGGGGTGTGTGGTGTTAATTCCCAAGAAGGAGGCGATTGTTGTACCCTTGGCCGGGGGGGGGGGGGTTTAGGGGGGGTTCAGTCATCTGTGACTAGCTGGTTTTGCCAGGGCGTCACATTCCCCCTTGGTAAAAACACAGCCCGTCGGCGGGCTGTCCGGCACTGGTATTTATTTTTCTGCTTCTGCAAAGGGGTAAAAAAACAGTCAACATGTAAACATTTCTTCCCGTTATGGGAGGCACAGATCTTAACGTTACGATAACTGTTACAATCTACCCTTTTTCCCGCCACCCAAAACACCTATACCCTCCCTTGGTGCCACCGCTAGTCAGGTGTCACACCATCCTGGGTTCTGGTGGGTGTCTTTGTTGGTATCCGGGTCAAAGTTCCACACCCTGTATCACCCCAAAGGGTCCCTTGGACCGGAACCCTTTGGCCTAAAGGGTAATTACCGGTTTCCGTGGCGACTGGGCCTCGGCCAACTCCTCCGCAGGCCCTTCCACCACCCGGCCTCTCCAGAGGGTGCCGGCTCCTGGCGGTGAGAAACAAGAAGGTAGATGGGGGGGGCGGGGATTATTTACATGACCCAAGAAAGTTTTTGGGGTGGTATCACCAGTCCTAACACCATGGTCCATCTTTAACAGTTAACAGGGGTAAACACCTGCTGCAGCTCCTCTCCACAACAACACGGGTCCCCAGTACCAACCTCACTCAGGGTGCTGCACTGTCCTGTAGCCTCTCTCCGGTTGTCTGCGGTACGGGGTAGCTGCTTTTTCTCTTAACTTGGTCCGGCTCCATCCTCCACAAAGGCCTCCGACCCCTGATAACCTCTTCATCTTTAGCAGGCAGGGATGAAGACGTTCAACAAGAATGGAGCATCTAACTGTTTAACTGGTAACTGTTCTGCCACCCTCCACCTGGGGATCCAGATGGCCTCCTCCCGGAACATGAGGACGTTCAACAAGGGTGCAGTCTTTTAACTTGAAACTTTTAACTTATTTGCGGGTTTCAGTCTCTTTTCAGCTACCACTGCTGCATGGGGCCCCGAGGCTCATCAGCCCTCCAGGACCAACCGCAGCACGCTCTAGGAACCGGGTCCACCAGCGGGAACAGAGGCGGTGTGGTCGTCTGTGCGGCAGCCCCAGGGAGCCGGGTTGGCTGGTGCTCCACAACCAGACTAACAACTTGTTCCGGCTCCGGACGGGTCGGTGGGCTTAAGGGGGTCTGCATTCCCATCTCCCATTGCTGCCCTGTGTGCACGGCCTGATTCTCATAGGCTCATACTGCCGTCACCATTCTCCGTACCTCCGCTTTCCAGTCCACCATCTGCTGCAGGGACTGTACACGCACCCGAACACAAAACCGGGCTAATTCTCGCTCCAGCCAGGCAGCGGTCACGGGCACAGGACGGCTAGGCCCCGGGTCTTCCGGCGCAGACATTTCTCCGGATTACATGCCTCTCCATCCTCTCTATCCCCTTGGTTTTCAACAGCAGTCTCGCAAGACCCACTGTCCTTTGCGACTTCCTACTTTGGGAGTCATCGGATTCCGCCCGCGTTCTTAGGGGGCGGGGCTTCGGCGTCGCACCTTTTTCGGGGAAGATGACGCTGTTGTTGTTTTGGCGCCAAAGATGGAGGGCAAGATGGCGGCAGTTCAAGATTTTGGAGCGTTACACGGATTTCAAAGCAAGGTGCACGGCATCTACTGATGGGGTAAGAATCCTGTTCGTGACGCCAGTTTTTGTGTTGTTGCGGACAGGTGCCGCCGCCGGTGGACCAACCGGAGCTGCTCGAGTGGTGACCGGACTCAGGGCTCGCGCAACCGCCCGTCCACGCACACAGTGAAAGAGGAAGGGGGGGGGTATTTACAGGGGAGATTGTCTGACGCCACCCGTGGGTTGCGGTGATGGGATGGTGGCACCGCCGCTGCTTCTCGGGGCCGGCATCCGGGATCGATGACGTTGGGGCAGCAAGGTAGTATCGCCTCCACGGGTAGGGGGAGGTTTAGTCCCGGGGCCCAGGTGCAGGTAAGGAGCAGGGCTGGGGCGCTGTCGACAGGTTGGATCGGATGACACCAGTGTACTCACAATTAGGAAGAAATCACACCAAGTCCGTATTGTAAACCATGGCCGGATGCCGGTTGCCTCTGGGGGGGGGGGGGTACTGGTCCCACACACGGGTTGGCAGTGTAAAGGCCCTTCCTCCTGCACTCATGTTTTTTGGTGTATGGATTAACCCCACGTGGAACGGGAGAAATCCGCTCCCCAGCAGCTTTGGACGCAGAGGGAGCAGTTGCCCGCAGACGCTCACCCGTGGGACTTCACTGGGTTCTTGGCGGACACCCTGTCCCCCGCGGTGGGCTGCCGGTCTTCTCTCTTTGGGAACAAGGCCTGGTACCTTGTCCCGCTGGTCAATTAACAAGGGGCTTCAAGCTTGCCTCGTCCTATGGTCCAGGTACCCCGCCTGTGCACGGCCTCCGGATCGGATTCCCGTTGTTGGTACCGGCGGGCTACAATCCTGCCCCGGTCCAATTCAGGTTTCCCGTGACCGGATCTCCGTCACCTGTGGCCCTACAAAGCTGTCTGCCACCTCGTCGGTCCTCCCATGGTCCCAGGGCTCCAACCCTGACCACACTGCGCTCCTGTCACCGACTGCTCCTCCAGCTCTCCACTCCACAGAACCTCCAACTCTACTCCAGACTAGACTGGTTCCCTCCCTGTGTCACCTCAGGATCCCTGAGTAGGCATTCCCATCTGCCTGGTCCCACCCACTGGTGTGTCCTGTGTGTCATGGGGGGGCCATTAGGATTTGTGGCTGGTGTTCCCATGTCTGGGGTGTGTGGTGTTAATTCCCAAGGAAGAGGCGATTCCTGTACCCTTGGTGGGGGGTGGGGTACAGGCATCTGTGATCTCTGATCTCTGTGATCGCTCTCTCTCTCTCGCCCGCACCGCACCGCACACAGCTACAGGATGGGTAAATAAACTCTCCTCATGATGCTGGGCTGTGACGTGCGGTGGCTGCTGAAGCTGCTGATGTAACGTCAACTTTCAGAGTCCGGAAGTTGATGTGACATCAGCGGATGCCAGAGGCCACAGCACCGGGGATCATGTGATCGGCACTGAGCGAGGGGGATAGCGCCGCTCAGTGCCAGAACTGAAAACACAAGGTAATTTAGAAGACAATTGAAATAGTAAGTTAAATGGATAGGGAAAATTAAAAAAGGGAAAATTAAAAAAAAACAAAACAAAAACAAACGAGTGCACCACTCATATCGGAATGAGTGAGACAAACACAAAAGTATACACCTATAAGGAAACTTACTCCACAGCAGAAGCTCACACGGTCACTCACCTCGGGGGTCGTTTGACGACGACTTGCTCCACTTCGTATTCGCCCGTCTCTAGGATGACACTTTCAATTGGTTCTTCAATAGAGGCCGACTCTGGTAACGGGGAGCCTATTATTACCCCCTCGGTTTCTGCTTCCAGGGTGTAGAGCGCATTCTCATCTAGAGGGAAGCACAGGGGGGAACCATCAGGAACCCACCCTCCTCTGCAGAGGCTTATTGCACGTCCGGCTCTCATACCCACTTACCCATCATCGCCCCTTCACTGCAGTCTTCCTCTTGCTCCTCGCTCTGGGTGAATGCGGACACCGCTTCCAGTGTGGTACATGCGGTGTCGTCTTCTCCGCTGCCTCCTTCACTAACATCTAGCTGGATCCCTTCTGCTGTCAACGCCTCGTGGTATCCGGCTCCGGTGATGATAATGACCTGGGAGGCGCCGGCTACCACCTGCCCCAGCGCTTCCTGGGTCACTTCTTCATAGACGTCATCTGTTTCGGCCCCCATGGGGACACACATCACGGTCTCGGTTTCCTCGACGCACTGCTCTTCTCCGTCGGTCATGCTCTCGGAGTACAAGGTGTGGACCGGCTGATCTGGCTCTGAAACTTGGATGACGGGGGCCGGTCTGGAGGAGGAATCATCGGAGCTGAGGTCATCGTCGCTCCCTGTGAAAAGGGGACTAAAAATTGAGAACTCCTTTCTTTGCACTGCAGCTCTGCTCCACCTGGAAGTATAACCGGTCCGAGGATCACAACGCTCGGGCTGGCCAGCGGCTCTCCTGACCCGAGAGTGTATTTCTACGCAGGTGCCATGCTCGAGTCAGGAGAGCGGCCAGCCAGCCCGAGAATTGCAATGTGATCCTCAGACGAGTTATAAGGCCGGGTGACTGCACCCTAAAAGTAAGGGACACAGGAAAAGGCTTATCGCTGGTGGCCTGAACTCTTGGACCCCAGCGAGTGTGGGGAGGATGGCGGTGCACATGCTCAACCTGAATGGGAAGAATACAGCGCCCCCTGTGGATCCGGAGCCCCGTTCTCAGGATTGCGGGGGGTCCAAGTGGTCAGTAACTTATCCTCTAATCCTATGAATGCGAGAAACTTAAAGTCTGGAAATATCCCTTTAAAATGTCCCCCCTCTTGTTCCCACCACTGTTGGGCACTTTGTATACCGCAATAAACAATTCCGATGTCTTACCTTTATGATTAAGTGTCTTCAAGGGGCACCGAAGGTCTTGAGAGAAGTGGTGCCCGGCCTGGCACTGCCACACTGCTGTGGTATAGAGCAGCTCACTGGTATCGAGCTCGGACAGGGTAGGCTCATGGGGGCAGTGGCTCTCGTGGTCATGATACCAGGTCACTAAGCTGAGCAGGTTGTTCACACAGCGCTTCTGCCCTGCAAAGACACGAGAGAAGGTGAGGAGTCTGTCCCCGGAGATCCGCAGTCAGGGGGGAAGCGGGGGGCCAAAGTCCCGGACTCTACCCCCATATAATCCTATATTAGGAGGACAGGTGACTACACATCTCATGTCCTCTACACAATGCTGGGAGTTGTAGTTCTCCAGGAGCAGGAGACTGTGATAGGTACGTACTTATCCGATGCGGCTGGTTCAGCTGCAGATCAGCATCTGTCTGTCTGTAACAAAGAAAGCGACGTCAGACATACGTGACTACCATAATATATATATATATATATACACATACACACACACACACACACACACACATACACATATACACACACACACACTAAGGTCCAGAAATATTTGGACATTGACACAAGTTTTGTTATTTTAGCTGTTTACAAAAACATGTTCAGAAATACAATTATATATATAATATGGGCTGAAAGTGCACACTCCCAGCTGCAATATGAGAGTTTTCACATCCAAATCGGAGAAAGGGTTTAGGAATCATAGCTCTGTAATGCATAGCCTCCTCTTTTTCAAGGGACCAAAAGTAATTGGACAAGGGACTCTAAGGGCTGCAATTAACTCTGAAGGCGTCTCCCTCATTAACCTGTAATCAATGAAGTAGTTAAAAGGTCTGGGGTTGATTACAGGTGTGTGGTTTTGCATTTGGAAGCTGTTGCTGTGACCAGACAACATGCGGTCTGAGGAGCTCTCAATTGAGGTGAAGCAGAACATCCTGAGGCTGAAAAAAAAAGAAAAAATCCATCAGAGAGATAGCAGACATGCTTGGAGTAGCAAAATCAACAGTCGGGTACATTCTGAGAAAAAAGGAATTGACTGGTGAGCTTGGGAACTCAAAAAGGCCTGGGCGTCCACGGATGACAACAGTGGTGGATGATCGCCGCATACTTTCTTTGGTGAAGAAGAACCCGTTCACAACATCAACTGAAGTCCAGAACACTCTCAGTGAAGTAGGTGTATCTGTCTCTAAGTCAACAGTAAAGAGAAGACTCCATGAAAGTATATACAAAGGGTTCACATCTAGATGCAAACCATTCATCAATTCCAAAAATAGACAGGCCAGAGTTAAATTTGCTGAAAAACACCTCATGAAGCCAGCTCAGTTCTGGAAAAGTATTCTATGGACAGATGAGACCAAGATCAACCTGTACCAGAATGATGGGAAGAAAAAAGTTTGGAGAAGAAAGGGAACGGCACATGATCCAAGGCACACCACATCCTCTGTAAAACATGGTGGAGGCAACGTGATGGCATGGGCATGCATGGCTTTCAATGGCACTGGGTCACTTGTGTTTATTGATGACATAACAGCAGACAAGAGTAGCCGGATGAATTCTGAAGTGTACCGGGATATACTTGCAGCCCAGATTCAGCCAAATGCCGCAAAGTTGATCGGACGGCGCTTCATAGTACAGATGGACAATGACCCCAAGCATACAGCCAAAGCTACCCAGGAGTTCATGAGTGCAAAAAAGTGGAACATTCTGCAATGGCCAAGTCAATCACCAGATCTTAACCCAATTGAGCATGCATTTCACTTGCTCAAATCCAGACTTAAGACGGAAAGACCCACAAACAAGCAAGACCTGAAGGCTGCGGCTGTAAAGGCCTGGCAAAGCATTAAGAAGGAGGAAACCCAGCGTTTGGTGATGTCCATGGGTTCCAGACTTAAGGCAGTGATTGCCTCCAAAGGATTCGCAACAAAATATTGAAAATAAAAATATTTTGTTTGGGTTTGGTTTATTTGTCCAATTACTTTTGACCTCCTAAAATGTGGAGTGTTTGTAAAGAAATGTGACAATTCCTACAATTTCTATCAGATATTTTTGTTCAAACCTTCAAATTAAACGTTACAATCTGCACTTGAATTCTGTTGTAGAGATTTCATTTCAAATCCAATGTGGTGGCATGCAGAGCCCAACTCGCCAAAATTGTGTCACTGTCCAAAGATTTCTGGACCTAACTGTATATATATATATTTATTTTGAGAGAGACAGACTGACAATCTCTCCAACAAGCAGGAGCTCAGCGCCCACACTGGGGGAAGGGGGGGGGGGGGGATAAAAATGATAGGGGGTAAATCGCACTCCTCTATGGCCACCTTAAAAGAAGGGAATTTTGTTTACTTACCGTAAATTCCTTTTCTTCTAGCTCTAATTGGGAGACCCAGACAATTGGGTGTATAGCTACTGCCTCCGGAGGCCACACAAAGTATTACACTTAAGTGTAAGGCCCCTCCCCTTCTGGCTATACACCCCCCGTGGGATCACGGGCTCCTCAGTTTTAGTGCAAAAGCAAGAAGGAGGAAAGCCAATAAACTGGTTTAAGCAAATTCAATCCGAAGGAATATCGGAGAACTGAAACCATTCAACATGAACAACATGTGTATACAAAAAAACAGGGGCGGGTGCTGGGTCTCCCAATTGGAGCTAGAAGAAAAGGAATTTACGGTAAGTAAACAAAATTCCCTTCTTCTCTGTCGCTCTATTGGGAGACCCAGACAATTGGGACGTCCAAAAGCAGTCCCTGGGTGGGTAAAATAATACCTCGTAATAGAGCCGTAAAACGGCCCCTTTCTACAGGTGGGCAACCGCCGCCTGAAGGACTCGTCTGCCTATGCTGGCATCCGCCGAAGCATAGGTATGCACCTGACAGTGTTTCGTGAAAGTGTGCAGGCTCGACCAGGTATCCGCCTGACACACAAGCTGAGCCGTAGCCTGGTGCCTCAAGCCCAGGACGCATCCACCGCTCTGGTAGAATGGACCTTCAGCCCTGAGGGAACCGTAAGCCCAGCAGAACGATAAGCTAGAGAATTGGTTCCTTGAACCACCGAGCCAGTCTTGATTTGGAAGCCTGTAACCCTTTACGCTGGCTAGCGACAAGGACAAGAGTGCTTCCGAGCGGCGCAGGGACGCCGTACGATCGATGAAGAGTCTGAGTGCTCTCACCAGATCTAATCAAGTGCAAATCCTTTTCACATTGGTGAACTGGATGAAGACAAACAGAGGGTACGGATACCCTGATTGAGATGAAAGGGGGGATTCCACCTTAGGGAGAAATTCCGGAACCGGACGCAGAACCCCTTGACCTGGTGAGACACCGGGAAGGGGACTTTGCACGACAATGCTGCCCCGACAGACACTCTCCGAAGTGAAGTGACTGCTCCTAGGAAAACCACTTTCTGCGAAAGGCGTGAGAGAGAAAAATCCCTCATAGGCTCGAATGGTGGTTTCTGCAGAACCATCAGCACCCTGTTCAAATCACAGGGTTCTAACAGTCGTTTGTAAGGAAGGACTAAGCGGCAAACCCCCTGCAGGAACGTGCGTACCTGAGGTAGTCTTGCTAGGCGCTTCTGAAAAAAATACAGAGAGCGCTGAGATTTGTCCGTTAAGGGAACCGAGCGACAACCTTTTTCCAACCGAATTGCAGGAAGGAAAGAAAGTAGGCAAGGCAATTGGCCAGGGAGAACTCCCTGAGCAGAGGACCAAGATAAGAATATCTTCCACGTTCTGTGGTAGATCTTGGCAGATGTGTGTTTTCTGGCCTGTCTCATAGTGGTAATGACCCCTTGAGATAACCCTGCAGATGCTAGGATCCAGGACTCAATGGCCACTCCATCAGGTTGAGGGTCGCAGAATTCTGAAGGAAAAAACGACCCTTGAGACAGCAAGTCTGGTCGGTCTGATAGTTCCCCCGGTTGGCCTACCGTGAGATGCCACAGATCCGGGTACCACGACCTCGTTGGCCATTTTGGAGCGACGAGGATGGCGCGGCGGCAGTCGGACCTGATCTTGCGTAACACTCTGGGCAACAGTGCCAGAGGTGGGAACGCATAAGGGAGTTGAAACTGCGACCAATCCTGAACGAAGGCGTCTGCCGCCAAAGCTCTGTGATCGTGAGACCGCGCCATGAATGCCGGGACCTTGTTGTTGTGCTGAGACGCCATTAGGTCGACGTCCGGCATCCCCCAGCGGCAACAGATCTCCTGAAACACGTCCGGGTGAAGGGACCATTCCCCTGCATCCATGCCCTGGCGACTGAGAAAGTCTGCTTCCCAGTTTTCTACGCTCGGGATGTGAACTGCGGATATGGTGGGTGCTGTGGCTTCCACCCACAGCAGAATCCGCCGGACTTCCTGGAAGGCTTGCCGACTGCGTGTCCCACCTTGGTGGTTGATATAAGCCACCGCTGTGGAGTTGTCCGACTGAATTCGGATCTGCCTGCCTTCCAGCCACTGTTGGAACGCTTTTAGGGCAAGATACACTGCCCTGATCTCCAGAACATTGATCTGAAGTGAGGACTCTTACTGAGTCCACGTACCCTGAGCCCTGTGGTGGAGAAAGATCGCTCCCCACCCTGACAGACTCGCGTCCGTCGTGACCACCGCCCAGGATGGGGTTAGGCAAGATTTCCCTTTCGATAATGAGGTGGGAAGAAGCCTCCACCGAAGGGAAGCTTTGGTTGCTTGAGAGAGGGAGACGTTCCTGTCTATGGACGTCGGCATCCTGTCCCACTTGCGTAGGATGTCCCATTGAAGAGGACGCAGGTGAAACTGCGCGAAAGGGACTGCTTCTATTGCTGCCACCATCTTCCCCAGGAAGTGCATGAGGCGCCTCAAGGGGTGTGACCGACCTTGAAGGAGTGATTGTACCCCTGTCTGTAGTGACCGCTGTTTGTCCAGCGGAAGCTTCACTATCGCTGGAAGAGTAAGAAACTCCATGCCAAGATATGTCAGCGATTGGACCGGTGTCAGATTTGACTTTGGAAAATTGATGATCCACCCGAAACTCTGGAGAATCTCCAGAGTAACGTTGAGGCTGTGTTGGCATGCCTCTTGAGAGGGTGCCTTGACCAGCAGATCGTCTAAGTAAGGTATCACTGAGTGACCCTGAGAGTGGAGGACCGCAACTACTGTAGCCATGACCTTGGTGAAAACCCTTGGGTCTGTCGCCAGGCCGAACGGCAGTGCCGCGAACTGAAGGTGTTCGTCTCCTATGGCGAAGCGCAGGAAGCGCTGATGCTCTGGAGCAATTGGTACGTGGAGATAAGCATCCTGATATCGATCGATGCTAGGAAATCTCCTTGGAACATTGAGGCGATGACGGAGCGGAGGGATTCCATCCGGAACCGCCTGGTCCTTACGTGTTTGTTGAACAGTTTTAGGTCCAAAACAGGACAGAAGGACCCGTCCTTCTTTGGAACCACAAACAGGTTGGAGTAGAAACCGTGACCCTGTTGCTGAAGAGGAACCGGGACCACCACTCCTTCTGCCTTCAGAATGCCCACCGCCTGCAGCAGACCCTTGGCTCGCTCGGGAGGCGGAGATGTTCTGAAGAATCGAGTCAGAGGACGAGAGCTGAACTCTATCCTGTAACCGTGAGACAAAATGTCTCTCACCCAACGGTCTTTTACTTGTGGCAGCCAGGTGTCGCAAAAGCGGGAGAGCCTGCCACCGACCGAGGATGCGGTGTGAGGAGGCCGCAAGTCATGAGGAAGCCGCCTTGGTAGCGGCGCCTCCGGCGGTCTTTTTAGGGCGTGATTTAGACCGCCACGCGTCGGAGTTCCTCTGATCCTTCTGAGGCCTTTTGGACGAGGAGAATTGGACCTGCCTGCGCCCCGCAAGGACCGAAACCTCGACTGTCCCCTCCTCTGTTGGGGTATGATCGGTTTAGCCTGAGGAAAGGATGTATCCTTTCCCTTGGATTGTTTGATGATTTCATCCAGTCGCTCACCAAACAAGCGGTCGCCAGAGAATGGCAAACTGGTTAGGCACTTTTTGGAAGCAGAATCTGCCTTCCATTCCCGCAACCACAAGGCTCTGCGTATTACCACTGAATTGTCGGACGCAACCGCCTTCCGGCTCGCCGAGTCCAGGACAGCATTAATGGAGTATGACGCAAACGCTGACGTTTGAGATGTTAAAGACGCAGCCTGCGACGCAGACATACGTGTGACTGCCTCAATTTGCGCTTGAGCCGCTGAGACCGCTTGGAGCGCCCAGACGGCTGCGAAAGCTGGAGCAAAGACACGGCAATAGCTTCATAGATGGATTCCAACCAGAGCTCCATCTGTCTGTCAGTGGCATCTTTGAGTGAAGCCATATCTTCCACTGCAACTAAGGATTTAGCCGCTGGAGATAGGAGGTCCACATTGGAACACTGAACCCAGCCCTTGACAACGTCAAAAGGGAAGAGATAACGTGTATCCTTAAGGCAAAAACGATATCTGGAGAAGCCTGGTGGTTCTGGACTGCCTCCCTGAAGTCAGAGTGATCCAGAAAGCGTACTCAATGTACGCTTGGGGAACCTGAAACGGAATTTCTCCTGCTGAGAAGCTGACTCCTCAGGCGTAGGAGCTGAGGGAGAAATAACCAACATGTGATTGATGGATGCCGTAAGATCGTTCACTACGGTGTCACAGTCAGGTGTATCCAGGTAGAGAACGTTCTCAGGATCAGAATCCTGATCAGATACCTCCGCCTTATCATAGAGAGAGTCCCCATGCTGAGACCCTGAATGATGCTGTGACGTCGAGGGATGCTCCCAGCGAGGTTGCTTAGGGGGTCTGGGACTGCGGTCCGAGTCAGACCCCTCACCCTGGGATCCCTGAGACACTCCAGGAGCACCTTGTTGTACCAACTGGGGGGGGGGGACCAGGGGCAATGAATCAACAGAGCCCATGGTCTGAGGGACCGGTCTGGACTGCAAGGCTTCTAGTATCTTAGCCATAGTCTCAGAAAGTCTGAAGTAGATACTGCAAACTCCGTCCCCATCACCTGGACCATTAGCAGAGACTCCGGCTGAGTAAGTTCCACAAGGGCCGTGCATTGCATACAATTGGGGTCCGTGGAACCTGCCGGCAGTATAGCCGTACATGCTGTACAGGCTGCATAGAAAACCTGTGCTTCTGCACTCTTGTTTTTCACAGACGATATGCTGTTATCTCCCCCGAACAATCAAGGAGGGTATATAGCCAAAATACAAAAGTGCGACCGAACAGTGCAATGTATAGCGTACAAGCATATATCTATATGTGCATTTCGGCACTATTGGGGTCAGCACCACAGGTGCTGCTTACCGCCCGCTCACAGCGGTTGTGTGACCACCCGAATCCCTGCCAGGGTCTTCCCAAACTTGTCTCTTTTCTCAGTCACAGAAAAAACTGACATGAATGGCTGCCGGCGTCCTGTGTAGAGGAGGAGGCCGTGGGCGTGCCCCAGAAAGTGCGGGAATCCGGTTTCACACTGTGTACAGTGAGAGGGGTGGAGTATGCAAAGCATGCTCCATCTCTCAGCGCTGCCGTGCTGTGCAGCGTCACGCCCTTACCCTGACTGGCAGGCCAGTGGGCGGTAACGAAGTGAGAGAAGGCCGCAAAAGCCGGGGACTAGAGTGATAAGCGCGGCCCGGCATATAAGCCCTGGTCGGCGCGGAAGTCCCCGGCGCACCACAAGTCCCAGCCGCGCCTGAGATAAAAATGGCAGCAGCGGTTAGCGCGGCAGTCCCCCAATACTCTAACACACCCAGCACGCTGTAGTGTGCGATGGCACCAGTGCGGGCAGCGCCGCCATCCCTGGCGCACTAACACACCCAGCAGTGCTGCCGTGTGTCTGTGCGCGGTCCCCACGGGGACACAGAGTACCTCAACGTAGCAGGGCCATGTCCCTGAGGATACTCAGCTCCATGTCCAGCAGATTCCCAAGGGCTGTGGATGGAGCACGGCCTCAGTGCCTGGAGACCGATAAGATCCCACTTCACCCAGAGCCCTAAGGGGATGGGGAAGGAAAGCAGCATGTGGGCTCCAGCCTCCGTACCCGCAATGGGTACCTCAACCTTAACAAACACCGCCGACAAAAGTGGGGTGAGAAGGGAGCATGCTGGGGGCCCTAGTATGGGCCCTCTTTTCTTCCATCCGATATAGTCAGCAGCTGCTGCTGACTAAACAGTGGAGCTATGCGTGCATGTCTGACCTCCTTCGCACAAAGCATGAAAACTGAGGAGCCCGTGATCCCACGGGGGGTGTATAGGCAGAAGGGGAGGGGCCTTACACTTTTAAGTGTAATACTTTGTGTGGCCTCCGGAGGCAGTAGCTATACACCCAATTGTCTGGGTCTCCCAATAGAGCGACAAAGAAAAAGAACATAGCCATTTTCAAGCGATGGCCCTGTCCCATCCACAGGTAGACCACCACAAAATGCTGAACACTTCACATCGGGTCTGATGCCTCCAAAGAACCAATCCTACAGGTTTATTGCTCCCAAAAATATAGCAACTCCCGTAGACCCCTATCCTAAAGAGCCATCCGTCCCTTGTACCCATCCCCTAAAGAGCCATCGTCGCACCCACTCTCCTAAAGAGCCGTCCTCCCCATGTCTCCCCCATCCCCTAATGGGCAGTCCTCCCCTCTTTGTCCCCCTCCCCTAAAGAGCATCCTCCACTTGTTGCCCCCCCCCCAAAGAGCCGTCTGTCTCGTCGCCCCCTAAAGAGCGTCCGCCCATTGCCCCCTCCACTAAAGAGCATTCACCCCTCCCATAAAGAGCGTTCACCCCTCCCATAAAGAGCGTCCACCCCTCCCATAAAGAGCGTCCACCCCTCCCATAAAGAGTCGTCCGCCCCACTCCACTAAAATAGCCGTTCTTCCTCTAAAATAGTCGCCCTCCTCTAAGGAGCTCTACGTTTCCTCCCCTAAAATAGTCGTCCCTTTCTTCCCCCCAAAATAGCCGCACGTCCCTTCCCCTAAAACAGCCGTTCTTCCCTCCCCTAAAGAGCAGTCTGTCTCTTCCCCTAAAATAGCCATTTCTCCCTTCCCTAAATAGAGCCGTCCATTCCCTCCCCCTAAAAATAGCCATCCACTCCCATCTCCCCTAAAGAGCCATGTCATCCCCCTCCCCCAAAACAGCCGTCTGTCGCCTTCCCTCCTCCCCTAAAGAGCCGTCCACCCGATCCCCCCTAAAGAGAAGTCAGTCCCTACCCCTAAAGATAGCAGTCCTGCCTTCCCACCCCTAAAGAGCCGTCCTCCCCCTCCCCTAAAATAGCTGTTCCTCACCTAAAGAGCTGTCCTTGCCCTTTCCTTAAAATGGTCGTCCCTCCCTCCAACAAAGAGCCGTCCGTCCCACTTTTCTAAAATATCCATCCCTCCCCTAAACATAGCCAATCCTCCTGCCCACCCTAAAGAGCCATCCCCACCTCCAAATAGCTGTCCATTTCTCCCCTCAAAGAGCCACCCATGGATTCAACAACGCTTGACTACCTGCACCCTCTTGGACCGACACCATAAACCCCCCCCCTCCCCTCGATCTGATAAAGAAATCATGCCCTCGAATATAATAAAAAAAAAAAAAAAAAAAAAGGGGGGGGGGGGACATTCGTCCAAAGCGGGGCCGGGACCCCCATCCACAGCGCGACCCCCAGCCGCCTACATCCACAGCAGGGGCCGGACCCCCATCCACAGCGCGACCCCCAGCCGCCTCCATCCACAGCAGGGGCGGGACCCCCATCCACCTCCATCCACAGCAGGGGCGGGACCCCCATCCACAGCGTGACCCCCAGCCGCCCACATCCACAGCAGGGGCCGGACCCCCATCCACAGCGCGACCCCCAGCCGCCTCCATCCACAGCAGGGGCGGGACCCCCATCCACCTCCATCCACAGCAGGGGCGGGACCCCCATCCACAGCGCGACCCCCAGCCGCCTCCATCCACAGCAGGGGCGGGACCCCCATCCACAGTGCGACCCCCAGCCGCCTCCATCCACAGCAGGGGCGGGACCCCCATCCACAGCGCGACCCCCAGCCGCCTCCATCCACAGCAGGGGCGGGACCCCCATCCACAGCGGGAGGCCCAGCCTCCCCCATCCACAGCGGGGGCCGGACCCCCCATCCACAGCGGGACCCCCAGCCTCCCCCATCCACAGCGGGGGCCGGACCCCCCATCCACAGCGGGACCCCCAGCCTCCCCCATCCACAGCGGGGGCCGGACCCCCCATCCACAGCGGGACCCCCAGCCTCCCCCATCCACAGCGGGGGCCGGACCCCCCATCCACAGCGGGACCCCCAGCCACCCCCATCCACAGCGGGGGCCGGACCCCCCATCCACAGCGGGACCCCCAGCCACCTCCATCCACAGCGGGGGCCGGACCCCCCATCCACAGCGGGACCCCCAGCCACCTCCATCCACAGCAGGGTCGGGACCCCCATCCACAGCGCGACCCCCAGCCGCCTCCATCCACAGCAGGGGCGGGACCCCCATCCACAGTGCAACCCCCAGCCGCCTCCATCCACAGCAGGGGCGGGACCCCCATCCACAGCGGGACCCCCAGCCGCCTCCATCCACAGCAGGGGCGGGACCCCCATCCACAGCGGGACCCCCAGCCGCCTCCATCCACAGCAGGGGCGGGACCCCCATCCACAGCGGGACCCTCATCCACAGCGGGGGGCCCAGCCTCCCCCATCCACAGCGGGGGCCGGACCCCCCATCCACAGCGGGACCCCCAGCCACCCCCATCCACAGCGGGGGCCGGACCCCCCATCCACAGCGGGGGCCGGACCCCCCATCCACAGCGGGGGCGGGACCTCTCAATAAAACACAGTCCAAGCGGGGGGGGGGGTGAAGCCCCACAATACTCAGTCCAGACAGCCGTGTCCCGCCCCTCCGGTGACAGCACAGTGACGCTCCGGTTCTCACCCCTGGGATCCGGTCTCCAGTGACAGCAGATGTGCGGCCAGGCGGGCATCGCTCCAGGCCTCCCCGGCGCTGTCCCCGCCGCCCCGGTCCCTCCTCCGCATCCAGGCCCCGTGCGCCTCTCCCAGGTACACCCGCCGGCAGTCATACTTCTTCCGGGACTCCAGCCGCCGCCTCACCCGGTCCTTATCGTTGAGCCGCGGCCTCCCCCGCATCTTCCTCCCGAGCTCATCATCCT
The DNA here is from genome assembly GCF_048569485.1 of Anomaloglossus baeobatrachus. Classification (NCBI taxonomy): domain Eukaryota; kingdom Metazoa; phylum Chordata; class Amphibia; order Anura; family Aromobatidae; genus Anomaloglossus; species Anomaloglossus baeobatrachus. The sequence continues at coordinate 662,422,684 of NC_134356.1, read as the reverse complement.
CTTCTTCCTCCGACCCGGGAGTCTCTATCACAGGGGCTGCCATCTTATCTGCTGACGTCACCGCGGGGCTGCAACAAACTTTATGGACACTGACAGCGCCGCACAGTCAGACGGTGGTGATGGGGGAGGGGCGGGCACAATGGCCGCCAGTGCTGAGAAAGAGTAAATAGTGGGGCATAAGGAGAATAACGTCTCCAGACACATGCATCACACCATTTTTGTGCTTCTGGGTTGTTGTTTTTTGTGAGACTAGTTGTAGTTTTGAATAGCTCCATTCCCTGCACCATATAAGATTACGAATTTAAGAATGTGGTGAAAAACCGCCATTCCGCCATTGGTTTTTGGGTTTTGTTTAATGAGGTTCTCCCACGGGAGAAGGCGACGTCCGACCATCCTTGTCCTTCTACACCAGAAGGCCCCAGCGTCCGTCCAGTGTGCCGGATACCGGTCTACCGGGACGGACTGGTCCAAAGCCGCCGTCTCCAACGATACTACACATGATCTTAGCCAAAAACCCGAAAAGCACCTGCCCTGATTATTCTGAGAGACCAAGATCGTGCTCAGTGCTCTGAAAAATCCACATAAATAAATAATGGTGCCCAAGGATACGGCCTACCACAGCCCAATCATAAAGAAGGCCCCCCCCCCCCCAAGTCAGAAGGCCACAGCAAGGGACAGGGATCAGTGGCTCCTCTTCGTTGAGGGTTGCGTAAAGCCAAATCGTGGTCCTGGCATCCACCCACGTGAAACCAGGAGCTCAATCTAGACGGGATCCTCTTCTCAAGGATGGGAACCTGATGGCCACACACCTGTGACGCCCTGGACTAGTCAGGTCGTCCCAGGTAGTCCCATGCACACACACCCCTCCCCTTAGTAAGGTGACAGCAGCCAAACTACAAACCTTTGTCACCACTCTCCGGGTTTGATGTTCACACCAGGGGGCAGAGCCAGGCGGTGGGCTCCACCCACCGAGGAGTTCACAGGCCTGGAGACGGGAGTTGAGCTTTGACAGTGGAGTGAAGGAGAGTCAGGTTCAAGGGCAGACCTGTGCTCAGGCCTGCCAAAGTCTACACCAGGTGTCTAGGTGGGAGCCCAGTCACCTTTGGCAAAGAGGCAGACGGTGGTGGCTGCCTGGAGGAGCTGGGATTACAGCCGGTGGAACCGTAGGGTCCGGGGCCGGGCGGTGGCCCGCCGGTACCGAACCAGGGAACCGATTGGAAACCGGAGCACCAGGAGGGGTACTCAGACCCAGTACGAGGCCCAGAACAACTAGGCTAAGTCAAATCAACTGATTGAGGACTGGACTTCAGGACCTTCCCACAGAAGACCCGACTGAAGACAACAGCCCAACCATTAGGATAAAGCCACTGCCCAGGCATAGAGACCCGAGGGGCCAGTGTCTGCGGGCAAACAGGGCTCTCCCGACACATAGCAAGCCGGGGAGCGGACTACCGTTTCTTAGGCATAAAAGTCACAACTTTTACAACAGAGAGGTGCAGGAGAAAGGCAGAGACCACCAACCTGTTAAGGGGAAGCTGCAGCCGGCTGCGGGCCCCGTTCACCATCTTGTTTGGTTTACCAGAGACTCCAGCATGTTTTATCATAGTGAGTACAACAGTGCCTTTGGGCCGCGCACCGCACCAGCACCCCAGCACGCATCCATCCCCGCGCCTCAGCACCTCCCTCGGGCCCCCGGGACCATCATCCCCCTACCCACGGACGGGGTCAACACCAAGCTGCGCAACACCGTCCCCGGGAGCCTAGTCAACGGCAGCGGTGGTGTCCATCCATTCACTACAACCCGTGGGTGGCGTCACAAACTTAAATCCCCTGCAAACCACCGCGACTCTGGCTGTGGACCTCCCCACCAAAGTCCCTGCGTGTAGCGCCAACCCCCTTTCAGAGCGACGTGACCCCCGGGTCCGTGGAGAGCTCGAGCCACCACCCACTGTACGAGCACGGATCCGAGCGGCTCAGCAGCCGGCCGAACCCCGGGGCGGTACACACCCTTAGGCCCCTTTCACACATCTGTGTCTCTGGTACATGTGAGGTCTGTTTTCACACGTACTGGAGACATGGACACATGTAGACCCATTAAAATCAATAGGTTTGCGCACACCTGCATGTTTTCACACAGACCATGTGTCCGTGTGCTCCACACGTCAACATGTCAGTTTTTCTCCGGCAACACGGGGGTCACACGAACCGCACACTGATCTGATATCAGTGTGACACGTACCGGAGAAAACCACGAGTTTGAGAAATGAAATGCTTTTTTGTACTCACCTGTCTCCACCGCTGATGTCACCAGCACTGCTGTTATTTGCTTCCAACCCCCGCTCATTATGCTCATTGCATATGCACTGCACTGAGGACCGGAAGCAGCAGCAGTGCCAGATACAGCAGCAACATGGACAGGTAAGTATAGAAGTCCATGTCTCCATGTGCTATGTGGATGTCTCACGGATAGCACACTGACAGCACACGCTGAACACACATATGGGCACACACATACGCACCTACACAACAGACCGTGCCAAAAGTGTGTGTTTTGCATGGATGTGTGAAAGAGGCCTTAGACCGTTCAGGAGGGAACATAAAAGGGAATCACATCCCAAGAAGTCCCTGACGCAGGATACGTTAAAATACAAATACCCTGAAAATAAGACCTAGTAGGATTTTTGGGACTTTTTTGAGTATGCTTAAAGGGAACCAATCATCAGGATTTTCGTGTATAAGCTGCAGCCAGTGCAGTGCTGGCACTATCATGCACAGTGTGTACATACCATCAGGGGGCAGCTCGGGTGTTTAGGCAGTGAAATACAACTTTATAAAGTTTGAAATTTCGTGCACTTTTTGATTGACGTGTGCACCTCTGCAGATAATGTCCGGGCGGGTTATGCAGGAGTTCCCCGCCCCCCCACCAGCCTGTTCCTCCCCCTCTCCTGATGTCCGAGCGGGTTATGCACGTGTTCCCCGCCCCCCGCGCCGCCTGTTCCTCCCTCCCTCCGGCTGTATGTAAATATCTAATCTTCAGAAACATGGCGCCGGAGTGGGCCTCTGCGCATAGCGCTTATCTCCGGCGCCATGTTTCTGAAGCCCCCGCATTACACAACTTGGTGTCTGAGAGGGCGGCGCCACAGCGATGTCACACCGGCTGGTGTGTTGGCCCGGTGTCCTGGGGCGGCACGATACAGGAGCAGCAGGTAATCGCGTCCTCCGGTCAGCTGTTCTGTCCTGTTCTAATCGCGCACGCTCTCGCGGTCACAACGGGCTGTGAAGAAACAAGGGCGCATGCGCCGCCCTCTCAGACACCAAGTTGTGATGCGGGGGCTTCAGAAACATGCGCCGGAGAAAAGCGCTATGCGCAGAGGCCCACTCCGGCGCCATGTTTCTGAAGATTAGATATTTACATACAGCCGGAGGGAGGGAGGAACAGGCGGCGCGGGGGGGCGGGGAACACGTGCATAACCCGCCCGGACATCAGGAGAGAGGGAGGAACAGGCTGGTGGGGGGGCGGGGAACTCCTGCATAACCCGCCCGGACATTAACAGAGAAGTGCACACGTCAATCAAAAAGTGCACGAAATTTCAAACTTTATAAAGTTGGATTTCACTGACTAATCACCCGAGCTGCCCCCTGATGGTATGTACACACTGTGCATGATAGTGCCAGTACTGCACTGGCTGCAGCTTATACACGAAAATCCTGATGTTTGGTTCCCTTTAAGCATACTCAAAAAAGTCCCAAAAATCCTACTAGGTCTTATTTTCAGGGTATTTGTATTTTAACGTATCCTGCGTCAGGGACTTCTTGGGATGTGATTCCCTTTTATGTTCCCTCCTGAACGGTCTAAGGCCTCTTTCACACATCCATGCAAAACACACACTTTTGGCACGGTCTGTTGTGTAGGTGCGTATGTGTGTGCCCATATGTGTGTTCAGCGTGTGCTGTCAGTGTGCTATCCGTGAGACATCCACATAGCACATGGACATGAACTTCTACACTATACACGAAAATCCTGATGTTTGGTTCCCTTTAATATATAAGCTATACCCCAAAAAATAAGCCCTACTTGCGTTTGCAAGTCTTCCAGGGGGTAATATATATATATATATATATATACACAGTACAGACATATATACACAGTACAGACCAAAAGTTTGGGCACACCTTCCCATCTCTAGAGCAACTGTTAAGAGGAGGCTTTGTGCAGCAGCCTTCATGGTAAAATAGCTGCTAGGAAACCACTGCTAAGGACAGGCAACAAGCAGAAGAGACTTGTTTGGGCTAAAGAACACAAGGAATGGACATTAGACCAGTGGAAATCTGTGCTTTGGTCTGGTGAGTCCAAATTTGAGATCTTTGGATCCAACCACCGTGTCTTTGTAGAAAAGGTGAACGGATGCACTCTACATGCCTGGTTCCAACCGTGAAGCATGGAGGAGGAGGTGTGATGGTGTGGGGGGGCTTTGCTGGTGACATTGTTGGGGATTTATTCAAAATTGAAGGCATACAGAACCAGCATGGCTACCACAGCATCTTACAGCGGCGTGCTATTCCATCCGGTTTGCGTTTAGTTGAACCATCATTTATTTTTCAACAGGACAATGACCCCAAACACACCTCATAGCTGTGTGAAGGGGGCTTTACACGCTACGACATCGCTAATGCGAACACGTTGTGGTCACGGAATTGGTGACGCACATCCGGCCGCTTTAGCGATGCCGTTGCGTGTGACACCTATGAGCGATTTTGCATAGTTGCAAAAACGTGCAAAATCACTCATTGGTGACATGGGGGTCCATTCTCAAAAATTGTTACTGCAGCAGTAACGAGGTTGTTCCTCGTTCCTGCGGCAACACACATCGCTTCGTGTGACACCACAGGAACGAGGAACCTCTCCTTACCTGCCTCCCGGCCGCTAAGCGGAAGGAAGGAGGTGGGCGGGATGTTACGTCCCGCTCATTTCCGCGCCTCCGCTTCTATTGGGCGGCGGTTCAGTGACGCAGCTGTGACGTCGCTGTGACGCTGAATGAACCGCCCCCTTAGAAAGGGGGCGGTTTGCCGGTCACAGCGTCGTCGCCGGACAGGTAAGTAGTGTGACGGGTCTGGGCGATGTTGTGCGGCACGGGCAGTGATTTGCCCGTGTCGCACAACAGATGGGGGCGGGTACCCACGCTAGCGATATCGGTACCGATATCGCAGCGTGTAAAGCGGCCTTAAGGGCTATTTTACCAAGAAGGAGAGTGATGGGGTGCTACACCAGATGACCTGGCCTCCACAGTCACCAGACCTGAACCCAATCGAGATGGTTTGGGGTGAGCTGGACCGCAGAGTGAAGGCAAAAGGGCCAACAAGTGCTAAGCATCTCTGGGAACTCCTTCAAGACTGTTGGAAAACCATTTCCGGTGACTGCCTCTTGAAGCTCATCAAGAGAATGCCAAGAGTGTGCAAAGCAGTAATCAAAGGAATAGGTGGCTACTGTGAAGACCCTAGAATATAAGACATATTTTCAGTTGCTTCACACTTTTTTAATTATATCGTTCCACATGTGGTAATTCATAGTTTTGATGCCTTCAATGTGAATCTACAATTTTCAGAGTCATGAAAATAAAGAAAACTCTTTGAATGAGAAGGTGTGTCCAAACTTTTGGTCTGTATATATATATATATATATATATATATATATATATATATATATATAGTAAACACTATAAAGTAAATTTCAAAAATATAATAGTTTATATCACCCTCTTTCCCCCATTCCAAAAGTTCATAAAATGAAAAAAATGTATTTTATATCTTTAAATCCATAAAAGTCCCCAAAACCCCCCCAAAAAAAACAAAAAAAATCACAATACAAAAAACAATCCCTCGTAAAATGTAATCAACAGAGGAATAAACAGTAACACAAGACTCTTATTTTTTTCTTGTTAAAACAATGTCAACATTTTGTTAACTGCCAGTATATATATACAGTTAGGTCCAGAAATATTTGGACAGTGACACAAGTTTTGTTATTTTAGCTGTTTACAAAAACATGTTCAGAAATACAATTATATATATAATATGGGCTGAAAGTGCACACTCCCAGCTGCAATATGAGAGTTTTCACATCCAAATCGGAGAAAGGGTTTAGGAATCATAGCTCTGTAATGCATAGCCTCCTCTTTTTCAAGGGACCAAAAGTAATTGGACAAGGGACTCTAAGGGCTGCAATTAACTCTGAAGGCGTCTCCCTCGTTAACCTGTAATCAATGAAGTAGTTAAAAGGTCTGGGGTTGATTACAGGTGTGTGGTTTTGCATTTGGAAGCTGTTGCTGTGACCAGACAACATGCGGTCTAAGGAACTCTCAATTGAGGTGAAGCAGAACATCCTGAGGCTGAAAAAAAAGAAAAGATCCATCAGAGAGATAGCAGACATGCTTGGAGTAGCAAAATCAACAGTCGGGTACATTCTGAGAAAAAAGGAATTGACTGGTGAGCTTGGGAACTCAAAAAGGCCTGGGCGTCCACGGATGACAACAGTGGTGGATGATCGCCGCATACTTTCTTTGGTGAAGAAGAACCCGTTCACAACATCAACTGAAGTCCAGAACACTCTCAGTGAAGTAGGTGTATCTGTCTCTAAGTCAACAGTAAAGAGAAGACTCCATGAAAGTAAATACAAAGGGTTCACATCTAGATGCAAACCATTCATCAATTCCAAAAATAGACAGGCCAGAGTTACATTTGCTGAAAAACACCTCATGAAGCCAGCTCAGTTCTGGAAAAGTATTCTATGGACAGATGAGACCAAGATCAACCTGTACCAGAATGATGGGAAGAAAAAAGTTTGGAGAAGAAAGGGAACGGCACATGATCCAAGGCACACCACATCCTCTGTAAAACATGGTGGAGGCAACGTGATGGCATGGGCATGCATGGCTTTCAATGGCACTGGGTCACTTGTGTTTATTGATGACATATCAGCAGACAAGAGTAGCCGGATGAATTCTGAAGTGTACCGGGATATACTTTCAGCCCAGATTCAGCCAAATGCCGCAAAGTTGATCGGACGGCGCTTCATAGTACAGATGGACAATGACCCCAAGCATACAGCCAAAGCTACCCAGGAGTTCATGAGTGCAAAAAAGTGGAACATTCTGCAATGGCCAAGTCAATCACCAGATCTTAACCCAATTGAGCATGCATTTCACTTGCTCAAATCCAGACTTAAGACGGAAAGACCCACAAACAAGCAAGACCTGAAGGCTGTGGCTGTAAAGGCCTGGCAAAGCATTAAGAAGGAGGAAACCCAGCGTTTGGTGATGTCCATGGGTTCCAGACTTAAGGCAGTGATTGCCTCCAAAGGATTCGCAACAAAATATTGAAAATAAAATTTTTTTTTTGGGTTTGGTTTATTTGTCCAATTACTTTTGACCTCCTAAAATGTGGAGTGTTTGTAAAGAAATGTGACAATTCCTACAATTTCTATCAGATATTTTTGTTCAAACCTTCAAATTAAACGTTACAATCTGCACTTGAATTCTGTTGTAGAGGTTTCATTTCAAATCCAATGTGGTGGCATGCAGAGCCCAACTCGCCAAAATTGTGTCACTGTCCAAATATTTCTGGACCTAACTATATATGTCCACAGTTGTGAAAGGGTTATCAACAGACCTTCATAATGCATGGAGACAAAAGCAATATAGCGAAACCACAATAAGATGGAAACCAACTTATACGTCCTTTTAATATACTGTATATACCCAATGAGGAATATAAAGAGACATGACTATTGGAACTTTTGGGATTTTGGCGGAAAAAAGGGATCAAATATATAAGTCCATACAAGAAACTAATCTTCACAGATTTGGAAACAAAGTGGGGAGATTAATGGCTAACATGGTGAGGAACAACTCTCTAGCACAAGGTCCTTTGCGAATGATAGATTACGAGGGGGACTCCATACTAACCACCGAAAAATTATATGAAAATCTATATGCAGATGACACAAGACAAGAAATCCCTGAAAATAGGATATTACACAGTGTAACCTTACATAAACTAAGGGAAGAACACAGAACTTACCTTAATGCAAAAATCACAGATGAAATACAGTAAAGAATGTACATAACCGTAAATCTCCGAGCCCAGAGGGGTATACAGGGGAACGTTACAAGATGATGGCACCTGGAGGGAAAGACGAAGCTCCAGTCCAGTACCTTAGCTTCTATAATCTTAATTCTGAAGCAAGGAACAAATCTGCCATCTCCCGGGTCATACAGACCCAGATCACTCATTAACCCAGATATTAAAATCTTATAAAAAATAATGGCTGACCGATTGCCAACAATTATGCCGCAATTAATTCCCCCTGACAACCGCAGACGGGCTTTATCAGAAAAAGATCAGAGACACAAAATATTAGGAGAGTCCTGCTGGCACTTCACCCCAACCCTCCCGTCGTTGACAATAGATGCCAAAAAGGCTTTTGATAACGTAGGTCAGGAGCGGCTATATCGGGGGCTATATCGGGTACTGGATGATACCTCTCGCACCAATGGCTCAGGTTAACATCCCCGATTTCCTATCGTCACCATTTAAAGGGAACCTGTCACCAGGATTTTCCTATAAGCTGCAGCCACCACCAGTGAGCCCTTATATACGGCATTCCAGAATACTGTATATAAGAGTCCAGGCCGCTGTGTACAACGTAAAATACACCTTTATTATACTCCCCAGGGGGCAGTCTGGTCCAATGGGTGTTGCTGCTCTCCGGTCCGTTGCCTCCTCCATAAGGCTGCTTTCACACTACGTTTTTTTAACATGCGTCATGAACGTTTTTTTGCTGTAAAAGTGGATCCTGGTTTTACAAAGAAAAACATGCAAACGCATGTGTTATTTTGCAGGATCCTGCCACTTGAAGTTTATGGGCGGGCATTGAAGGCATGTGATCAGGAGTGAGGGGAATTGAACGTGATAGACTGGGAGGTGGCATCTGACAGCTGTGGAGGCTCGTAACCAAGGTAAACATCGGGTAACTAAGCGAAGTGCTTTGCTTGGATACCCAATATTTACCTTGGTTACGAGCGTCTGCAGCTGCTAAAAGCCGGGCTGCCTGCTCCCTGCACACGTAACCAAGGTAAACATCGGGTAACTAAGCGAAGTGCTTTGCTTGGTTACCCGATATTTACCTTGGTTACGCGCGTCCACCGCTCTCAGGCGAGGGAGAGAGGGAGAGGGAGGGGGAGAGAGGGACTGATCACGCGAGGCTGGTTTCTGGGCATGCTCAGTAGAGCAAGCAGGATCCTGTCTATCAGCATGCCAGTGTTCACATGCGTTTGCGTGCAGTATAGTCAGGATCCAGTGAAAAACAGTATTTGGACGCAGCTCAAAAACGCTACAAGTAGCGTTTTTGAAAAAAGTTAAAAGACTGCAAGTCGCTGGATCCTGACTATACTGCACGCAAACGCAGGTGAACGCATGTTGACGCGAGTCCATTGCAAATGCATTGAAATGAAAACGCATTTGCACTGGATCTGTTTTTGCGTTAAAAAAAACGTTCATGACGCATGTTAAAAAAACGTAGTGTGAAAGCAGCCTAATGCGATTGCTGTCCGTGTGGATGACACGTAATGTCATTCACATAGAGCCCTTCATTGTGCTTCTTTGCATGCTCACTTTGATCTGCCTGGTTGAGGGCAGATCAAAGTATTGTAGTGCGCATGCACAGGTGGTTTTTCACCTTTTTCTTGCACGTTACAATACATTACTCTGCCCTCGGCAGCGCAGATCAAAGTGAGCATGCGCAGAAGCACAATGGCGGCCTCTGTGTGAATGACACAGGATGCATCATCCACACGAGGCTGGGAAGGAGGACGGCAACTGCGCAAGATGGAGGAGGCGCTGGACTGAGACCAGTGACGCCCATCGGACCCGACCGCCCCCTAGGTGAGTATAATAAAGGTGTTTTTTATATTCCAGTAATATAAGTTGATCAGATAAAGTACATGATGTCCTGTTTGGATTATGTGACCAGGAATTAACAAATAACACACTTGACTGCCTACTGAGGGCACTCTGGGTAGAAAAAGATATCTGTGCACGCGCTGATGCTGCTCATAAGGCCGCTTTACACGCAGCGACATCGCTAATGAGATATCGCTGGGGTCACGGAATTCGTGACGCACATCCGGCCTCATTAGCGACGTTGTTGCGTGTGACACCAGCGACCGCTAACGATCTGGAAAGTGCCCAAAATCGTTGATCGTTGACACGTCGTTCGTTTCCCAAATATCGTTGCTCGTTCTGGATGCAGGTTGTTCAACGTTTCTGAGGCAGCACACATCGCTACGTGTGACACCTCGGGAACGACGAATAACTCCGTACCTGCGTCCTGCCAGCAACGAGGTGGGAGTGACGTTCATGCGGCTGCTCTCCGCCCCTCCGCTTCTATTGGTGTGCCGCTGTGTGACGTCGCTGTGACGCCGCACGTACCTCCCCCTTAGAAAAGAGGTTGTTTGCCGGCCACAGTGACGTCGTTAGGAAGGTAAGTATGTGTGACGCGTACCGGCGATATTATTCGCCATGGGCAGCGATTTGCCCATGACGCACAAACGACGGGGGCGGGGGCGATCGCTAGCGACATCGTAAAGCGTGTAAAGTGGCCTATAGTCTTATCCTCAGTGTCTTCCGGAGATCACAATACGCTCATGCGTGGACTCCGGCACCATTTTAATTAAGACATAATAACTGTGGCAATGCACACGCGCTGGTAACAGGTGCAATGACAGCACAGCACGATATTTAAATAAAAACGGAGCAAGTCAGAGGACGCCGGTGGAACAAACACAAGGACCCGACCCAAAAAGCCCCGGCCCCGTTCCACACGTCAATCAAAGTGCAGGGTATTTCTGCAACTTTGAATACAGATATCTCAGCAACCAAGCATCCGATCTTTCTACAACAGGCATGCCTGGATCCAGCATCGTACTGCCTGTATGGCACTGCCTTTACCTCATATAGCAAAATCCTGGTGGTTGGTCCTCTTTAAATGTGTTTTTTCTATTCTTCTCTTTAATGTATGTTATGTTGTTTAAATAGACTAAAAAATATACAAAAAAACAACAAAAATGCAGGGAAATAAGGATACTATAATAATGATATTTATTCCACAGCGCTTTACATACATCATTACCTCTGTCCCCATTGGGGCTCACAATCTAAGGTTCTTATCAGTATATATTGGACCATGGAAGGAAACCTTATAAACACAGGGAGAACATACAAACTACTTGCAGATGATATCCTTGGTGGAATTTGAATTCAGGACCCCAACGCTGCAAGACCACAGTGCTAACCCCTGAGCCACCGCAAGACTGCAGTGCTAACCACTGAGCCACCGTACTGCCCTGCATAACTAATCATATGCTAAATTGTTGCAAAGTCAGATTTATATACGAGATAGCCAAGATGATTGTGTATAAAATGAAGGTCGTCTCACGCTGAAAGCTGTAGTGGATGGTGAGATATGGAGCCTGAAAGTCAAAAGTGCAAAACATTGTTACCCTTTTGCTCTTATTAATATTCAGATCATGAATAAAGCTTTTTAGTCGAAACACATAGATCATTAGATTTTTAATGGTCTTTTATGGTTCAGACATTTTGCTGAATTTGAGCAGAAGTGGATTACAAAAAAAATCCACATTTTGGCGAATACGTATTTATGTAGAGTAGAATTCAATTCCACTGAAATGTATTTGCTCCTCTCTAGTCATATACATTAGTAAACTGCCTCGTCACCTGGCGTTATGGCCTGAGGAAGCTGACAATGGACTTGGCCAGCAATTAGCCAATAGATCAGTATTATAGATATTAGTACAACTAGCTTGCTGCGGCCCTTGGGCAGGTCAGTGACATACAGCCCTAGGATTAACACTGTTGGGCACCACACCTCGTTTATCCTACATAGGATGCCAACCTCCGCCAGTAGGTAGGGAATCCATTTGGGAGATCCTAGTGTTCTCACTACCCATCACTTCTGTCCCCTTCTGGGTCTTAATCTAGTGCCTTCATGACATGCCCCACTGGGGCCTGGGGGCACTCATTACCAGTTGTGACGCCACTTGTTGTATGCAGCCAGATAGATTGTTTCCAAAATTGTGCTGATGTAAAGTAGACAAGTGGGAAATGTTATTTATTAACTATTTTGTGTCACAGAAATCTCTGGTTTACCGGTATAAAAATTCAAAAGTTGAAAATTGCTAAATTTTCAAAATTTTTGCCAAAACTCAATTTTTTTCATAAATAAACGCAAAAAATATTGTCCTAAATTTGGTACTAACATGAAGTCCAATATGTGACGAAAAAACAATCTCAGAATCACCGGGATCCGTTGAAGCGTTCCAGAGTTATAACCTCATGAAGTGACACTGGTCAGAATTGCAAAATTTGGTCTGGTCATTAAGGTGAAAATTAGCTCCGTCACTAAAGGGTTAAATAAAATGCCTTGAGGATCGCTGACGGAGAAGTGTGTCATGAACAGTTTTCTAACAACAAAACCCTAAGTTTCCCTCCTCTCTCTATACAGACACAGCTGCAGGTTTTTCCCTCCGCTCTCTATATAGACACATCTGCAGGTTTTTCCCTCCACTCTCTATACAGACACATCTGCAGGTTTTTCCCTTCGCTCTCTATACAGACACATCTGCAGGTTTATCCCTCCGCTCTCTATACAAACACATCTGCAGGTTTTTCCCTCTGCTCTCTATACAAACACATCTGCAGGTTTTTCCCTCCGCTCTCTATACAGACACATCTGCAGGTTGTTCCCTCCGCTCTCTATACAGACACATCTGCAGGTTGTTCCCTCCGCTCTCTATACAGACACATCTGCAGGTTTTTCCCTCCGGTCTTTATACAGACACATCTGCAGGTTTTCCCTCCGCTTTCTATACAGACACATCTGCATGTTTTCCCTCCGCTTTCTATACAGACACATCTGCAGGTTTTTCTCACTATCTGACATGAAATCAGAATAAACCTCTCTCTTTTTAGGTCAATTAGGAACCCATATTATTTATATTTCCCAAATGCCAGAATAATGAGAGAGAGAGAATGTTTTAAGGCATTTTTATTGCTTTCTGCAAAGTCAAAAGTTTCCATACACTTAGGGGTACTTTGCACGTTGCGACATCACTAGCCGATTGTAGCGATGCCGAGCGCGATAGTCCCCGCCCCCGTCGCACATGCGATATCTTGTGATAGCTGCCGTAGCGAACATTATCGCTACGGCACCTTCACACGCACTTACCTGCCCTGTGACGTCGCTCTGGACGACGACCCGCCTCCTTCCTAAGGGGGCGGGTCGTGCGGCGTCACAGTGACGTAACACGGCAGGCGGCCAATAGAAGCGGAGGGGCGGAGATGAGCGGGACGTAAATATCCCACCCACCTCCTTCCTTCCTCATTGCAGGCGGGACGCAGGTAGGAGATGTTCCTCGCTCCTGCGGCTTCACACACAGCGATGTGTGCTCCCGCAGGAACGAGGAACATCGTACCTATCGCTGCAGCGAAATTATGAAAATGACCGACACTACACCGATCACTGATTTACAACGCTTTTGCGATCGTTTATCGGTGCATTTAGGCTTTACACGTTGTGACGTCGTCACTGGCGCCGGATGTGCGTCACTTTCGATTTGACCCCGACGACATCGCAGTAGCGATGTCGCAACGTGCAAAGTACCCCTAAGAGTACTATGCCTTTAAACAATATGGGACAGCCCATATGATGATGTCATGTCTTTGAAAGCTTCTGATAGGTTTATTGGCAACATCTGAGTTAATTAGAGACACACCTGTGGATGTATTGTAATGCACACCTGAAACACACGGCTGCTTTGTGTAGCATCATGGGAAAGCCAAAAGAAATCAGCCAAGATCTCAGGAAGAGAATTGTGGACTTGCACATGTCTGGTTCATCCTTAGGTGCAATTTCCAGGTTCCTGAAGGTGCCTCGTTCATCTGTGCAAACAATTATACGCAAGTACAAACAAGATGGGAATGTCCAGCCATCACACCGCTCAGGAAGGAGATAGGTTATATGTACCAGAGATGAACGTGCTTTGGTCAGACATGTGCAGATCAACCCAAGAACAAAAGCAAAAGACCTTGTGAAGATGCTGGCGGAGGCTGGTAAAATTGTGTCATTATGCACAGTGAAACGAGCACTGTATCATCATGGGCTGAAAGACCACTCTGCCAGGAAGAAGCCATTACTCCAAAACATAAATAAGCCAGATTAATGTTTGCACATGCACACAGGAACAAAGACCTTAATTTTTGGAGACATGTCCTGGGGTCTGATGAAACTGAAATTGAATGTTTGGCCATAATGACCATCGCTACGTTTGGAGGAAAAAGGGAGAAGCTTTGAAACCTAAGAACATCATCCCAACTGTGAAATACGGGGGGCAACATCATGTTGTGGGGTTGTTTTGCTGCAGGAAGAACTGGTGCACGTCACAAAATAGATGGCATCATGAGGAAAGAAGATTATGTGGCAATACTGAAGAACATCTCAAGACATCAGCCAGGAACTTACAGCTTGGGCGGAAATGGGTCTTCCAAATAGACAATGACCCGAAGCTACTGCCAAACTGGCTACGAAGTGGCTTAGGGTGGCTTTACACACTACGATATCGCTAAAGCGATCTCGTTGGGGTCACGGAATTTGTGACGCACATCCGGCCGCTTTAGTGATGTCGTTGTGTGTGACACCTCTGAGCGGTTTTGAATAGTCGCAAAAACGTTCAAAATCGCTCATCGGTGACATCACCCCCTATTCCCAATTATCGTTGCTGCTGCAGTAACGATGTTGTTTGTCGTTCCTGTGGCAGCACACATCGCTGTGTGTGACGCCGCTGGAATGACAAACATCTCCTTACCTGGGTCCACCGGAAAAGGAGGAAGGAAGGAGGTGGGCGGCAAGTTCCGGCCGCTCATCTCCTCCCCTCCTTTTCTATTGGGCGGCGGTTCAATGACGCTGTTGTGACGTCGCTGTGACGCTGAATGAACCGCCCCTTTAGAAAGGAGGCGGTTCGCCGGTCACAGCAACGTTGCTGCACTGGTATGTGCGTGTGACGCTGCCGTAGCGATAATGTTTGCTACGGCAGCGATCACTACATATCATGCCACCGACGAGGGCGGGTGCTATCGCACGCGACATCGCTAGCCGATGTTAGCGATGTCACAGTGTGTAAAGCACCCCTAAAGGATAACAAAGTCCATGTTTTGGAGTGGCCATCATAAAGCCCTGATCTCAATCCTTGTGAAAATTTATGGGCAAAGCTGAAAAGGCCGGTGCGAGCGGCGACCTCCAAACATGGCTCAGCTACACCAATTCCTACCATCTATAGTGAGAAACTTGTGGAAGGATCCAAAATGTTTTACCCAAGTCACACAGTGTAAGGGCAATGCCACCAAATACTAATGACCTGGAGGGAACATCACTGTGCAGAAAGGAAGAAAAATGCCTGAAAACCTCTCATTATTCTGGCAATTGGCAAATATGTAGCACTTATAATATTTGAGTGAACATGTTCATTCTTTGTCTTCAGGAAAAGGCTCGCCCGGATTAATTGAACACATGAAACAAGTACATGCTAGTAACCCAAACTGCATAAACCGATATCTGCTACAGAGGGGAGTCGACAAAACTAATTTCTTAAGAAAAGTTCTCATTATTTTTAAAAAAAGGAACCTCTTGGACCTTTCGGATTAAATGAACATGACGAGTAGAGTCCTTTTCTCTCGTAAATATACACACTGGTGTTATGATTATTATATACAGTGTATATATATATATATATATATAGATATATATATATATATATATATATATATATCTATATATATCTATATATATGATGGTATTTCTTCTGCTTACTTATTCAAATTTGCACCTGTGTTGTATTGATTGGAGACCTGCTATATAAACAGACTTTATTTCAAATGATTTTGTGAGCCTGAAAAAGCCTGGTGACAGGCGAAACAGCTGTTGCTCCTTTTATTCCACATCCTGCACATGATGTCCCCATAAAGTGCTATTCTTAAACACAATCAGTGATGAGTGCCGTATGTATATATGTATGTATACATATATATATATATACAGTTAGGTCCAGAAATATTTGGACAGTGACACAATTTTCGCGAGTTGGGCTCTGCATGCCACCACATTGGATTTGAAATGAAATCTCTACAACAGAATTCAAGTGCAGATTGTAACGTTTAATTTGAAGGTTTGAACAAAAATATCTGATAGAAATTGTAGGAATTGTACACATTTCTTTACAAACACTCCACATTTTAGGAGGTCAAAAGTAATTGGACAAATAAACCAAACCCAAAAAAAAATATTTTATTTTCAATATTTTGTTGCGAATCCTTTGGAGGCAATCACTGCCTTAAGTCTGGAACCCATGGACATCACCAAACGCTGGGTTTCCTCCTTCTTAATGCTTTGCCAGGCCTTTACAGCCGCAGCCTTCAGGTCTTGCTTGTTTGTGGGTCTTTCCGTCTTAAGTCTGGATTTGAGCAAGTGAAATGCATGCTCAATTGGGTTAAGATCTGGTGATTGACTTGGCCATTGGAGAATGTTCCTCTTTTTTGCACTCATGAACTCCTGGGTAGCTTTGGCTGTATGCTTGGGGTCATTGTCCATCTGTACTATGAAGCGCCGTCCGATCAACTTTGCGGCATTTGGCTGAATCTGGGCTGAAAGTATATCCCGGTACACTTCAGAATTCATCCGGCTACTCTTGTCTGCTGTTATGTCATCAATAAACACAAGTGACCCAGTGCCATTGAAAGCCATGCATGCCCATGCCATCACGTTGCCTCCACCATGTTTTACAGAGGATGTGGTGTGCCTTGGATCATGTGCCGTTCCCTTTCTTCTCCAAACTTTTTTCTTCCCATCATTCTGGTACAGGTTGATCTTTGTCTCATCTGTCCATAGAATACTTTTCCAGAACTGAGCTGGCTTCATGAGGTGTTTTTCAGCAAATGTAACTCTGGCCTGTCTATTTTTGGAATTGATGAATGGTTTGCATCTAGATGTGAACCCTTTGTATTTACTTTCATGGAGTCTTCTCTTTACTGTTGACTTAGAGACAGATACACCTACTTCACTGAGAGTGTTCTGGACTTCAGTTGATGTTGTGAACGGGTTCTTCTTCACCAAAGAAAGTATGCGGCGATCATCCACCACTGTTGTCATCCGTGGACGCCCAGGCTTTTTTGAGTTCCCAAGCTCACCAGTCAATTCCTTTTTTCTCAGAATGTACCCGACTGTTGATTTTGCTACTCCAAGCATGTCTGCTATCTCTCTGATGGATTTTTTCTTTTTTTTCAGCCTCAGGATGTTCTGCTTCACCTTAATTGAGAGTTCCTTAGACCGCATGTTGTCTGGTCACAGCAACAGCTTCCAAATGCAAAACCACACACCTGTAATCAACCCCAGACCTTTTAACTACTTCATTGATTACAGGTTAACGAGGGAGACGCCTTCAGAGTTAATTGCAGCCCTTAGAGTCCCTTGTCCAATTACTTTTGGTCCCTTGAAAAAGAGGAGGCTATGCATTACAGTGCTATGATTCCTAAACCCTTTCTCCGATTTGGATGTGAAAACTCTCATATTGCAGCTGGGAGTGTGCACTTTCAGCCCATATTATATATAGAATTGTATTTCTGAACATGTTTTTGTAAACAGCTAAAATAACAAAACTTGTGTCACTGTCCAAATATTTCTGGACCTAACTGTATGTATACATACATATATATATATATATATATATATATATATATATATATATATATATATATATATATATATATGTATACATACATATATATATGTATATATACATATAAATACATGTATATATATACACATATATATATATATATATCTACATATATATATATACACACACACACATATATATATATATATATATATATATACATACACACACGATGGCAAGTATTTAAACCCCATTACATTTTTCACTCTTTGTTTCATTGCAGTCATTTGGTAAATTCAAAAAGTTCATTTTTTTCTCATTAATGTGCACTCCCCCATCTTGATAGAAGAAAACAGAAATGAAGAAATTTTTGCAAATTTAATAAACAAGATATCACATGGTCATAAGTATTCAGACCCTTTGCTCAGACACTCATATGTAAGTCACATGCTGTGCATTTCCTTGTGATCCTCCTTGAGATGGTTCTACTCTTTCATTGGAGTCCAGCTGTGTGTAATTAAACTGATAGGACTTGATTTGGAAAGGTGCACACCTGTCTATATAAGACCTCACAGCGCACACTGCATGTCACACCAAATGACAATCATGAGGTCAAATGAACTGCCCAAAAAGCTCAGAGACAGAATTGTGGCAAGGCACAGATCTGGCCAAGGTTACATAAGAATTTCTGTAGTACTCAAGGTTCCTAAGAGCACAGTGCCTCCATAATCCTTAAGTGGAAGAAGTTTGGGACCACCAGAACTCTACTAGACCTGGCCGTCCAGCCAAACTGAGCAATCGTGGGAGAAGAGCCTTGGTGAGAGAGGTAAAGAAGAACCCCAAGATCACTGTGGCTGAGCTCCAGAGATGCAGGAGGGAGATGGGAGAAAGTTCCACAAAGTCACCTGTCACTGCAGCCTCCACCAGCCGGGCCTTTATGGCAGAGTGGCCCGACGGAAGCCTCTCCTCAGTGCAAGACATATGAAAGCCGCATAAAGTTTGCAATAAACCACATGAAGGATCCCAGACTATGAGAAATAAGATTCTCTGGTCTGATGAGCCGAAGATAGAACTTTTTAGTGATAATTCTAAGCGGTATGTGTGGAGAAAACCAGGCACTGCTCATCACCTGCCCAATACAATCCCCACAGTGAAACATGGTGGTGGCAGCATCATGCTATGGGGGTGTTGTTCAGCTGCAGGGACAGGACGAATGGTTGCAACTGAAGGAAAGATGAATGCGGCCAAGTGCAGAGATATCCTGGAAGAAAACCTCTCCCAGAGTGCTCTGGACCTCAGACTTGGCTGAAGGTTCACCATCCAATAAGACAATGACCCTAAGCGCACAGCTAAAATAACAAAGGAGTGGCTTCCGAACAGCTCTGTGACCATTCTTGACCGGCCCAGCCAGAGCCCTGACCTAAACCCAATTGAGCATCTCTGGAGAGACCTGAAAATGGCGACCACCAAAGTTCACCAGCCAACCTGACGGGACTGGAGAGGATCTGCAAGGAAGAATGGCCGAGGATCCCCAAATCAAGGATCCCAAGAAGATTCATGGCTGTACTAGCTCAAAAGGAGAGTGCTTCTACTCAATGCTAAGCAAAGGGGCTGAATATAAAATATATATATAAGGGTCTGCAAAAATATATTGCAGAAAATAATATGATAATAATATAATATATATATATATATAATATAATATGATAATAATATAATAAAATAATATGATAACTGACAAACAGCATGGATTCATGAAAGATAAGTCATGTGTAACCAACCTGTTGGGGTTCTATGAGGGGGTAAGTGCAAACCTGGATATTGGTAATGCAGCTGGTGTGATTTATTTGGACTTTGCAAAGGCATTTGATACTGTACCACATAATAGCCTTATACTAAAGCTCCAGAAGCAAGGACTAGGGGACACAATATGCAACTGGGTAAGGAATTGGCTAAAAGATAGGAAACAAAGAGTAGTCATAAATAATACATTCTCTAAATGGGCTATAGTCAGCAGTGGGGTGCCGCAGGGATCTGTACTTGGACCGATTCTTTTTACTCTCTTTATTAATGACCTTGTGGATGGGATTGATAGTAAAGTGTCAGTCTTTGCCGATGACACCAAACTATGTAGGATATTAAAAACTGACCTGGATAGTACAATATTACAAAAAGATCTGGATAAGATGTCAGAATGGGCAGATACTTGGCAAATGAGATTTAATGTTGATAAATGTAAAGTAATGCCCCTAGGACGGAGTAATCCTATAGCTGCGTATACATTAAATGGAAGTAAACTCGGGACTACAGAACAGGAGAAGGACTTGGGTATTCTCATTACAAATAAGCTGAGCAGCAGCACTCAATGTCAAGCAGCAGCTGCTAAAGCAAACAAGATTTTAGGGTGTATAAGAAGAGATTAGATCCCGTGATCCCAACGTATTGTTACCCCTCTATAAATCACTTGTAAGGCCACATCTGGAATATGGGATCCAGTTTTGGGCTCCACATTTTAAAAAGGACATTCAGAAGTTAGAGTCAGTTCAAAGGCGGGAAACTAGACTATTACAAGGAATGGAGGCCGCCCGTATGATGAGAGGTTGAAAGAGTTAGATATGTTTAGCTTAGAAAAAAGACGTCTCAGAGGAGATCTCATTTATATGTATAAATACATGTGTGGTCAATATAAAGGACTGGCACATGACTTATTCCTTCCAAAGACAATACTAAGGACCAGGGGGCACTCACTGCGAGTGGAAGAAAAGCGATTCCGACAGCTAAATAGGAAAGGGTTCTTTACAGTTAGAGCAGTCAGACTGTGGAATGCGACCACAAGAGGTAGTAATGGCAGATACTATAACAGCTTTTAAAAAAGGGCTGGATGATTTCCTCAGTACACAAAACATTGTTGGTTATAAATGACTTAGTCACCAAATGTAGAACTGGTGGAGGAAGGTTGAACTAGATGGACCTAGGTCTTTTTTCAACCTAAGTAACTATGTAACTATGTAATATAATCTATAATATACATGATCTGAATTATTTCATATAATCCTTTGTTTCTGAAGGGCCAGCGTCCCTGCTATATAAACAGATTTCCTTTCAAATGTTTTTGTGAGCCTGAAGAAGCCTGGTGACAGGCGAAACAGCTGTTGCTCCTTTTATTCCACATCCTGTATGTGATGTCCCCATAAATTGCTATTTTTAAACAGAACCAGTGGTGAGTGTCGCATCTTTTTCTGCTCTACATGTATGAAATTTAACTTGGCTGAGCACCACACATACTGGTCAATACCTTGGTATTGATTAGCTTCATTTCCTCACCATATATGCTGTGTAGACTCTGTAGCAGAGCCGACGAACATTATTTTTACTCAGAAATGTTTTATCTTTATATAGATCTTTGCGATCCCTGTTATTCACAATAGATTTAGCCCTGATCAGACTCCAATAACCGCTCTGACGTAATCTATTCCATGTATTATTTGACTTTTAGGTAGATCTCATTATCTGAACTATTCTGTTTCATTTACATAGAGGGATGAGTTCTGCCAGCATTGCTGCAAAGGTTACAGAGGTGGGGTGGTCCGCCTGTCAGTGCTCAGATCATACGCCGCGCACTGCATCACATTGCTCTGCATGGCTGTCGTCCCAGAAGGAAGCCTCTTCTAAAGATCATGCACAAGAAAGCCACAGTTTGCTGAAGACAAGCAGACTAAGGACATGGATTACTGGAACTGTCCTGTGGTCTAATGAGACCAAGGTAAACCTACTTGATTCAGATAATTTCAGGCATGTGTGGCAGCAACCAGGTGAGGAGGACAAAGACAAGTGTGTGAAAACAGAAAAAATGAATAGCACTCACCGATAGTTGCTGTGAAAAATATGGATATTTTATTCACATATGCAGGTTAACATGCTGTGAGCCAGGCGGGGAGAGAGTGAGACGGAACAGCACATCAGACGACGGCCGTTTCGTACCCTATACTGGTATACAGCACCAGTATAGGGTGCGAAATGGCCGTCGTCTGACGTGCTGTTCCGTCTCACTCCCTCCCCACCTGGCTCACAGCATGTTAACCTGCACATGTGAATAAAATATCCACATTTTTCACAGCAACTATCGGTGAGTGCTATTCATTTTTTCTGTTTTCATCTACTGTGGATCTTGTTGTGCTTTTGAATTAGCACCCCGTAGCTGTGGAGAACTTTTTCTAGTGGCTCTGTTGCCATCAGATTGCTGCAAGTAACCAGCGGTAAAACGCTATGTATGAACATGGACTGAAACATATGCATCTCTGTATACTGAGTAGTGCCCTGTCCTTCTTGCTTTTATTGCAAAGACAAGTGTGTCCTGCCTACTGTTAGGCATGGTGGTGGGAGGATCATGGTTTGGGGCTGCATGAGTACTGCCGGCTGTGGGGGCTACAGTTCATTGAGAGAACCATGAATGCCAACATGTCCTGTGACATACGGAAGGAGAGCATGATCCCCTCACTTCATATGTCAACATGATAACGACCTCAAACACCTTCAAGACGAGCACTGCCTTGCTAAAGAAACTGAGGGTAAAGGTGCTGGATCGGCCAAGCGTCTCCAGACCAAAACCCTATGGAGCATCTGTGGAGCCTCCTTAAATGGATGTGGAGGAGCACAAGGTCTGTAACATCCACCAGCTCCGTGATGTCGTCATGGAGGATAGAAGAGGATCCAGCAGCTCCTGTGAAGCTTTAGTCAAGTCCATGCCCAAGAGCGTTAAGGCAGCGCTTGAAAATAATGGTGACCACACAAAATATTCACATTTTGGCCATTTTCACTTAGGGGTGTACTCACTTTTGTTGCCAGTGATTTAGACATTAAAGGCTGTGTGTTGAGTTATTTAGAGGACCCCAAATTTACCCTGTTATACAAGCTGCACACTGACACTGTACATTGTATCACAGGGTCAGATCATCAGTGTTGTCCCAGGAAAAGATATAATAAAATATTTACAAAAATGTGAGGGGTGTACTCACTTTTGTAATATACTACATCTTTGTGTTCAGTCTCCAAGTAATATTTCTATACAGCAATCCATATGGAGTTGGCTGCCTGTGCACAAAGTTATTTCTCTATGTATATACAACAGGTGAAATAAGTATTGAACACGTCAGCAATTTTCTAAGTAAATATATTTGTAAAGCTGCTATTGACATGAATTTCTCACTAGATGTCAGTAACAGCCCATCCAATCCACACAGGCAAAGAAATCAAGCCATAGATGTCCATAAACAAAATGATGTGTAATAATGAGAAATGACACAGGGAAAAGTATTGAACATGTTACTGAAATTTATTTAATACTTTGTACAAAAGCCTTTGTTGGTGATGAAGCTTCAGGACGCCTCCAGTAAGGAGAGACACTAGTCGCCTGCATTGCTCAGGTGTGATTTTGGCCCATTCTCACACACACACACGCACACACACACTCCTCACATCCTGCAGGTCCCGGCTCCTTCTATGATCTCTGAGCTTTAGTTCCTTCCATACATTTTCTATTGGGTTCAGCTCTGGTGATCGGCTCCGCCATTCTAGCAGCTTTATTTTCTTTCTCGGACACCAGAGAGTTTCCTTGGCCGTGTGTTTGGGGTCATTGTGTTGCTGAAATGTCCTCCCTCATTTCATCTTCATCCTCCTGGTAGATGGCAGCAGATTTTTATCAGGAATGTCTCAATACATTTGTCCATTCATCCGTCCTTCAATTATATGAAGTTTTCCAGCACTGTATACTGAAGAACAGCCGCACACCATGATGTTCCCACCTCCACACTTCACTGTTGTTGGTATGTTTGGGGTGATTTTCCTTCTGACCTCCAAATACGGTATGTATTATGGCATCCAAAGAGTTCAGTTTTAGTCTCATCTGACCAGACTATATTCTCCCAGTATTTCACAGACTTATCTAATGTTAAACTTTAAACACTCTTGAATCGGCTTTTTGTTCAGCAATGGAGTCTTGTGTAGTGAGTGTGCATACAGAAGCGTGCGTACAGGAGCGTGCATACAGGAGCGTGCGTACAGGAGCGTGCATACAGGAGCGTGCATACAGGAGCGTGCATACAGGAGCGTGCATACAGGAGCGTGCGTACAGGAGCGTGCGTACAGGAGCGTGCGTACAGGAGCGTGCATACAGGAGCATGCATACAGGAGCGTGCGTACAGGAGCGTGCATACAGGAGCGTGCATACAGGAGCGTGCGTACAGGAGCGTGCATACAGGAGCGTGCGTACAGGAGCGTGCGTACAGGAGCGTGCATACAGGAGCGTGCATACAGGAGCGTGCATACAGGAGCGTGCATACAGGAGCGTGCATACAGGAGCGTGCGTACAGGAGCGTGCATACAGGAGCGTGCATACAGGAGCGTGCATACAGGAGCGTGCGTACAGGAGCGTGCGTACAGGAGAGTGCATACAGGAGCGTGCATACAGGAGCGTGCATACAGGAGAGTGCATACAGGAGCGTGCGTACAGGAGCGTGCGTACAGGAGCGTGCATACAGGAGCGTGCATACAGGAGCGTGCGTACAGGAGCGTGCGTACAGGAGCGTGCGTACAGAAGCGTGCGTACAGGAGCGTTCATACAGGAGCGTGCGTACAGGAGAGTGCATACAGGAGCGTGCATACAGGAGCGTGCATACAGGAGCGTGCATACAGGAGAGTGCATACAGGAGCGTGCGTACAGGAGCGTGCGTACAGGAGCGTGCATACAGGAGCGTGCATACAGGAGCGTGCGTACAGGAGCGTGCGTACAGGAGCGTGCGTATAGAAGCGTGCGTACAGGAGCGTGCATACAGGAGCGTGCGTACAGGAGAGTGCATACAGGAGCGTGCATACAGGAGCGTGCGTACAGGAGCGTGCGTACAGGAGCGTGCGTACAGGAGCGTGCGTACAGGAGCGTGCGTACAGGAGCGTGCGTACAGGCCATGGAGGGGGAGCGCATTACTTATTGTTTTCTTTGAAACAATTGTACCGGCTGATTCCAGGTCTTTCTGTAGCTCTCCACAGGTGGTTCTTGGCTCTTGGACAACTCTTCTGATATTTATTTTCACTCCTCGGTCTGAAATCTTGCGGGGAGCACCTGGTCATGGCCGGTTTATGGTGAAATTATGTCTTTTCCACTCCTGGGTTAATGGCCCCAACACTGCTCACTGGAGCCTTCATAGTTTATAAATTCTTCTGTAACTAATGCCATCAGTGTGTTTTACAACAATAAGGTTGTGATAGTCTTGAGACAGCTCACTGGTTTTACCCATCCTGAGATGTTTCTTGTGTGGCACCTTGGTAATGAGACACCTTTTTATAGGCCATCAGTTGAACCAGCTGCTATTATTTTTTCACTAAGTGGCAGGATTGCGTTCTAATTACTGATAGATTTCAGCTGGTGTCGTGACTTTCCATGGCTTTTTGCACCTCTCTTTCTTCATGTGTTCAATACTTTTTCCCTGAGTCATTTCTCATTATTACACATAACTTAATTTATGGACATCTATGGTTTGATTTCTTTGCCTGTGTGGATTGGATGGGTTGTTACCGACATCTAGTGAGAAATTCTTGTCAATAGCACCTTTATAAATATGTTTACTTAGAAAATTGGTGACGCGTTCAATACTTATTTCACCCGCTGCATATGATATGGCCAGACGGTAACTCCAGTTTAGGTGGTGATACCGTATTTGCATTTTTGTGAGTCTCCGCAGTTCTATTGCTATATGTGACAGTATCATCAATGCATCGCCTCTCCCTCTTCTCATTAATATTGGCGTAATAAGAATAATGTATCTCCAATGCTCCATAGCTTGTAATGGTGAATTGTGTTTTTTTGGGTGACTAAATACACGACCTCTGCACTCTACCCTCCTATACTTTTCATTCTGGGGTAGGCTGGTGACACATCTACGAGGAGTGGGGGGCGCCACATCAAGTTTAGCATACATAGGAAGGTGTGGAATCCAGCTAGGGCACACAGCACAACACGACGCCAGGACGCACAGCACCGCACGACGCCAGGACGCACAGCACCGCACGACGCCAGGACGCACAGCACCGCACGACGCCAGGACGCACAGCACCGCACGACGCCAGGACGCACAGCACCACACGACGCCAAAACACACAGCACCACACGACGCCAAAACACACAGCACCACATGACGCCAAAACACACAGCACCACATGACGCCAGGACGCACAGCACCGCACGACGCCAGGACACACAGCACCGCACGACAAGACACACAGCATCACACACCAGGACACACAGCACCACACGATGCCAGGACACACAGCACCACGTGACGCCAAGACACACAGCACCACGTGACGCCAGGACACACAGCACCACACGACGCCAGGACACACAGCACCACACGACGCCAGGACACACAGCACCACACGACGCCGGGACACACAGCACCACACGACGCCGGGACGCACAGCACCACACGACGCCAGGACACACAGCACCACACGACGCCAGGACACACAGCACCGCACGACGCCAAAACACACAGCACCACACGACGCCAAAACACACAGCACCACATGACGCCAGGACGCACAGCACCGCACGACGCCAGGACACACAGCACCGCACGACGCCAGGACACACAGCACCGCACGACGCCAGGACACACAGCACCACAGGACGCCAGGACACACAGAACCACACGACACACAGCACCACACAACACACAGCACCACACGACGCCAGGACACACAGCACCACACGACGCCAGGACACACAGCACCACACACCAAGACACAGCACCACACACCAAGACGCACAGCACCACACGACACTAGGACACACAGCACCACACGACACTAGGACACACAGCACCACACGACGCCAGGGCACACAGCACCACAGGACGCCAGGACACACAGCACCACACGACACTAGGACACACAGCACCACACGACGCCAGGGCACACAGCACCACAGGACGCCAGGACACACAGCACCACACGACACTAGGACACACAGCACCACACACCAAGACACACAGCACCACACGACACTAGGACACACAGCACCACACGACGCCAGGACACACAGCACCGCACGACGCCAGGACACACAGCACCACACACCAAGACGCACAGCACCACACACCAAGACACACAGCACCACATGACGCCGCACATCGTTTCCACCGACATTTATTGGAAAGGTCGTATTTTACAGCATTTCTCCGTTTTTGGAAAAGCTGGATGATATGCAGCGTAGCGGCCATTACAGCTGCGACCGGGGCTTATTTTGGACAAGCTGCGATATAAATTTGCTCTTTAGGAGTCCGAAAGCCGAGTGACAGCCCCTATGGGACACAGAGGTGACAACCGACATGGCTGCTGTTACAGGTCATGTCATCCAGCTTTTCTACATCCCTGAATGGAGCAATGTCCGATATCTTACAGTCCAGCAGTATTACACTGTGTGTGGCATCTAACTAGTTATTCCCAGAACAGTTTTTTTTTTCCAGGGGGTGCACAAAGAGCCAAAAGAATAGACGTCCCCCACCCTATAGACCAGGCATCAAAACGTGTCATTGGACTTCCATGGCCTCCTCCGAATTTTCACAGAGCGGAGGGGTATGTGAAATTTGTGAGCCCCCCGCACCCTAGTCAGCACTGCTCACACAGCGGAGGGGCTATGTGACGGTTTGGAGCCCCTTAATCAGCACTGCTCACGCAGCAGAGGGGTTATATGAGATTTTGGAGCCCCCTGATCAGCACTGCTCATGCAGCGGAGGGGCTATGTGAGATTTCTGAGCCATCTAATCAGCACATTGTGGATTTTATTGCGCAGCGGTGTTAGGGAGTCTATAAATTGCGTTAATATGAAGGAACCGGACGTAGGTACACATTCCCTTTAAATGTCATATCTGTACCGCACACAATGGGGTAATGTTCCAGTGGCTGTTCCTGGTCACCGTGTGGCCGGCGTGTCTCTGCCAGAGCGGGGTCAGTACTGCTCCATCCTCTGCTGCGGTCTCGTCTCCTCTTCCTCCGCGGTGGACGGTCTTGCTACCTCTTCTTCGTGTGATGTGGCCCCTTCCTGCAAGGGAACGCTCACTTCCTGCGGGCCGGAGGAGGTCAGTCTGAAGAGCACCGGCAGCTGAGCTAGGACGGGGTTGGTCTCCTGAAGACACTGGATCCATTTCCCCAGCATTCTCTCGTCTCCGCATCCTGCCATGCACATGGCGTAGACCGGACCCTCGTCCACTGTAGGTAGAAGAAGGAGCCGAGAAGTCACCCATTAAACAGCAGTGATTGGATCTAGCGCTGGTCGACTCTGTAACAGGCAGATGCTGGCTGTATAACACAGCCGGCATCTGCCCTGGGTGAAGCGAGCTCAGGCCCGAGACTGCTCTGGAAACCCGCACCCACTTGTCATAGCGCATCATGCTGGGGGAAGTGGGTAAAAGCCTTGCCCACAAACCCATACAGCTGAAGGCAAGCTATTGTTCCCTGTTATCAGCAATGTGGAATGGCAGTATTAGTCAGAAAGCAGGAAATATCCTGGCCCCCCCTCAATGACTTTGCACACAGGACATCTTAGATGTTTATATATTGTTTCGTTCTCACCTTCATCCACATCAAAGGTCAACTCGTCCCCGAGATCCCTCTCCAGATCCAGGTCCAGTTGCAGGGGGTAATACAGGCACCTCTCAGGGTCTACCTCCTCCTGCCAAACGAGGAGATAACAGTCACCATCCCCTTATCAATGACCAGACGCTACAGCCGGCACCACGCTACAGCCGGCACCACGCTACAGCCGGCACCGTGTACTCACCTTCTTTATAGCGCCTGGCTCTGCGCGGAGGACGTAGTACTGGACGCATGTCTGCTTCAGCCACAGCGGGAACGGACCTTCAACTACTACAGGGAACCTGTGATCATGGCCGGTGAGGAGGGACATCTGATCCGGAGACTGGATACCTGGGGGGAAACCAGACATAGTGTGCCGCCCGCACCAGCTGTATCCAACATCACGTTCTCGATCTGACACCGGATCTCAAAAACTGATCATTTCATATTTCCGCCCTCAGATGATCTTTCTGATCTTGATTTACCAAAGGTCCTTGCCAGAACAACGGATATCTGTGTGCTTTGCGACTCACATCTTTCCTCACTACCTGTATCTATTTGCCTCAAGAATCCGTTCTTTTCTTGTCATCTAGATGACTATTACATTTCTGTCCAGCTGCTGCACCGATGCCTCCACCCTGTGCCACTCATTGCACTGGTTACCCATCTGCTACAGAATACAATATAAACATATGACTCTGACATACAAAGCTCTCCACAGTGCTGCACTGCCCTACATCTCTATCTACCATCCTATCTGTCCTCTCCACAGTGCTGCACTGCCCTACATCTCCACCCTATCTATGACCCTCCCATCCTCTCCACAGTGCTGTACCGACCTACATCTCCACCCTATCTATGACCCTCCCATCCTCTCCACAGTGCTGTACCGACCTACATCTCCACCCTATCTATGACCCTCCCATCCTCTCCACAGTGCTGTACCGACCTACATCTCCACCCTATGACCCTCCCATCCTCTCCACAGTGCTGCACTGCCCTACATCTCCCTAATGACCCTCCCATCCACTCCACAGTGCTGCACCGTCCTACATCTCCACCCTATCTATGACCCTCCCATCCACTCCACAGTGCTGTATCGACCTACATCTCCACCCTATCTACGACCCTCCCATACTCTCCACAGTGCTGCACTGCCCTACATCTCCACCCTATCTATGACCCTCCCATCCACTCCACAGTGCTGTATCGACCTACATCTCCACCCTATCTACGACCCTCCCATACTCTCCACAGTGCTGCACTGCCCTACATCTCCACCCTATCTACAACCCTCCCATCCACTCCACAGTGCTGTACCGACCTACATCTCCACCCTATCTATGACCCTCCCATCCTCTCCACAATGCTGCACCGTCCTACATCTCCACCCTATCTATGACCCTCCCATCCACTCCACAGTGCTGTATCGACCTACATCTCCACCCTATCTACGACCCTCCCATACTCTCCACAGTGCTGCACTGCCCTACATCTCCACCCTATCTATGACCCTCCCATCCACTCCACAGTGCTGTATCGACCTACATCTCCACCCTATCTACGACCCTCCCATACTCTCCACAGTGCTGCACTGCCCTACATCTCCACCCTATCTACGACCCTCCCATCCACTCCACAGTGCTGTATCGACCTACATCTCCACCCTATCTATGACCCTCCCATACTCTCCACAGTGCTGCACTGCCCTACATCTCCACCCTATCTATGACCCTCCCATCCACTCCACAGTGCTGTACCGACCTACATCTCCACCCTATCTATGACCCTCCCATCCACTCCACAGTGCTGCACTGCCCTACATCTCCACCCTATCTATGACCCTCCCATCCACTCCACAGTGCTGTATCGACCTACATCTCCACCCTATCTACGACCCTCCCATACTCTCCACAGTGCTGTACCGACCTACATCTCCACCCTATCTATGACCCTCCCATACTCTCCACAGTGCTGCACTGCCCTACATCTCCACCCTATCTATGACCCTCCCATCCACTCCACAGTGCTGTACCGACCTACATCTCCACCCTATCTATGACCCTCCCATCCACTCCACAGTGCTGCACTGCCCTACATCTCCACCCTATCTACGACCCTCCCATCCACTCCACAGTGCTGCACTGCCCTACATCTCCACCCTATCTACGACCCTCCCATCCACTCCACAGTGCTGCACTGCCCTACATCTCCACCCTATGTACGACCCTCCCATACTCTCCACAGTGCTGCACTGCCCTACATCTCCACCCTATCTATGACCCTCCCATCCACTCCACAGTGCTGTACCGACCTACATCTCCACCCTATCTATGACCCTCCCATCCACTCCACAGTGCTGTACCGACCTACATCTCCACCCTATCTATGACCCTCCCATACTCTCCACAGTGCTGCACTGCCCTACATCTCCACCCTATCTATGACCCTCCCATCCACTCCACAGTGCTGTATCGACCTACATCTCCACCCTATCTACGACCCTCCCATCCTCTCCACAGTGCTGCACCGCCCTACATCTCCTCTCTTATCTCTATCTACCGCCGTACCTGTCCTTTCCTCAATTTTATATATCTTTATTTAGGCAGGTACAGCCCGGCTATTGATGGCCCCTGTAACCTTTCCATGTGCTCTACTACAAGATGGCCTCAGTACTGTACAATACTCGCAGTTTCCTAATAGACTAAGCTCTTGTGAGCCGGGCGCTCTCTCATTAAATAGTGAAAGTCCCCCTTAATAATGGCGCCCTCTCGTGTACATACCTACAAGATGCTCGTGCTCCCGGATGGTACCGTCCTCACACACCTCTGATGACGGCAGCTGTATAGAAACCAAACAAGTCGACATTTACATACGTGGCTATGGTTTATGTCAGATCTGAAGTCGTGTAACCACTGGGAATCCAGGTCACTAACAGAGTACTGTGCGGGCGCTGCACCTGATGAGAACCGCAGCCTCTCAGTGGTGCAGCCTCAGGCTTCGGCCTGTAACTTCATATATCAGAGTAGAAGTCAGATATTAAAGAGCAGTTTTCACATTTTCAGTGTAAATGAAAAGGGCTCGGTCATCCATAGCAATGAGTCAATAGACGATACTCGCCTGGTAAACGGTCACTCGGGCGTCTCTGTCTGCGGCTATTCGCTGCAGGCAAACTTTTGAAAGGCCAACAGGATCGTCTTCTAGGTGCACGGGCACCGGGTAAGGGTTGGCGTGCTTAAACCGGGGAAACCAGTAGAGCATCCGCTGGTACTTCTTCACAGGGTGACTGAATTTCCCAAATGCTTGTGCGAGGAGGAAGAAGGTGTGCTTGTTAGGGGTGACACCTGTAATGAGGAGAAACTGTTACTGCCAGCTGATAACAAGGGGTTAAATGCTCCTGCCTGTCTCACCCTGTGGTAGGAGGAGCAGTCTCCATGTCACATAGCTCCTCCCTCCTGTCCATCACCCTACGGTGGGAGGAGCAGTCTCCTTGTCATATAGCTCCTCCCTTTTGTCAGTCACCCTGTGTGGGAGGAACAGTCATCTTATCTCACAGCTCCTCCCTCCTGTCCATCATCCTGTGGTGGGAGGAGCAGTCTCCTTATCCCACAGCTCCTCCCTCCTGTCCATCATCCTGTGGTGGGAGGAGCAGTCTCCTTCTCACATAGCTCCTCCCTCCTGTCCATCACCTTGTGGTGGGAGGAGCAGTCTCCTTATCCCACAGCTCCTCCCTCCTGTCCATCACCCTGTGGTGGGAGGAGCAGTCTTCTCACATAGCTCCTCCCTCTTGTCTATCTGTGGTAGGAGGAGCAGTCTCCTTATCACATAGCTCCTCCCTCTTGTCTATCTTCTTATCCCACAGCTTCTTCCTCCTCCTGTCTGTCACCCTGTGGTTTGAGGAGCAGTTCCTTATCATACAGCTCCTCCCTCTTGTCCGTCACCCTGTGGTGGGAGGAGCCATACCATATCCACATTTACCGTAGTACTCCATTTGATCCAGGACCCTGATCGCACACTCCTGCTGTCGGGGGTAATGGAGGAACAAGATCTGAACGAAGTTTTGGGGGACAAACACCTCCTTGGGGAACACGTCCAGCAGTTTGTTATAAACCTCCACGTCTTTCTCCACCCCAAACTTCGGCATCCACCGGAGCGCGGCCTCGATCATCTCGACGTGTCCTCTCCTCCTCACGTCTCGGCCGCAGAACAAGTCGAGCACCTCGACAAACGAGGCCTTGTCCCGCTGCTCCTTGGAGAACGCGTCTTCAAACGGAGCTACCGTTTTTGATGGCGGATCAGTCACCGGAGGGCCGGGTGTGGACGAGGAGTGGGCTGCCCGGAGCAACTGGCACTGCAAAGCAAATGGAGAGAGGGTCACCCAGAATGGAACCGCAATTTATCATCATCAGATTCAGCCAATGTGAGCAAGAAGAGCTGCTGAAGTGTAAAGCATGGTGTAGCTGTGACCACACATTTGATTATCTGGCTGCGATTTCATTATTGTCAGTTTTGGCTGTATGTATCTGATAGTGGCAGAGCGCAGTCTCGGATACTCACCCTCACCTTCGCCCCGTGGGTTGCCACGGCCGGCATCTGCCTGAGCCCGGCGCATAGCTTGTGGGCGGCAAACAACAAGCGCAGGCTCCTCATCCTCAATTATCTGCAAAAAGAGATCACGTTAATGCGTTCCAGGGTCATATTTTATGCTAATTCCATGTAGGCAAGTTCTTAAAGGGTTAATTCCAACCGTTCATGAATGGGCATCATCGGATAGTGCTCATAAATACAAGCAATTTTGCCATTGACTGTTTATTAAAATGTGCAGCCGTTCTTGAGATATTAACACTTTTCTTTACTGCTTGTTGCCAAGGAGACCGACCACCGCTGCTAGGAAACCGACCACCGCTGCTCCACATCAGAACATGAGCGGGGCTTTTATCTATTGAGATTGTATTCGCTGCTGTGAAGCTGCCGAGCGCCCGGACACCTCCTAATCCCGGTCAGCTTCAGCGCAGGGGTTACAAATAAAGACAGCAGCGGTGGTCGGTCTCCTAGGCAACGAGGTGTAAACAGAACAATAGTGTAAATATCTCAAGAACGACTTGGAATTTTAAAAAGCAGCAAATTGTAAAAGTGCTTCATTTTCTTCGCGCTATCTGACAATATCTATCTGTGGAGATGGCGGGATTAACCCTTTAAGAGCTCTGATTGCTGTCAGGGAATGGAAGAACACAGGACAAGCTGGAGATCGGATGCTACAGTAACGAAACCTCAGCAATCAAGAAGAATTGCAATGGACAGCAAGCAGAGATATTAAGAATGGTGAAGGCATGGCACTGCTATATGGGGGCACATTGTGGTAGTCACTAGTTATCTGCCCCCTGTGGCCTGAATGTGACATAAAACCATAATTTCCATCTTATCTGCAGCCACATGTCGCCGCCACATACACACAGACCGGCGCCATCAGCCCCATGCACACACAGCCGTCTACCTGCGCAGGAGCCGCAGTGTCACTTTGCTTCTATGGGCGCCGCCATCTTGCAGCACCATGACGTCATCAACCTGCAGCCACCTCCCGTCACTAGAGGCCGAACTCTCCGCTCTGTTAGTTGTCTCCGTCGCCGGCGCCATTTTGCCGGCTCCACTGTAACGTAATGTATTGCGGACTCCAACAAAATGGCCGCCGATCACATTATTAGATTATTTATGTATTTAAACGATACTAAAATCGATACATTTTCCCAGTAATTCACGTCATAGTTAGTGCAGTATATTCTGTGCTGTTTCATTTTCTAAATTTAGGATTAGGAAAGCTGGGTGATAAGCAATATGGCCGCGATTTCTGCTTCTACCCAGCTTTTCCACGTCCCTGATGGGTAATTGTGCCTCAATATGCAGTGAGGGCTTCTATGTAGCTACATAACTTGTCCCATTTACCAAGCAGGACTTTGCAAAAGAGAGCTGACAACTTATGTGGAAGCTTTAGGGTCGTTTAGTTATCACCAAGCGATTCCTCTGTCCTTAAATATTTGTGCCTTTTTGGAGCCCCCCATACCACACAGAGGGCCCAATTCATTATTTGCGCCTTTTTGGAGCCCCCCCGCACCTTACAAACGGCCCAATTGATTATTTGGGCCTTTTTTAAGCCCCTGCACCACACAAAGGGCCCAATTCATCATTTCTGCCTTTTTGGAGCCCCCCCCCGCACCACGCAAATGGCCTAATTCATTATTTGTGCCTTTTTGGAGCCCCCCTGCACCTTACAAAGGGCCCAATTCATTATTTGTGCCTTTTTGGAGCCTCCCGCACCTCACAAAGGGCCCAATTCATTGTTTGTGCCTTTTTGGAGCCCCTGAACCACACAAAGGGCCTAATTCATTGTTTGTGCCTTTTTGGAGTCCCCAGCACCTCACAAAGGGCCCAAATCATTATTTATGCCTTTTTGGAGCCCCCCCCCCCCCCCCCCCACCACACACTTGGCCCAATTCATTATTTATGCCTTGTTGGAGCCCCTCGCACCACGCAAAGGAACCAATTCATGATTTGTGCCTTTTTTTGTCTGTTTTTCGCCTGTCTGCACCTTTTTTATGTTCAGTTTGACGTCACCAGATATTTTCAGCTGATTCATCATTAAAAAGTTGCAATTTTTTTTTTGCACATATGTTCTCCAGTCTCCTTGGAGTGATGTTACATCCCCAATTCATTTACATGGGTTTTTTTTATCACTTTTTTGTGTCTTGTGGAATTTGTTACATTTCCTTTATGCCAAACAATTCAAGATGACACACAGATCATGAGTTTTGAGAAAAATTATAAATAGTCTTCTATATAAAATGTATATAAATGTATATATATATATATATATATATATATATATATATATATATATATTATAACACCAAATTATTGAAAAATGAGGTGCAAAAAAAAAAGACAAAATCTAGACAAAAAAGGCACAAATGCTATAATGAAGTAGACCATATGTATGCACAGAATTTGTGCCATTTTAGCTTAACATGCCACTTTTTTGTGTTAAACAGCCTTAAAACAGCTTAAAAACAAATATAATTATTGAATTCATGACTCACGGTTGCTGTTTTGAAGAATTTGAGTGAACTGTCTCACACTAAGGCTGCGTCCGCACTTTGCGTTTTCACCTGCTTTTCAACTGCTTTTTGCAGCATTTTGAACTGCAGCGTTTTCATGCCAAAATGCATGCGTTTTGATTTTCCTGCAAAGTCTATGGGAAAAGTGGATTTCTTGTCTGCACTTTGCTGTTCAAAACGCAGCGTTTAATTTGCATAATTTTGGGCTCTCGTTCAAAGAAGCAGCATGTCAATTGTTATTGCTATTTGGGCTGCATTTTGTTAACGTTGAAGTCAATGAGAAGTTGTAAAAAGCAAGAAACATCAAAATTCCAGCGTTTTACCTGCTTTTTAGCTGCAGAAAACAAGCGTTTTGGAATACATAAACGCATGCGTTTCTGACATCAAAATAATGGAATGATATGTCCCTTTACACACACATAGTCCGACAAATAAATTAATTAATGAAAATTATGAATTTATTGTTATTTTACCCATAAATATTGTAAAACCGCTATAATTATATTAAATATAACTATTTTCATTATGATTTAAATAATTATATTAGTGTTCCTTTTTTTCCCTTTTTTCATTATGTTTGACTGTTTAAACTTTATTTAGCAGTGTCTTTATGTTCAAAACGCATCTGTCTAAACGCAATGGAAAAACATGTAAAAAGCTCTAAAAATGCGGCTAAAACGCGGTAAAAACACACGTATTTAACGCGATTCTGGGCCCAAAAGCAACTTTGGCAAAAGCAATTTCTGCCAGAGGATGCGTTTAGAACTGCAACTACGACACAAAGTGCGGACACAGCCTAAATCTGGTCCATATATCTGAAAGGAATCAGTCTCTAAGGGTATGTGCACATGCGCAGTAATTTTCTGCCAAAACACAAATAAAAAAAGCGTGCATTTTTGGTGTTTTTTTTTTTAAGTGAATTCAATAGCTGAAAGGGTTAAAAAATGCAGCAAAAACCAGACCAACAAATGACATACTGCTTCTTTTTTTTCTGCACTAAAAACTGCAAGGAAAAAAAATGAGAGCGGCATAATGTATTGGCTGAGACCCTGATTCCAGCGATGTGTCACTTACTTTACTGCTTGCTGTCATTTTCATACAATCATTTTTTTATCTAGCTGTGAGCTGTGTATAACCCCACTCACACCACTGTTTGGCAGCTTTGTCTGGGTACTGTACATAGGCAGAAAGCAAGAAGAGACCGTAATCAGTGGTGTGGGCGCAGTTAAACAGAACGGTTGGACTAAGGGGAACTTCTCACATAGCGAGATCGCTGCTGAGTCACGGTTTTGGTGACGCAACAGTGACCTCATTAGCGATCTTGCTGTGTGTGACACTGAGCAGTGATCTGGCCCCTGCTGTGAGATCGCTGCTCGTTACACACAGTGCTGGTTCATTTTTTTGATGTTGCTCTCCCGCTGTGAAGCACACATCGCTGTGTGTGACAGCGAGAGAGTAACGATCTGAATGTGCAGGGAGCAGGGAGCCGGCGTCTGGCAGCCGGCAGTAAGCTGGAACCAAGGTAAATATCGGGTAACCAAGGGAAGCCCTTTCTTGGTTACCCGATATTTACCTTGGTTACTAGCGTCCGCTGCTCTCAGGCTGCCGGTGCCGGCTCCCTGCACACGTAGCTGGAGTACAGATCGGGTAAATAAGCACAGCGGTTTGCTTATTAACCCAATGTGTACTCTGGCTAGGAGTACAGGGAGCCAGCGCTAAGCGGTGTGCGCTGGTAACAAAGGTAAATATCGGGTAGCCAAACGCTTGGTTACCCGATATTTACCTTAGTTACCAAGTGCAGCATCGCTTCGCTGCTGGCTGGGGGCTGGTCACTGGTCGCTGGTGAGATCTGCCTGATTGACAGCTCACCAGCGACCATGTAGCGACGCACCAGCAATCCTGACCAGGTCATATCGCTGGTGGGATCTGCCTGATTGACAGCTCACCAGCGGCCATGTAGCGACGCACCAGCAATCCTGACCAGGTCATATCGCTGGTGGGATCGCTGGAGCGTCGCTAAAGTGTGACGGTACCTTAAGAAGTGTCGCGGGCGGGGAGGAGGGTGTCAGCACACCGCGCTCACCCCTTCTGCTCGGGTCCGGCAGTTGCTCCTGGTGGCTCGAGCTGCGGGCCGGATCCCGGGGTGTCTCGAGCGACACTCCTCGCCCGTGAGTGAAAGGGGGGTGTTTGTTGGGATTATAGTTCGTGACGCCACCCACGGTTGCGGTGATGGCACCACCGCTGCTCAGTGTGGGGGTCCCGGGGATGGTGATTGGAGCAGCCAGGTGTTGTGTTGCCCCTCCGTGGGTAGGGGTTGGTGATCCCGGGGCCCGGTGAAGAGATGTTAAGTGTAGGGCCTGGAGGGCGCAGGGACGCGGGGGCAGCGCTGTGCCTTGCGGCACTGTGGTACTCACTCAGCCTGAGACTTGGACACAGTTTGTACGGTAAACCAACGGCTGGTAGGACGGTCCCACAGACGGCTGCACCTGCACTCCCGGTAGGTGACGGTGATGTCTCTCCTCCTTGCACCTGTGTTGTCTGATGGTATCGGTGGATTCCCTCCGGTTACCCGCTCCCCGACTGCAATCTGGGCCGGAGGAGCTCTACACTTTGCCCGCAGGCGCTGGCCCTGGGGAAACTGGTGCCTTGGCGGTGGCGGTGTCTCCCCGGTAATGGTCGGGCTGTTGCCGTCAATCGGGACTTTGTTGCTGGGGGATCTGCGTCCCCTTCACTGACGGATTCGGCAAATTGAGCGACTCCTAGCCTTGCCGGGGTCCGAGAGGCCCCTGCCCTGGTGCTGACTGTCCTTCGGAACACTGCTCCAGACCACCGGGCACACAGCCAACGGGGTCCTTTCAGGAACTTCCGAACTGTCCCACTCCGGACAGTCACCGCCGTCGCTGACCTTGCTGTTCTAGCCCTACACACAGCTGGGCTCTCAGGCTTTCCTTTTCTCTTGCCACCTCACTTGCTTTCCTCACTTTCACTTCTGGTTGTTTACTCTTACTTTTGCTCCTCACACTTGCCCTGCCCGGGCCTTCTGCCTCCTTCCACCTCCTCCTCCCTGAGCTTTCTGCCTGGTAAC
This sequence comes from Anomaloglossus baeobatrachus, assembly GCF_048569485.1. Lineage (NCBI taxonomy): Eukaryota > Metazoa > Chordata > Amphibia > Anura > Aromobatidae > Anomaloglossus > Anomaloglossus baeobatrachus. The sequence goes on along the minus strand of NC_134356.1, from coordinate 662,384,066 downwards.
TTCCTGCCTCCAGAGTTGTGAGCTCCTTGGTGGGCGGAGCCAACCGCCTGGCCCACCCCCTGGTGTGCATCAACAGACTCTTGGAGGGAGGCAACAAGGGTTTCTGGTTAGCAGGTGTGCCTACCTGGAGTGTGGGGTGTAGTGGTGTTGTTATCTGTGTCCCCTGGCTTGCCCAGGGCGACACATTCCCCCTTAGCAAAATGCAGACCGTCCGCGGGCTGCCGTCCTACACCGGTTTTATTTTTCTGTAAAAAGGGGATAACAGGGTTAAACAAAACATACATGACATTTTTAATAAACTCTTCCCAAGACGGGAGGCACATTTACTTTTAACGTTTCAACGGTGTACGGTCACGGTTTCCGCTCTCTCCCACCCAAGCAACCTGGCCCTGATGCTGCCCCTAAAACCCAGGCAGCACCCCTTGACCCACAGTCCAGCACAAGTCACCCGAGCGGGATCTGTCCTTCCCTCCAGAGGGTAGCCACCGGTCCCTTTGGTGGCTGGGCCCTGGCCTGCTCTGCTCAGGGCCCTCCCTCCAACCTGCCTCTCCGGAGGCGGCCTGCGGAAACGGTAACGGTACCCAACATATTTACAAGCCACTAACGTTTGTGGTTGCCCTGCAGAGTTCACGGGCTTGTCCATGGATAGTTCCCATGCATTTTTAAACTTTAAACGGTCCCCACGGGGACAACGGTGCCGGCTCCTGCCGGTTGCTAATCACAAAGCAAATCTGGTGAAAACTCGGTTCAATCATTTTCTTCTTATCATTTTTCAAAACTTTCAACAAACTTAACAGACACACACCAACCTTTTACCTTTGCGGGCCCCTCTTATTCACAGAACGGTCTCCCTGTACCTAAGTGGGGGTCTACCTAGGTTGGGACGGGTGGACCTTCGGGGCCCGGTGTCAGTGGTGCTAGACAGTGGGGTAGAGGGAACAATCGGTTCCTCCTCCCTGCTATAGTGTGGGGCAGGCGGAGGTGCAGGGGGGCTGGGTACAGGTTCATCCCTGGGCACTGGCACTGGTTCTGGCTCACGGTTAACCGCTTCCACTACTTCTTCATCCACGGGTTGTGGGAACAGTATCACTGGAAGGATCACCGCGCCGTTCTGCATAGGCCAGTTTGCTGGGAAGTCACCCATTACAGTGTGGATTACCTCTGCTGCCTTTTCCACTGGTGGAGGAACCGGTACTTCAGCCTCTGCTTTCAACGCTGGGGGGCATTTTTTTAGATGGTCCCGAGAAACTGTGGCCAGGGTGCCCCCTTGGTCACGACTGATCTGGTAGGTCTTCCCATTGTCCCACTCGGTGGGTTGTACGACGTAAGGGACTTGCTCCCACTGGTCATCCAGTTTGTGGGCTTTTCTTTTCCGTTTCAGCACCACATCTCCTGGCTGGAAAGGACCTGCAGGCGCCTTCTGGTTGAACCGGTGCTCTTGCTGTTCTCGACTTCGACTGAGGTTTTTCTCCACATACTCCTGGATTTGCCGGTACTGGGCCCTCCTCCGACTTTCCCATTCTGCCGTTGAAGGGAGTGCTTCCGGAGCCTCCAACCCCATTTCCAGATCCACCAGCAGGCGGCCAGGCCGGGCCCTCATCAGATACGCTGGGGTGCACTTCGTCGAGCTGGATGGGATATTATTGTACATGTCGACCAAGTCGGGTAACTTTTCCGGCCACATTTTCCGTTCTTCCAGCGGTAACGTCTTGAGGAGCCCCAGGACCAAGTGATTCATTTTCTCGCACATGCCGTTGGTTTGGGCGTGGTACGGAGTGGTCCGGATCTTCTTGCAGCCGTACAACTGGCAGAATTCGTGAAACACTTCTGCTTCAAAAGCCGGGCCTTGGTCGGTTAGCACCTTCTCGGGGTACCCATGGGGTCGGCAAAAATAGGCCTGGAACGTTCGGGCAGCGGTTCGACCAGTCAGGTCCTTAACGGGGACTACCACCATGAATCTTGAGTAGTGGTCTACCATGGTCAATGCGTAGGTGTACCCACTTCGGCTAGGGGTGAGTTTGACATGGTCCAGGGCGACCATCTCCAGCGGCTGATGGGTGACTATGGGATGTAACGGTGCCCTCTGGCTAGTCTCGTCCTTTCTCCTCAGCGTACAAGGACCGCACTCTCGGCACCAGGCTTCCACCGATTCACGCATCCCACTCCAATAGAACCGCTCCCTCAACAGCATCTCCAGCTTCTTCCACCCGAAGTGGCCAGCACCATCATGGTATGCCCGCAGGATAGTAGCAACCTCAGCTTGAGGAACGATCAACTGGCATATTTTCTCATGGGTCTTTGGGTTGATCAGCTCACGGTACAGCCTCCCTTGGTGTAGGTAGAGCCGTTTTCGTTCTTTCCACAAGCGTTGGGCTTCGGCTGGAGCGGCAGGGTCTATTCCCATAGCACCTTGTTCCACCAGGGTCTTGACAAGGCGGACAGCCGGCGCTTGGTCCTGGGCGTCCTGCCACTCTTGACTGGGCCGCGGGTCCAGGTCCGCCCGTTGCTGACATACTTGTACCCTCTCAGTAGGCGGCTGGTGAAACGCAGGCAACTCAATCTCCTCGAGGTCATCATCCTCACACCCCTCTTCTGACAAATGGGGCATCCGGGAGAGTGCATCTGCATTGATGTTGACACGACCAGCTTGGTACTTTATGGTGAAATCATAGTTGGCTAACCGGGCTACCCACCGCTGCTCCAGCGCGCCCAACTTGGCCGTGTCCAGATGAGTTAGCGGATTGTTGTCCGTAAACGCGGTGAATTTTGCCGCCGCCAGATAGTGGCGGAACCGCTCTGTGATAGCCCACACCAACGCCAATAGCTCGAGCTTGAAGGAGCTATAGTTCTCAGGGTTCCTTTCGGTCGGCCGGAGTTTTCGGCTGGCGTAGGCAATCACCTTCTCCTTCCCATCCTGGACCTGGGACAAGACCGCTCCTAGCCCCACGTTACTGGCGTCCGTGTGGAGGATGAACGGGCGCCCATAATCAGGGTATGCCAAGACCTCTTCTCCGGTCAAGGCCGCCTTCAACTGGCCAAAGGACTCCTCATGCTTGCCCTCCCACAACAGTGGGGCTCCAATAGGTCTACCACCTTTGGTCTGTCCCACGAGGAGATCTTGCATGGGGGCAGCCATCTTCGTGTACCCCTTTATGAAGCGCCGATAGTACCCCACCAGACCCAGGAACTGCCTTACTTCCCTCACTGTGGTTGGTCTCGGCCAGCTCTGGATGGCAGTGATCTTCTCCGGGTCGGGGGCGACGCCATCCGCACTCACCACGTGTCCTAGATACTGCACCCTGGGTTTCAGCAGATGGCACTTCGAGGGCTTCAACTTCATCCCGAACTTGGCAAGGGACGCGAACACCTCGGCCAGGTGCTCCAGATGGGCCTCATACGTCTGGGAATAAACAATCACATCATCCAAATACAGCAGGACGGTCTCGAAGTTTAAATGTCCCAGACAGCACTCCATCAACCGTTGGAAGGTCCCGGGGGCATTGCACAGCCCAAACGGCATGCTATTGAATTCACATAACCCCATCGGGGTGGTGAAGGCGGTCTTCTCCCGGTCCTCGGGGGCCACGGCCACTTGCCAGTATCCGCTGGTGAGGTCGAGGGTCGAGAAGTAGTGTGCAGTTCTCAGTGCAGCCAAAGATTCTTCAATACGAGGCAATGGATAGGCATCTTTATGGGTTATCTGGTTGATCTTCCGGTAGTCCACACACATCCGCATGGTACCATCCTTCTTCTTGACCAGTACCAACGGAGCGGCCCAGGGACTACAACTGTCCCGAATAACCCCTGCCTCCTTCATATTCTTCAACATATCTTTGGCACACTGATAATGTGCAGGGGGAATAGGTCTATACCTCTCTTTGATAGGGGGATGTTCACCCGTAGGAATGTGGTGTTGGACCCCCTTGATCTGCCCAAAGTCTAGGGGGTGCTTACTGAAAACCTGTTCGTACTCCTGCACTACCCTGTGTACCCCTGCCCGGTGATGTGTAGGGGTATCATCAGTGCCCACATGTAGCTGTTGGTGCCACTCCTTGGTGCCCTCTTGGGGTGGGGAAGTGCTGGTGGTAGGTGGGAGTGTGGATGGACGGGCTTCCTGGATAGTGTGAGGGTCCAGGGTGAGCAGCTTGGCAATGGTGGCATACCGGGGGAGCCTGACTTCTTCCTCCCCACAGTTCAACACTCTCACAGGCACTCTCCCTTTTTTCACATCTACCACCCCTCGGGCGGCCACTACAGTGGGCCAGTGCTCGGAAGGCATGGGCTCCATCATCGCAGGGTAGTCACGCCCCTGGGGCCCTACTGCTGCCCGACACCAGATCATCATCTCACTCCTAGGGGGCACAGTCAATGGAGCAACATCCATCACTCGCACTCCACCAATCTCCCCTCCGGTTGAGCTTACATGCTGGCGGTACATCAGGGCGCGGATCTCACGCTGCACAGCCCTCTGCCGGCTCCCCGCCGCCGTGGCGGCTAGCCGCTGCAAAAGGTTCAACACATCAGCCATGCAGTGTTCCATCACATTGGTTCCCAACACTATTTTCGGGTTATGATCACTAGGCTCATTCATGATCACAATCATACCCTGGTGTTGCAGTTCAGCTTGCCCCACTGTCATAGCCACCTCCTTATACCCCACCTGAGTCAATGGAAGTCCATTAGCGGCAATCAAATTTATACTATTGTCTGGAGGCGCCAGTTCGTCTGTGGCCCAATATTGCTGGTACAATGTGTACGGTATGGTAGTTACCTGTGATCCAGTGTCCAAGAGAGCCATCACGGGTATGCCGTCCACAGCCACAGGGATGATAGGGCGGGCCCCGACGTATCGGTCTCGCCAGTCTGGGGGGCCACGGTGTTCTACTCCTGAGGATTGGCCCGGGGCCCCAGGGGTTGCTCGTTTAACGGGCACTGTCGGTAAACATGACCCGGCTTACGGCACTTGTAGCAGATTGGGGGTCTGCTCCGCGGGTTGTTAGCGCTTCTCTGCTGCATCCAGGGAACATCTTCGGGACGGTCAGCAAGCTGTATCTGCGCTGGGGGCTGAGATCTGGTCAGAGGTTGAAGCGCAGCAAGGATTTTGGCAAGGTCCCCATCCAGGCGACGGACCTGGGCTGCCAGTTCTTCCACTGTGCTGCTCGATGCTGCGGGTAGTAAGGGGGTTGGTTTGGCGGGGGCCGCCACAACGGGAGCTGTCTCGACGGGCCACAGGACGGGTTCCAGAGCTTCAGCAGCTGGGGGCTGTAGTGCTTTGATAGCCCGCTCCTTTAACACGGCAAAGTCCACATCAGGGTGTTCCAGGGCCCACAGCCGGAGTTGTTTACGATCCTCAGGGGACCTCATCCCCTGCGCAAATTGCTCCACTAACATCTTATTGCTATCCGTCTCATTAATAGAGTTCACCCGCTTCAGCGTGCGGAGGGCAGTCTGCAGACGTAGAGCATAGTCCCGAATGCTATCCCCAGCTCGCTGCCGGCACTGATAAAACTGCATCCTCAGCTCAGCTTCAGTCCGGGTCTCGAAGGCAGTCTGTAGCTTCTCAAAGATGGTGGCTACAGAGAGCCGGTCCCCCTCGGCCCAGGTCTCCGCTTCCTGCTCCGCCGCACCGGTTAGCTGGCCTAGCACTATCGCTGCACGTTGCTTAACAGTCAGGGGGTACAGCTCTAGCAACGGGTTAAGCTTTTTCCGGAAGGCCTGCAAGGCATCCGGTTTCCCGTCATACTGCGGTAGCCAGGCAGCTCCGGGCGCATAGGGCAAGGAAAACGGCATGACCTGAGCAAGCGCGGGGGCCGCGGCACCTCCCGCCAGTACGGCCGGGACCTGGGCAGGCCCATTCCCATCCGCGGGTGCCGCTGCGGCTGCGACCACCGCTCCTCCAGCGGCTTCGTCGGGCGCAGACATCTTGTTTCCGTCCCCCTTAGCTCTTTCCGGCCCCTCCTCTCTCGGGGCGGGGTTTTGGCCTTCGCGCCTCTACTGCTCGAGAAGACGCTCGAGCGGGAACTTTTCGCGCCAAAGATGGCGGCTTCTGAAATTTTTCTGCCGGATACCTCCGGCGGTAACAAGGCGCACCTCTACCTGACGGCAGAGCGGTAAGATCCTGTTCGTGACGCCAAGTTGTCGCGGGCGGGGAGGAGGGTGTCAGCACACCGCGCTCACCCCTTCTGCTCGGGTCCGGCAGTTGCTCCTGGTGGCTCGAGCTGCGGGCCGGATCCCGGGGTGTCTCGAGCGACACTCCTCGCCCGTGAGTGAAAGGGGGGTGTTTGTTGGGATTATAGTTCGTGACGCCACCCACGGTTGCGGTGATGGCACCACCGCTGCTCAGTGTGGGGGTCCCGGGGATGGTGATTGGAGCAGCCAGGTGTTGTGTTGCCCCTCCGTGGGTAGGGGTTGGTGATCCCGGGGCCCGGTGAAGAGATGTAAAGTGTAGGGCCTGGAGGGCGCAGGGACGCGGGGGCAGCGCTGTGCCTTGCGGCACTGTGGTACTCACTCAGCCTGAGACTTGGACACAGTTTGTACGGTAAACCAACGGCTGGTAGGACGGTCCCACAGACGGCTGCACCTGCACTCCCGGTAGGTGACGGCGATGTCTCTCCTCCTTGCACCTGTGTTGTCTGATGGTATCGGTGGATTCCCTCCGGTTACCCGCTCCCCGACTGCAATCTGGGCCGGAGGAGCTCTACACTTTGCCCGCAGGCGCTGGCCCTGGGGAAACTGGTGCCTTGGCGGTGGCGGTGTCTCCCCGGTAATGGTCGGGCTGTTGCCGTCAATCGGGACTTTGTTGCTGGGGGATCTGCGTCCCCTTCACTGACGGATTCGGCAAATTGGGCGACTCCTAGCCTTGCCGGGGTCCGAGAGGCCCCTGCCCTGGTGCTGACTGTCCTTCGGAACACTGCTCCAGACCACCGGGCACACAGCCAACGGGGTCCTTTCAGGAACTTCCGAACTGTCCCACTCCGGACAGTCACCGCCGTCGCTGACCTTGCTGTTCTAGCCCTACACACAGCTGGGCTCTCAGGCTTTCCTTTTCTCTTGCCACCTCACTTGCTTTCCTCACTTTCACTTCTGGTTGTTTACTCTTACTTTTGCTCCTCACACTTGCCCTGCCCGGGCCTTCTGCCTCCTTCCACCTCCTCCTCCCTGAGCTTTCTGCCTGGTAACTTCCTGCCTCCAGAGTTGTGAGCTCCTTGGTGGGCGGAGCCAACCGCCTGGCCCACCCCCTGGTGTGCATCAACAGACTCTTGGAGGGAGGCAACAAGGGTTTCTGGTTAGCAGGTGTGCCTACCTGGAGTGTGGGGTGTAGTGGTGTTGTTATCTGTGTCCCCTGGCTTGCCCAGGGCGACACAGAACCATGAGACATCTAGTCTTGTAGTGATAATCTCCTGCTGATAAGATACTGATTTTATTCAAACAGCAAAGCAGCCCGGTAATCAGGGTCTCTGCCCCTACATCATGCTGCTCTCTGATACATAGCAAACATCTGCTATATTGAATATTGAAGTCTATAATCCGTGACGTCACTCTCCATTTTTTTCCAATATTCTTTGGTAAAAAAAGGTGGTAACCCCATTTGCGTCCTGCCTCTTTTTTTCGTGCCAGGCCTGACTCTTCCCTCCCATAAGTCACCTCCTCCACCTGGATTTTGTGCGGAGAAGGGAGTCTTGGGTGGTTTTTCCCGCTGGCATATCCGTCTTTGGCGGCCAGACCTGTCGATCCAGTTCATGTACAGACCTGTGTTCTGTCCTCCGCTGATTGCTGAGATCTTCACCTTCCCTCACATGGCACCAGCCCATTCCAGATACATCTAGATTAAAAAAATAGAAAAATAGCAGCCAGATCGTAGAATATATTTCTATCCGGGAACTCTATCATGTATTTTACTGGGGAGGAAGATGTATTAACCCCTTCCCTCCACCGCTAATTTTCTTTTTTTGCATTTTCATTTTTTTTCCTTGTGCCCTTTTCCAATTGCATAACTTTTTTCGTTTTTCACTTTATTTTTTTTGTGTTGTAGTTTTGATACATTTTTTTTTTACCATATAGAGTTAAGAGAATACGGAAAAAAAAAATTCCATGATGAAAAATGATATTTATTTGTGTTTATTTTTTACTTTGTTAGTTGCACAGTACGAAACGCCATTCTCCGGGTCAGTGCGGTTACGGAGATACTAAACATGTCTAGTGGGGTTTTTTTTCACTATTTTATTAGCTGAAAAAACCCTGTAATTTAGTAAAAAAAAATAAATAATAATAATAATAATAATTGGTTTGTTTTGCCATTTTAATTGTCACTCAACTTTTTTTTACAAAAAAACAAAAAATACTTTTACAATTCCTGGTATAGAGAAAAGGATGCACGGATCAGAGTCCAGCTGATCATCAGAAGAAGCGATCCAAAAAAAATCCAAGAGAAATCCAGCAATCCCAAACAACAAAAAATTCCAAAACTTTATTTCACATTTTAAAATTCCATGGTTAGGACTCCATTAAAAGGGAAACAGATGACGCGTTTCGGACTCAACAGATCCTTACTCATATCTCAAATATGATGTGATATGATATGAGTAAGGATCTGTTGGATCCGAAATGCGTCATCTGTTTCTCTTTTAATGGAGTCCTAACCATGGAATTTTAAAATGTGAAAAATAGTTTTGGATTTTTTTATCGTTTGGGATTGCTGGATTTTTCTTGGATTTTTTTGGGTAATTGTTTTTTATACTATCATAAATGAAGGTGTGTTGATTTTTATTTGTATTTTGTTTTTTTGTTTTGTACGGCGAGCTTGCGCTTTTATTTGCACAATTTTGGGGCACATATTATGCTTTGATCTCTCCTTTTTCTATATTTTTAATTTTTTTGTATTTTTTTATTTTTTGCACGGCGAGCTTGTGCTTTTATTTGCACAATTTTGGGGCACATACTATGCTATGATCTCTCCTTTTTCTATTTTTTTTACAATTTTTTTGTATTTGTTTTTTTGTATGGCGAGCTTACGCTTTTATTTGCACAATTTTGGGGCACCTATGCTTTGATCTCTCCTTTTTCAATTTTTTAATTTTATTTTTTGTATTTTTGTTATTTTTTTTTTGCACAGCGAGCTTGCGCTTTTATTTGCACAATTTTGGGGCACATACTATGCTTTGATCTCTCCTTTTTCTATTTTTTAAATTTTTTTTGTATTTGTTATTTTGTATGGCGAGCTTACGCTTTTATTTGCACAATTTTGGGGCACCTATGCTTTGATCTCTCCTTTTTCAATTTTTTAATTTTATTTTTTGTATTTTTGTTATTTTTTTTTTGCACGGCGAGCTTGCGCTTTTATTTGCACAATTTTGGGGCACATACTATGCTTTGATCTCTCCTTTTTATATATTTTTTAAATTGTTTTGTATTTTTTTTTTTTGTACGGCGAGCTTACGCTTTTATGTGCACAATTTTTCTGGCACATACTATGCTTTGATCTCTCCTTTTTCTATTTTTTTAAATTTTTTTGTATTTATTTTTTTGTATGGCGAGCTTGCGCTTTTATCTGCACAATTTTGGGGCACATACTATGCTTTGATCTCTCCTTTTTATATATTTTTTTGTATTTTTTTTTGTACGGCGAGCTTGCGCTTTTATCTGCACAATTTTGGGGCACATACTATGCTTTGATCTCTCCTTTTCCTATTTTTTTTTAATTTTTTTGTATTTTTTTTTTGTATGGCGAGCTTGCACTTTTATTTGCACAATTTTGGGGCACATACTGTGCCTTGATCTCTCATTATTCTATTTTTTTGTATTTTTTTTTTTATTTTTTTGTACGGCGAGCTGCTTTGATCTCTCCTTTTTTATTTTTTTAATGTTATGGCAGTGACCAAAAGAATGCAATTGTGGTGCTTTTATTTTTTTTCCTCTTTTATAGTATTTACTTATCGGCTTTGTTAATTTTATATTTTGATAGATCGGACCTTTCTGGACACAGTGATACCACATATGTGTATTTTGTTGTTTTGGTTTTTTTTGCACTTCAGTTATAGTATGAGTATGCATTGTCATATGAGTATTTGCTGCAGTCAATACAAAGACCTAGCACAGGCTTTTTTGTTTTCAAGGACCTTACAAAGTACCAGGGGGTATTCATTACATTTGGAGGAAAGGTGATTCCGGCAGCTATATAGGAAAAGGTCAGACTGTGCAATGCCCGACCACAAGAGGTAGTAATGACAGATACAAGGACAATGGGATATACAAAACCTATCGATAGAGAATGTGTAACTGGTAGAGAAAGAGTGAACTTGATGGACCGCAGTCTTTTTTCAATCTAGGCAACTATGTAACTTTGAGTCTACGATGTAGCATGGATATGCAATGTATGAGTCTGTGATGAAGCATTAGCATGTCCCGTAGTAGGAGTATGCACTATAGTATGAGCATGTTCAGTAGTAGGAGTATGCAAAGAAGCATGAGCATGCGCTGTAGTAAAGCATGGTGGTGTTACCAGTGCATCCATCAATATTGGGTGCAATAGTGGCATTATAGACTGATAATTGCCGCGTCGGGAGATGATGAGGGCAAGCACTAGTATTTTTGAAGATTCTTGGTTAAGGAATGTACGGATGAGGGAAATATTTTTGAGGTAGAGGCGGCAGTAGGCGAAGAGGTCTTGGATAAGTGCCTTGAAGGAGACAGCAGAGTTAAGTGTTACCCCGAGGCAGCGAGCTTGCGGGACTGGGGAGCATAAGCAGCCATTGACTTTGATGGATATGTGGCGCCCTGGACAAGCCAGGGGCCACAGATAACAACACCAACACACCCCACACCCCGGTCAGGCACACCTAAGTCACACAAAATCCTTGTTGCCTTCCTCCAGGGGCTGATGTTCACACCAGGGGGTGGGCCAGGCGGTTGGTCCCGCCCACCGAGGAGTACACAGTCCTGAAGGCGGGAAAAGGAGTTGAGTTGTAGAGTTGGAGAAGGGAAGTGGTAAAGGAGCAGAGAGAAAGTGGTCCGGGTGTGTGGCCCGGACGGAACAGCAAGGTTGGCAGACGGTGGTGACCGTCTGTAGGAGTGGCCTATTGGAGCTAGCCGTAAGGACCGTGGACGGGCGGTGGCCCGGCGGTACCGGACCGGTACGCAAAGAGAAGCCAGCACCATCCGGCAGGGGCTTACGGACCCCGACAAGGCTAGGAGTCGCCGTGCAATTTGTCAAATCCGTTAGCGAAGGGAACCTCCTGGGTTTGCTAGCAGCCAAGTCCCGACAGAAGGCAACAGTCCAACCGAGAGACGGAAACACAGTCCCCGCCAAGGCTAAAGTTCCCAGGGCCAGAGCCTGCGGGCAAAAGGGGCTCCTTCAGCAACCTTCAAGCTGGGGAGCGGGTTACCGGTGGGAACCCATTGGAACCGTTTACACTACACAGGTGCAGGGAAAGGCAGTCACCATCAACCTGGCGGAAGGAGAAAACCACAGCCGTCTGTGGGACCCGTCCATCCAGCCATTTGTTTTACCGGAGACTCTGTGTACTTCATTGGCTGAGTGAGTACCACTGTGCCATGCGGCGCAGCGCTGCCCCCGCGACCCTGCACCTCGCCAGGCCCTGTAACCCGCCTGCCAACCATCCCTACCCCATCACCGGGCCCCGGGACAACCAACCCTCTACCCACGGAGGGGAGAACTAACATCCAGGCTGCTCCCTGTCATCACTCCCGGGATCCCCGTCCAGAGCAGCGGTGGTGTCACCAATCTCAGCACAACGGACAATATCTAATCCCCACAATCATTCCCCCTTTCCACTCACGGGCGAGGAACGTTGCTCGAGTCCCCGGGATCCGGCCCACCGCTCGAGCCACCACGGAGCAGCAGCAGCAGCCGGACCCGAGCAGTGGGAGAGCGCAGCGTCCCCTCCTCCGCCCGCGACAGATATATCAGTTTGGGGGGGGCTTGAGTGAGACGGGGAAAGATAATGAATTCTGTTTTGTCCACGTTTAGTTTTAGAAATTGAGCAGAGAAAAAGGATGAAATAGCAGACACTGTGGGATTTTGGTTAGTAAGGAGGTGATATCAGGTCCAGAGAGGTAGATCTGTGTATCATCAGTGTAGAGGTGATACTGAAAGCCGTGGAACTCTATGAGCTGCCTAGGCTGAAGTTGTAGCTGGAGAAGAACAGGGGTCCAAGAACTTAACTGTGGGGGGGGGACATCGAGAGATAGGGGCGAGATGACGAAGTGGTGTGAAAGTGGGAGACGCTGAATGTCCGGTCGGTTAGGTATGAGGAGATCCAAGATAGCGCCCAGTCTGTGATGCCAAGAGATGAGAGAATCTGTAGTAGAAGGGTATGGTCCACAGTGTCAAAGGCAGAGGACAGGTCCAGGAGGAGGAGGAGAGAGTAGTGTCGCTTGGCTTTGGTGGTTAGTAGGTGATTGGTGACTTTAGTTAGTGCAGTTTTGGTTGATTGATGTAGTTGGAAGCCAGACTGTAGCCGGTCAAAGAGGGAGCAGGAGGAGAGGTGGGAGGACAGTTCAAGATGGACATGCTGTTCCAGTAGTTTTGAGGCATAAGGGAGAAGTGATGTGGGGCGATAGCTAGACACAGAGGAAGGGTCAAGGGAGGGCGTTTTGAGGATGGATGAGACCAGGGCGTGTTTAAAGCATGAGGGGAATACACCAATTGTTAGCGATAGGATAAAAAGATGGGTTAGGGCTGGGATGAAGACTGCAGGGAGGTTGGGGATTAGGTGGGATGGGAGCGGGTCAAGTGCACAGGTGGTGAAATGTGATCTGGACAGTAGAGAGGAAAATGTCTCTTCTGTCATGGTGGAGAAGCTAGTTTTGGAGGAGGAGGGCTGAGTAGTTATGAGAAGGGGCCTTGTGGAGTGTGGACCAAACCTTGCTCTGATGGTGTCAATCTTTTGTTTGAAGAAAAGGCAAAGTCTTCAGCTGAGATGAGAGAAGAGGAAGGCGGTGACGGGGGACGGAGGACAGAATTGAAAGCATTGAATAGCTGTTTATGGTTGTGAGACAGGGAGGACATGAGAGATGAGAAGTAGGTTGGTTTGTGCTCAACATGTTTTTAGTGGATTTACAATAAAAATTAGATTGCTAGAGCCGCCCATAAGTATATTGCCTTACGAATATTTTGCACCCGTGGGCTGACAGAATCCTGTGCCCATGACGTGAAGAAAGGGGTATATAGATCTGAGAATATATACAGTGAGATTGACAGCTGCTCCCCTGTATACCGTATTCGATCATATTACACCTGCACCATACAGCCATTCAGTGCATAAATAGTTCTGCTATATCAAAACTGGCAGTGTATTGGAAGGATTTCACTCTCAACTATTACGCATGTCTCAAAGAAAACAGGGGTCCTACTCTGTAAAACGAGGACAACCTCAGACCTTGTATATTGTGCAGGGAAAAGTTTCTCGTCTTACTGACGTAACCTCCCGGCACATTGCGTATTGTACATCCTTCTGATTATGGGAATATTTCTGCACTTTGAATCCTTAATCTCCTTTTTCTTTAAAGCCTCCATCCTTTGCATGCGGCCTCCGCTCAGTCCTCTAATCTCAGAACAAATACCTGATTCTAGAATAAGAATGAGACCTTCATACGTTGCGGAGCGAGAAGCCTCAGCTGGTGATATAAGGGATCTACTATAACAACAGTAATAATAGGACACAATATCGCCGCCAGAGGCGCTGGCCAGGGGTTTGTGCCAGTTCACCTAGGGGCACGTGTGTATATCCGTGCACTGAACGTACTCTTCATATAAGTAACAAGACCCTCACAGTTGGGAAGTTGCACTGTACAAGGCCAGTGTATTGTTGTTATTATAGTGCAGCTCCGATCTAGGGGTAAATTTCCACTTTTGAAATGACGTTTCCAACAATTTTGGTAAATTCAGCCTAAAAAGTGAGCAATTTGTTTGTATGGATTTAGGGTATTTTGAGGGTGCAAAATTAAAAAATCACATTACGTTTGCTCAATTGGTCCTAGATTTTGAGATAATGGACATCAGTGAAAATAATGCATGTCCAATGCAACTTGTGTGTGATAATGTCACGGATGTGTCATGGTCTCTCATGGAGGTATCACGGCTGGTTGACAATCCAGTGGCAACGAGTGCTAGAAGATCACAGAGATTGTCAGTATGTGTTGTTATCTGATAGTTCCTTGTTTCTGGAGCAGGCGGACCCTATCACTCTGGAGAACTGTCATCCTGCCTCTCAGTTGCTATCCTCTGACTTCCTTTATAAACCGCACCTTGGAGTGAGTTGGGTGCGGTTTATAGTTTGTTCCCTGCTGAGGTCTGGAGACGTTGTCTCCTGTTTCTCCAGAGACTACTGTGGTGGCGTTCTGTACCTAAGATAAGTGTTGTGATAGCATTCCTGCTTCCCCTGTATTGTTCCCTTGTGCCTTCCTTTAGAGTTAGTGGTGTTGACTTAGCGCTCATACCCACTAGACTTGCGTCGGGTTCCTCCAAGACTCCAAGAACATACCGATAGGGAATGCAGATTGTAAGCCCCAATGGGGACAGTGATGATAATGTGGGATGTGATGGCGCTTTATAAGATAATGCATAATAATAATATTTGTCTGTTGTAAAGATTAATGGATTTAATCATTGCAAGCAAGCTTGGTGGGATTCTCCCGATTTCGAATTAACAAAACAACCTATTCGACATGGCAATGACGTTCCCATACCAGTGTTTACCAGATGACCCGACCATGTACTGTCAGACTCTGAAGAACGGCAGGGATTGGTGTGTGTGGTCGGTAGGAGCATTGGAAGGGAATTTGAAGGAAGCTCTTAGAGGCCTCAACCATTAAGAACTCAATGACCTGATTCAAGACTTAAATCTGTCCAAGCATCTGTACGTCTAGCGTCCAGACTTAATGAACAAAATGTTATAAAAGCAGAAGTTAAAATTGCAGCCTATCGAACAAAAGAAGAGAGGCTTCTACCATATTTCAACCAAGAAGAAGAACTTGTGTGGTGTCCCTGAGGCTTCGGTTACCACAGAGGTACTGTACCTCATCCAGAGGTGTGGTATTCCATCCTGGTTAAGGAGGAGGTCAACACCGGTTCACACAAAGCACAACACCCAGGCTCAGAAACACCTCATCAGACATGGCAGAGGGCGTGATTATACATGAAGTCAGGCTGGGGGGTGGAGTTGTAGGAGTGGCAACACAGGAGTACAAAGTGGAAACACAGTGTGAAGTGTGGAGTTCAGTCGGAGGAGAAGTGGAGGAGCTAAGACCCGCGGCCTGGAGCAGGTACCGCTTGGCCCGGGCACTGACAGAAAGGGTCCTAGAGACCACGGGAGCTAACATTCTGTGGCCTTGTTCCACTCATAATCTACAGGTGGAAGGACTAGGTCGCAACACGGGATTGGTCTCTAGGCTAGAGGAGAATAACCTACGGGCTCTGCTAGCAAAACCAATGGCTGGGGTAACTTCAAGCACCGCAGCCACACACTGCACACAAATTTGCTGGAAGGTAACCCAAAAGGACCAAGGAATAGAGCTTCATGCCACCGCACAGGGTTCATGGGCACTGATACAAGGTTCAGTGAGCGAGTTCGCAAGACAGGAGGGCGAAGCAAGTGCAGAGACGAGCAAGAAAGAGTACATTTTAGAAAGGTGCACCGGACTCAACCTCCAAACTTCGGCTGCAACCCATCCCGGTGAATCCTGGAGCTCCAAAGGTGGTCTCTGGTGTGTAACCGGCTACAGTGAGTACAAATCTTGAGACTGCACCCGTGTGTCGCTCCGTTATTCGCCTGCACCCACCATTTTAGACTACTACTACCACCCCAATCTGCCCTGGGGCCCAGCTCTACCTGTGGGGAGTTGCACCATCTAAGCTGTGTCACCATTTGCCCCGGGGAGCCCCATCTCGCAGCGGTAGCACCTAACTTGCCGCATACCACAAGGTGGCGTCACAATTAAACTGTCATCATCCCTTTCATATTCCCTAAACGACACCGCAGCGCCCCAAGAGCAGAACCGCTGCTTGGTAACGAGTCACCCCATGGCCCCAGCGCGGGCATGTCACATGTATACGGCAATGATATCCCACAAATTGTATTTCAAGCGGAATTAATGGAACATTGACCAGAAGACTGTTGGCTTTTTATAGATGGCTCCATTAGCAGCTTGAAACGTGTCCACACAATGGTAACCGTTATGTGTCTCTTCCAATTTCTTACTTAACAAAACTTAAGAATATGAAAATGTGAAAATCCATTATCATGAACATCAGTGGTTGATTTGTGTTGATCTGAAGATGGTGAACTTCTTGCTTCGACAGCAATCTAGATAAAATACCCAAGCTTCATGTGCTTATATCAGGGCAAAGCAAGATCGTTGGACAAAAGTGTCAGGCCTACAAGGGAACAAATGATTGTTAGTGCTGCAAGTATCATCAACAAGCCGCTGGTGGACAAGAACAAAAATCATTCTCCCACCGCTTCATATTAAGCCAGGATTAATGGAGCAATTTGTTAGGGCTTTGGACAAATCGGGTAATTTCTTGTAGATCATTCCCTGTACTGAGCATGGGAAAACTTAAAGCTGGAATCTTAGATGGTCCTCATATTCGTAAACTCATCAATGATTCCAATTTTACCACATGCATGAAGGATACTGAGGATTCAGATTTGAAGAGTTTTGTCCCTGTTGTGAAGAACAATTATGAAGAATTGGTGTAAGATATGCTCGCTAATGTCTGAAATATTGGAGTTAATGTGAGCAGAAAGATGCACTATCTCCATAGCCATTTACACAGCTTTCCAAATAAACTTGAAGACTTCAGTGAGGAACAAGGTGAGAGGTTCCACCAGGATATGAAGGTGATGGAGGAGAGATATCAAGGCAGATGGGATGTACACATGATGGCGGACGAGACGTACAGATGATGGCAGACGAGAAGTACACATGATGGCAGACGAGAAGTACACATGATGGCGGACGAGACGTACACATGATGGCAGACGAGAAGTACACATGATGGCAGACGAGAAGTACACATGATGGCGGACGAGACATACACATGATGGCAGATGGGCCACACACATGATGGCAGACGGGACACACACATGATGGCAGACTGGACACACACATGATGGCAGACTGGACACACACATGATGGCAGACTTGATACACACATGATGGCAGACGGGACACACACATGATGTCAGATGGAACACACACATGATGTCAGACGGAACACACATGTCACGCTCCCCGGGTCCCGGCGTCATCTGTCACTCACCGCTCCGGTTCCTGGTCCTTCTGCCCGCGGCTGCCCTCCTCACTCTCACTCCTCTGCGTCCTCCGTGCCTACTGCCCGCTGGTCCCGGCGTCCCCCTGCGAACCAGGACACTCTGTCCGGTCCCCCTGCATCTCCTGCACCGCTTCCTGCTCTGGTCTCCGGCACACAAGCCTCGCGCATGCGCATTAGGGCGCGCGCTCACTCACCTCTTCTTAAAGGGCCAGCGTCCCGGAAACAGGATATGGTCAATTACAGGTACAGGGTATATTAGGGCTTCCTTTCCATGTGGGTGGTGCCTGATCAACGTGTTCCCATAGATAGATGTTCAGGTCCCTTTGTGCCTTGCCCCCGTTTAACTCTGTCTCTTCCGCAGAACTTGTCCTGCCACATTAACCTGGTCCTGACTGCTGATTCCCCAGAAAGTCTCCCGGTGACCATCTGCTGAGGATCCCGCCATCTACCGTCAGCCTATACCCATCACCGATCCCCGACTTCACCTGGTAACATCTGTCTTCACGTCTCGCTGGACCCGGACCCCGTCTACGGTTCCTACCCGGCACCTGAATCCGGTTCCAGTCATCCGTCCGGCCTCCGGTGTTCGTTGGACTCAGAGACTTGTCCATACAAGATCCCTGAAGGACTCAGATCCCGTACCCCTAGTGTTCCGGCAACCATGCATCTAGGCCCTCTGATGGGGTGATCGGACAGTCCCTGTATAGGGGTTAACTCTGGGTTGCCTCACTGAGGGAGTCCGGTGCATGGTCCAGTGAATCCACCTTCAGGACGTTACAACACACATGATGTCAGACGGAACACACACACATGATGTCAGACGGACCACACACATGATATGACGGGACACACACATGACATCAGACTGGACATACACATGATGGCAGACGGGACACACACATGATATGACGGGACACACACATGATGGCAGATGAGACACACACATGATGGCAGATGGGACGTACACATGATGGCAGATGGGGCGTGCACATGATGGCAGATGGGACACTCACATGATGGCAGAGGGGACACACACATGATGGCAGACGGGACACACACATGATGGCAGACGGGACATACACATGATGGCAGACAGGACACACACATGATGGCAGACAGGACGTACACATGATGGCAGACGGGACACACACATGATGGCAGAGGGGACACACACATGATGGCAGACAGGACACACACATGATGGCAGACGGGACACACACATGATGGCAGACGGGACGTACACATGATGGCAGACAGGACACACACATGATGGCAGACGGGATACACACATGATGGCGGAGGGGACACACACATGATGGCCGACGGGACACACACATGATGGCAGAGGGGACACACACATGATGGCAGACGGGACAGACACATGATGGCAGATGGGACACACACATGATGGCAGACGGGACACACACATGATGGCAGACGGGACATACACATGATGGCAGACGGGACACACACATGATGGCAGAGGGGACACACACATGATGGCAGACGGGACATACACATGATGGCAGACGGGACATACACATGATGGCAGACGGGACACACACATGATGGCAGACGGGACGTACACATGATGGCAGACGGGACACACACATGATGGCAGACGGGACACACACATGATGGCAGACGGGACACACACATGATGGCAGACGGGACGTACACATGATGGCAGACGGGACACACACATGATGGCAGAGGGGACACACACATGATGGCAGACGGGACACACACATGATGGCAGACGGGACGCACACATAATGGCAGACGGGACGCACACATGATGGCAGACGGGACGTACACATGATGGCAGACGGGACACACACATGATGGCAGACGGGACACACACATGATGGCAGACGGGATACACACATGATGGCAGACGGGACACACACATGATGGCAGACGGGACACACACATGATGGCCGACGGGACGTACACATGATGGCAGACGGGACACACACATGATGGCAGACAGGACACATGATGGCAGACGGGACGTACACATGATGGCAGACGGGACAAACACATGATGGCAGACAGGACACATGATGGTAGACGGGACACATACATGATGGCAGATGGGACACACACATGATGGCAGACGGGACATACACATGATGGCAGACGGGACACACACATGATGGCAGACGGGACACACACATGATGGCAGACGGGACATACACATGATGGCAGACGGGACACACACATGATGGCAGACGGGACATACACATGATGGCAGACGGGACACACACATGATGGCAGACAGGACGTACACATGATGGCAGACGGGACACACACATGATGGCAGACGGGACACACACATGATGGCAGACGGGACATACACATGATGGCAGACGGGACACACACATGATGGCAGACGGGACATACACATGATGGCAGACGGGACACACACATGATGGCAGACAGGACGTACACATGATGGCAGACGGGACACACACATGATGGCAGAGGGGACACACACATGATGGCAGACAGGACACACACATGATGGCAGACGGGACACACACATGATGGCAGACGGGACGTACACATGATGGCAGACAGGACACACACATGATGGCAGACGGGATACACACATGATGGCGGAGGGGACACACACATGATGGCAGACGGGACACACACATGATGGCAGAGGGGACACACACATGATGGCAGACGGGACATACACATGATGGCAGACGGGACACACACATGATGGCAGACGGGACACACACATGATGGCAGACGGGACACACACATGATGGCAGACGGGACACACACATGATGGCAGACGGGACACACACATGATGGCAGACGGGACACACACATGATGGCAGACGGGACATACACATGATGGCAGACGGGACACACACATGATGGCAGACGGGACATACACATGATGGCAGACGGGACACACACATGATGGCAGACGGGACACACACATGATGGCAGATGGGACGTACACATGATGGCAGATGGGACACACACATGATGGCAGACGGGACACACACATGATGGCAGACGGGACACACACATGATGGCAGACGGGACGTACACATGATGGCAGACGGGACACACACATGATGGCAGAGAGGACACACACATGATGGCAGACGGGACACACACATGATGGCAGACGGGACGCACACATGATGGCAGACGGGACGTACACATGATGGCAGACGGGACATACACATGATGGCAGACGGGACACACACATGATGGCAGACGGGACACACACATGATGGCAGACGGGACACACACATGATGGCAGACGGGACACACACATTATGGCAGACGGGATACACACATGATGGCAGACGGGACACACACATGATGGCAGATGGGACACACACATGATGGCCGACGGGACGTACACATGATGGCAGACGGGACACACACATGATGGCAGACGGGACATACACATGATGGCAGACGGGACACACACATGATGGCAGACGGGACACACACATGATGGCAGACCAGACACACACATGATGGCAGACGGGACATAAACATGATGGCAGACGGGACACACACATGATGGCAGACGGGACATACACATGATGGCAGACGGGACACACACATGATGGCAGACGGGACACACACATGATGGCAGACGGGACATACACATGATGGCAGACGGGACACACATGATGGCAGACGGGACACACACATGGTGGCAGACGGGACAAACACATGATGGCAGACGGGACACACACATGATGGCAGACGGGACACACACATGATGGCAGACGGGACAAACACATGATGGCAGACCAGACACACACATGATGGCAGACGGGAGAAACACATGATGGCAGACGGGACATACACATGATGGCAGACGGGACACACACATGATGGCAGACGGGACACACACATGATGGCAGACGGGACAAACACATGATGGCAGACCAGACACACACATGATGGCAGACGGGACATAAACATGATGGCAGACGGGACACACACATGATGGCAGACGGGACACACACATGTTGGCAGACGGGACATACACATGATGGCAGACCAGACACACACATGATGGCAGACGGGACACACACATGTTGGCAGACGGGACATACACATGATGGCAGAC
Organism: Anomaloglossus baeobatrachus; assembly: GCF_048569485.1. Classification (NCBI taxonomy): domain Eukaryota; kingdom Metazoa; phylum Chordata; class Amphibia; order Anura; family Aromobatidae; genus Anomaloglossus; species Anomaloglossus baeobatrachus. The sequence continues at coordinate 662,362,653 of NC_134356.1, read as the reverse complement.
CAGACACACACATGATGGCAGACGGGACATACACATGATGGCAGACGGGACACACACATGATGGCAGACCAGACACACACATGATGGCAGACGGGACACACACATGATGGCAGACCAGACACACACATGATGGCAGACGGGACGTAAACATGATGGCAGACGGGACACACACATGATGGCAGACGGGACACACACATGATGGCAGACGGGACACACACATGATGGCAGATGGGACACACACATGATGGCAGACGGGACACACACATGATGGCAGATGGGACGTACACATGATGGCAGACGGGACACACACATGACGGCAGACGGGACATACACATGATGGCAGACGGGACACACACATGATGGCAGACGGGACACACACATGATGAGGTACACATGATGGCAGACGGGACGTACACATGATGGCAGACGGGACATACACATGATGGCAGACGGGACACACACATGATGGCAGACGGGACACACACATGATGAGGTACACATGATGGCAGACGGGACGTACACATGATGGCAGACGGGACACACACATGACGGCAGACGGGACATACACATGATGGCAGACGGGACGTACACATGATGGCAGACGGGACATACACATGATGGCAGACGGGACACACACATGATGGCAGACGGGACACACACATGATGAGGTACACATGATGGCAGACGGGACACACACATGATGGCAGACAGGACGTACACATGATGGCAGACGGGACACACATGATGGCAGACGGGACACACACATGATGGCAGACAGGACACACACATGATGGCAGACGGGACACACACATGATGGCAGACGGGACACACACATGATGGCAGACGGGACACACACATGATGGCAGACGGGATTGTCCTGATGACAAATATAAACGTAAAATCCACAAACCGCAGGTTTTTGAAGAATTTACATTAATATAATTAATAACTAAGTAATATTGTATTAATCAAATCATACATAACTTTTTCCTGTCACTGTTAGATTCTTTTGTATTATTTTAGTCATTATTTACTAGTTGTAACAAAAATATTCATATTCTTGAAATTCTCAATGCTTTTCAATCACGTGTTAATTAATAAATTAACTATTAAATATCTCAGAAACGAGAGTCAATCTGGCAAAACCAAAGACATATTCTTAATCAGAACCATAACCTGAATATAACACGGTGCAGACCTCGTTGGCACCAGACCTCTGTATCCCCGTGTTATGTAAGTCCTGTGATTTCACTCTTGCACAACTTTTCTCCTTTAACATGCAAAGCTAATCACAGACTTCAGTTTCCTGTTACCAGAGAGCGGGCACTGTGGGCAGAACAAGAATAGTCACCGAGAACTCACAACATGGGTAGAGAAGACAAAATGTAGATGGTCACACCGAGACTTTTCTCTATGATTTCTGTGGCCCTGCAGAAGTCACAAATTCACTGCGACACCTGATCATGATCCAACTCCTGCTGTGTGTAGTGAGAATGCAAAATATTACCTTTATTACATTCATGTACCTACAATAAAACAACTATAATACTACCCCTATGTATAAGAATATAACTACTACAATACTGCGCTTATGTACAAAAATATAACTACTATAATACTGCCCCCTATATACAAGAATATAACTACTATAATACTGCCCCCTATGTATGAGAATATAACTACTATAATACTGCCCCCTATGTACAAGAATATAACTACTATAATACTGCCCCCTATGTACAAGAATATAACTACTATAATACTGCCCCCTATGTACAAGAATATAACTACTATAATGCTGCCCCCTATGTACAAGAATATAACTACTATAATACTGCCCCCTATGTACAAGAATATAACAACTATAATACTGCTCCTATGTATGAGAATATAACTACTATAATACTGTCCCCTATGTACAAGAATATAACTACTATAATACTGCCCCTATGTATAAGAATATAACTACTATAATACTGACCCTATGTACAAGAATATAACTACTATAATACTGCTCCTATGTATAAGAATATAACTACTATAATACTGCCCCTATGTATAAGAATATAACTACTATAATACTGCCCCTATGTATAAGAATATAACTACTATAATACTGACCCTATGTACAAGAATATAACTACTATAATACTGCTCCTATGTATAAGAATATAACTACTATAATACTGCCCCTATGTATAAGAATATAACTACTATAATACTGACCCTATGTACAAGAATATAACTACTATAATACTACCCCTATGTACAAGAATATAACTACTATGGGCGGCACGGTGGCTCAGTGGCTAGCACTGCAGTCTTGCAGCGCTGGGGTCCTGGGTTCAAATCCCACCAAGGACACCATCTGCAAGGAGTTTGTATGTTCTCCCCGTGTTTGCGTGGGTTTCCTCCGGGTACTCCGGTTTCCTCCCACATTCCAAAGACATACAGATAGGGACTCTAGATTGTGAGCCCCAATGGGGACAGTGTTGCCAATGTATGTAAAGTGCTATGGAATTAATAGCGCTATATAAATGAATAAAATTATTATTATTATTATTATTACTATAATACTGCTCCTATGTATGAGAATTTAACTACTATAATACTGCCCCATATACAAGAATATAACTACTATAATACTGCCCCTATGTACAAGAATATAACTACTATAATACTGCTCCTATGTATGAGAATATAACTACTATAATACTGCCCCCTATGTACAAGAATATAACTACTATAATACTGCCCCTATGTATAAGAATATAACTACTATAATACTGACCCTATGTACAAGAATGTAACTACTATAATACTGCCCCTATGTATAAGAATATAACTACTATAATACTGCCCCTATGTATAAGAATATAACTACTATAATACTGCCCCTATGTATAAGAATATAACTACTATAATACTGACCCTATGTACAAGAATATAACTACTATAATACTGCTCCTATGTATGAGAATATAACTACTATAATACTGCCCCCTATGTACAAGAATATAACTACTATAATACTGCCCCTATGTACAAGAATATAACTACTATAATACTGCCCCCTATGTACAAGAATATAACTACTATAATACTGCTCCTATGTACAAGAATATAACTACTATAATACTGCCCCCTATGTACAAGAATATAACTACTATAATACTGCCCCTATGTACAAGAATATAACTACTATAATACTGCCCCTATGTATAAGAATATAACTACTATAATACTGCCCCTATGTATAAGAATATAACTACTATAATACTGCTCCTATGTACAAGAATATAACTACTATAATACTGCTCTCTATGTATAAGAATATAACTACTATAATACTGCCCCTATATACAAGAATATAACTACTATAATACTGACCCCTATGTACAAGAATATAACTACTATAATACTGCCCTCTATGTACAAGAATATAACTACTATAATACTGCCCCCTATGTACAAGAATATAACTACTATAATACTGCCCCCTATGTACAAGAATATAACTACTATAATACTGCCCTCTATGTACAAGAATATAATTACTATAATACTGCCCACTATGTACAAGAATATAACTACTATAATACTGCCCCTATGTATAAGAATATAATTACTATAATACTGCCCCTATGTATAAGAATATAACTACTATAATACTGTTCCCTATGTACAAGAATATAACTACTATAATACTGCCCCTATGTATAAGAATATAACTACTATAATACTGCCCCTATGTAAAAGAATATAACTACTATAATACTGCCCCTATGTATAAGAATATAACTACTATAATACTGCCCCCTATATACAAGGATATAACTACTATAATACTGCTCCTATGTATGAGAATATAACTACTATAATACTGCCCCCTATGTACAAGAATATAACTACTATAATACTGCTCCTATGTATGAGAATATAACTACTATAATACTGCCCCCTATGTACAAGAATATAACTACTATAATACTGCCCCTATGTATAAGAATATAACTACTATAATACTGACCCTATGTACAAGAATGTAACTACTATAATACTGCCCCTATGTATAAGAATATAACTACTATAATACTGCCCCTATGTATAAGAATATAACTACTATAATACTGCCCCTATGTATAAGAATATAACTACTATAATACTGACCCTATGTACAAGAATATAACTACTATAATACTGCTCCTATGTATGAGAATATAACTACTATAATACTGCCCCCTATGTACAAGAATATAACTACTATAATACTGCCCCTATGTACAAGAATATAACTACTATAATACTGCCCCCTATGTACAAGAATATAACTACTATAATACTGCTCCTATGTACAAGAATATAACTACTATAATACTGCCCCCTATGTACAAGAATATAACTACTATAATACTGCCCCTATGTACAAGAATATAACTACTATAATACTGCCCCTATGTATAAGAATATAACTACTATAATACTGCCCCTATGTATAAGAATATAACTACTATAATACTGCTCCTATGTACAAGAATATAACTACTATAATACTGCTCTCTATGTATAAGAATATAACTACTATAATACTGCCCCTATATACAAGAATATAACTACTATAATACTGACCCCTATGTACAAGAATATAACTACTATAATACTGCCCTCTATGTACAAGAATATAACTACTATAATACTGCCCCCTATGTACAAGAATATAACTACTATAATACTGCCCCCTATGTACAAGAATATAACTACTATAATACTGCCCTCTATGTACAAGAATATAATTACTATAATACTGCCCACTATGTACAAGAATATAACTACTATAATACTGCCCCTATGTATAAGAATATAATTACTATAATACTGCCCCTATGTATAAGAATATAACTACTATAATACTGTTCCCTATGTACAAGAATATAACTACTATAATACTGCCCCTATGTATAAGAATATAACTACTATAATACTGCCCCTATGTAAAAGAATATAACTACTATAATACTGCCCCTATGTAAAAGAATATAACTACTATAATACTGCCCCCTATATACAAGGATATAACTACTATAATACTGCTCCTATGTATGAGAATATAACTACTATAATACTGCCCCCTATGTACAAGAATATAACTACGATAATACTGCCTCTATGTACAAGAATATAACTACTATAATACTGCTCCTATGTACAAGAATATAACTACTATAATACTGCCCCCTATATACAAGAATATAACTACTATAATACTGCTCCTATGTATGAGAATATAACTACTATAATACTGCCCCCTATGTACAAGAATATAACTACTATAATACTGCCCCTATGTATAAGAATATAACTACTATAATACTGCCCCTATGTATAAGAATATAACTACTATAATACTGCTCTCTATGTATAAGAATATAACTACTTTAATACTGCCCCCTATGTACAAGAATATAACTACTATAATACTGCCCTCTATGTACAAGAATATAACTACTATAATACTGCCCCCTATGTACAAGAATATAACTACTATAATACTGCTCTCTATGTATAAGAATATAACTACTATAATACTGCCCCCTATGTACAAGAATATAACTACTATAATACTGCCCTCTATGTACAAGAATATAACTACTATAATACTGCCCCTATGTACAAGAATATAACTACTATAATACTGCCCTCTATGTACAAGAATATAACTACTATAATACTGCTCCTATGTACAAGAATATAACTACTATAATACTGCCCCCTATGTACAAGAATATAACTACTATAATACTGCTCTCTATGTATAAGAATATAACTACTATAATACTGCTCTCTATGTATAAGAATATAACTACTATAATACTGACCCCTATGTACAAGAATATAACTACTATAATACTGCCCTCTATGTACAAGAATATAACTACTATAATACTGACCCCTATGTACAAGAATATAACTACTATAATACTGACCCCTATGTACAAGAATATAACTACTATAATACTGACCCCTATGTACAAGAATACAGTCATATGAAAAAGTTTGGGCACCCCTATTAATGTTAACCTTTTTTCTTTATAACAATTTGGGTGTTTGCAACAGCTATTTCAGTTTCATATATCTAATAACTGATGGACTGAGTAATATTTCTGGATTGAAATGAGGTTTATTGTACTAACAGAAAATGTGCAATCCGCATTTAAACAAAATTTGACCGGTGCAAAAGTATGGGCACCTCAACATAAAAGTGACATTAATATTTTGTAGATCCTCCTTTTGCAAAAATCACAGCCTCTAGTCGCTTCCTGTAGCTTTTAATGAGTTCCTGGATCCTGGATGAAGGTATATTTGACCATTCCTGTTTACAAAACAATTCCAGTTCAGTTAAGTTTGATGGTCGCCGAGCATGGACAGCCGCTTCAAATCATCCCACAGATGTTCAATGATATTCAGGTCTGGGGACTGGGATGGCCATTCCAGAACATTGTAATTTCTCCTCTGCATGAATGCCTGAGTAGATTTGGAGCGGTGTTTTGGATCATTGTCTTGCTGAAATATCCATCCCCTGCGTAATTTCAACTTCGTCACTGATTCTTGCACATTATTGTCAACAATCTGCTGATACTGAGTTGAATACATGCGACCCTCAACTTTAACAAGATTCCCGGAGCCGGCATTGGCCACACAGCCCCAAAGCATGATGGAACCTCCACCAAATTTTACTGTAGGTAGCAAGTGCTTTTCTTGGCCTGCCACTTCTGGGCTTAACAAGAATTGTACCTGTGTTCTTCCATTTCCTTACTATGTACCTCACAGTGGAAACTGACAGTTTAAATCTCTGAGACAACTTTTTGTACCTTCCCCCGAACAACTATGTTGAATAATCTTTGTTTTCAGATCATTTGAGAGTTGTTTTGAGGAGCCCATGATGCCACTCTTCATAGGAGATTCAAATAGGAGAACAACTTGCAAGTGGCCACCTTAAATACCTTTTCTCATGATTGGATACACCGGCCTATGAAGGTCAAAGCTCAATGAGGTTACAAAACCAATTTAGTGCTTTAGTAAGTCAGTAAAAAGTAGTTAGGAGTGTTCAAATCAAGAAATTGATAAGGGTGCCCATACTTTTGCACCGGTCAAATTTTGTTTAAATGCAGATTGCACATTTTCTGTTAGTACAATAAACCTCATTTCAATCCAGAAATATTACTCAGTCCATCAGTTATTAGATATATGAAACTGAAATAGCTGCTGCAAAAACCCAAATTGTTATAAAGAAAAAAGGTTAACATTAATAGGGGTGCCCAAACTTTTTCATATGACTGTAACTACTATAATACTGCCCCTATGTACAAGAATATAACTACTATAATACTGCCCCTATGTACAAGAATATAACTACTATAATACTGCCCCTATGTACAAGAATATAACTACTATAATACTGCCCCTATGTACAAGAATATAACTACTATAATACTGCCCCCTATGTACAAGAATATAACTACTATGATACTGCTCCTATGTACAAGAATATAACTACTATAATACTGCCCCTATGTACAAGAATATAACTACTATAATACTGCTCCTATGTACAACAATATAACTACTATAATACTGCTCCTATGTATGAGAATATAACTACTATAATACTGCTCCTATGTATGAGAATATAACTACTATAATACTGCCCCTATGTACAAGAATATAACTACTATAATACTGTCCCTTTGTACAAGAATATAACTACTATAATACTGCTCCTATGTACAAGAATATAACTACTATAATACTGTCCCTATGTACAAGAATATAACTACTATAATACTGCCCCTATGTACAAGAATATAACTACTATAATACTGCTCCTATGTATGAGAATATAACTACTATAATACTGCTCCTATGTACAAGAATATAACTACTATAATACTGCTCCTATGTACAAGAATATAACTACTATGATACTGCTCCTATGTACAAGAATATAACTACTATAATACTGCCCCTATGTACAAGAATATAACTACTATAATACTGTCCCTATGTACAAGAATATAACTACTATAATACTGCCCCTATGTACAAGAATATAACTACTATAATACTGCTCCTATGTATGAGAATATAACTACTATAATACTGCTCCTATGTACAAGAATATAACTACTATAATACTGCTCCTATGTACAAGAATATAACTACTATGATACTGCTCCTATGTACAAGAATATAACTACTATAATACTGCCCCTATGTACAAGAATATAACTACTATAATACTGCTCCTATGTACAACAATATAACTACTATAATACTGCTCCTATGTATGAGAATATAACTACTATAATACTGCCCCTATGTACAAGAATATAACTACTATAATACTGCTCCTATGTATGAGAATATAACTACTATAATACTGCTCCTATGTACAAGAATATAACTACTATAATACTGCTCCTATGTATGAGAATATAACTACTATAATACTGCCCCTATGTACAAGAATATAACTACTATAATACTGTCCCTTTGTACAAGAATATAACTACTATAATACTGCTCCTATGTACAAGAATATAACTACTATAATACTGTCCCTATGTACAAGAATATAACTACTATAATACTGCCCCTATGTACAAGAATATAACTACTATAATACTGCTCCTATGTATGAGAATATAACTACTATAATACTGCTCCTATGTACAAGAATATAACTACTATAATACTGCTCCTATGTACAAGAATATAACTACTATGATACTGCTCCTATGTACAAGAATATAACTACTATAATACTGCCCCTATGTACAAGAATATAACTACTATAATACTGTCCCTATGTACAAGAATATAACTACTATAATACTGCCCCTATGTACAAGAATATAACTACTATAATACTGCTCCTATGTATGAGAATATAACTACTATAATACTGTCCCTATGTACAAGAATATAACTACTATAATACTGCTCCTATGTACAAGAATATAACTACTATAATACTGCTCCTATGTGCAAGAATATAACTACTATAATACTGCTCCTATGTACAAGAATATAACTACTATGATACTGCTCCTATGTACAAGAATATAACTACTATAATACTGCCCCTATGTACAAGAATATAACTACTATAATACTGCTCCTATGTACAACAATATAACTACTATAATACTGCTCCTATGTATGAGAATATAACTACTATAATACTGCCCCTATGTACAAGAATATAACTACTATAATACTGCTCCTATGTATGAGAATATAACTACTATAATACTGCCCCTATGTACAAGAATATAATTACTATAATACTGCCCCTATGTACAAGAATATAACTACTATAATATTGTCCCTTTGTACAAGAATATAACTACTATAATACTGCTCCTATGTACAAGAATATAACTACTATAATACTGTCCCTTTGTACAAGAATATAACTACTATAATATTGCTCCTATGTACAAGAATATAACTACTATAATACTGCCTCCTTTTGACAATATGTGGACAGGGACATGTAAATATATGGATATAATGTGAATTTGCGGTTTGTTATTTAGGGACATATATTGACTTGTTGGGACATATATTGACTTGTTGGGACGTGTCTATTGTTTCTTACGTGAGGATTGCATTTTAAACTTGACGTCTTCTTGAGACATAATACATATTTGTAACATCAGGAGATGTAGAGATAAACATTGCTTTACTTAAAGGAATTTTCTGTTTTCAGAAAAGCCGTGTCACTCTGTACAATACCCTCCCCGGGTCCGGCACCGAGTGGACACAATTTTTTATAAAACAGAAACCTTTTATGAATGGAACTATGAAGTGTCTCTGAGATATTGAACAAACGTCTACTCAAGTAAGTGTCCTCCTGCTACAGTTAGGTCCAGAAATATTTGGACAGTGACACAATTTTCGCGAGTTGGGCTCTGCATGCCACCACATTGGATTTGAAATGAAACCTCTACAACAGAATTCAAGTGCAGATTGTAACGTTTAATTTGAAGGTTTGAACAAAAATATCTGATAGAAATTGTAGGAATTGTACACATTTCTTTACAAACACTCCACATTTTAGGAGGTCAAAAGTAATTGGACAAATAAACCAAACCCAAAAAAAATATTTTTATTTTCAATATTTTGTTGCGAATCCTTTGGAGGCAATCACTGCCTTAAGTCTGGAACCCATGGACATCATCAAACGCTGGGTTTCCTCCTTCTTAATGCTTTGCCATGCCTTTACAGCCGCAGCCTTCAGGTCTTGCTTGTTTGTGGGTCTTTCCGTCTTAAGTCTGGATTTGAGCAAGTGAAATGCATGCTCAATTGGGTTAAGATCTGGTGATTGACTTGGCCATTGCAGAATGTTCCACTTTTTTGCACTCATGAACTCCTGGGTAGCTTTGGCTGTATGCTTGGGGTCATTGTCCATCTGTACTATGAAGCGCCGTCTGATCAACTTTGCGGCATTTGGCTGAATCTGGGCTGAAAGTATATCCCGGTACACTTCAGAATTCATCCGGCTACTCTTGTCTGCTGTTATGTCATCAATAAACACAAGTGACCCAGTGCCATTGAAAGCCATGCATGCCCATGCCATCACGTTGCCTCCACCATGTTTTACAGAGGATGTGGTGTGCCTTGGATCATGTGCTGTTCCCTTTCTTCTCCAAACTTTTTTCTTCCCATCATTCTGGTACAGGTTGATCTTGGTCTCATCTGTCCATAGAATACTTTTCCAGAACTGAGCTGGCTTCATGAGGTGTTTTTCAGCAAATTTAACTCTGGCCTGTCTATTTTTGGAATTGATGAATGGTTTGCATCTAGATGTGAACCCTTTGTATATACTTTCATGGAGTCTTCTCTTTACTGTTGACTTAGAGACAGATACACCTACTTCACTGAGAGTGTTCTGGACTTCAGTTGATGTTGTGAACGGGTTCTTCTTCACCAAAGAAAGTATGCGGCGATCATCCACCACTGTTGTCATCCGTGGACGCCCAGGCCTTTTTGAGTTCCCAAGCTCACCAGTCAATTCCTTTTTTCTCAGAATGTACCCGACTGTTGATTTTGCTACTCCAAGCATGTCTGCTATCTCTCTGATGGATTTTTTTCTTTTTTTTCAGCCTCAGGATGTTCTGCTTCACCTCAATTGAGAGTTCCTTAGACCGCATGTTGTCTGGTCACAGCAACAGCTTCCAAATGCAAAACCACACACCTGTAATCAACCCCAGACCTTTTAACTACTTCATTGATTACAGGTTAACGAGGGAGACGCCTTCAGAGTTAATTGCAGCCCTTAGAGTCCCTTGTCCAATTACTTTTGGTCCCTTGAAAAAGAGGAGGCTATGCATTACAGAGCTATGATTCCTAAACCCTTTCTCCGATTTGGATGTGAAAACTCTCATATTGCAGCTGGGAGTGTGCACTTTCAGCCCATATTATATATATAATTGTATTTCTGAACATGTTTTTGTAAACAGCTAAAATAACAAAACTTGTGTCACTGTCCAAATATTTCTGGACCTAACTGTATTTGCTCAGTATCACATCTCATGCGCCTGACGCTTTGATATTTCACTCTTCTTCCTCCTGATCCGTGACTTTCTATAATCCCATTATGTAAGAATAAACAACAAAATCCTCGGATCCTGGCGTCTTCTGTGCCGATGCACTCTTAAAGTGACAGTACACCCTTACTTACGCCTCTTATTACACAGATCTGGCATGGGCTTTGTTTCATGTACTCTACAAAATTCCAAGTAATTTCTTGCTGCCAACGACTCCTGGAAGTATTCACCCTTACTTCCTCCAAGTCCTTATGGAGATAATGGCTTTCACAGTTCTTGATGATGCCAACACAAAAATTGTCACTGAGTTGAGGGCAGAAAAGGCACAATCATAGGACACTCATAAGGGGGATGATTGGTGGTGTTCCCCCCTTAAATATGTATAATGGCCCTAAGTAATAGAATTGTTTTTACCTTGAGGTGTGACGGAAAGAATGAAGACAATTGACAGTTCAGTGCAACTTTTACTCATAGAGAGGCAACAAGCTTGATGGTTGTAACAGTACCTACTTACTCCTTCTAGGTTCTGTGCAGACTCAGCATCAATGATTAATAGCTGGCCACTTGTGTAGCAGTGAACTATTTTTAATTATGCCAGATGTATTGTTCTTTTGTTCTGTAAATCAAACGATATTAGCCATTGTTTCATGTCAGACTGTCCAGAGCCACTTTCTGTATGGTAATTTAGGGAATGTCTGCTGATTACAGATTATATCAGCACCATGCGGTGTACTAGCCTCTATTTGCAGGACAATTATGCAGTCTAACTGAATCAGTGAACAATGAGGGAACAGCCATGATTGTCTCCCCCAAATCCTATAAGACACAATACCCTGAAATGGCAACTAAGGGATATAAAAAGAGACTTGCTCCCGTCACCGATGTCATTCTACAAGACTTTAGCCTATGGTCTCTGGTTCCAGCTAGAGGATTACAGAACTGCTCCACTGCCCAAGTGTAGCGCCAGCTCCCCTAATATGCCAGTGCTCTTCTGTGTCCTTGCGCAGTGTCTCTGCTCTCCCCTCTTCCTGCCGTCCACATGTAGTGCAGTCCCCGGCTTGTCCCCCCCATGAATGCCCACGTGAGTGTCGGCTTCTGCTCCCGCCAAGACTGCAGGCATTGCACATGTTGTGTGGGGTCTCCAGGCCTCCAACCTAGGAGGCGCGCACGCATGCTTCCTGTCCTTTTATTAGCAAGCATGCGCACCTTGCTAAGATGTCTCCAGCCTATCGCTGGGAGGTACAAGCTATTTAAAGCTCTCTCCCTTGATGGAAGGGGCCAGAGCATCTCGTGAGGTTTCTAGCCTTGTACCTGTGTGTTTGTCCTGTCTGTGTTGCTGCTGAAGGACTGGAGTCTGCCGCTGCTGAAGTCCAGTGTTCTGCCGGAGTCCGGTCACCTGTCTGAGTCCCGCTAACCTTGGGTTTGGCGTATTCAGGGACCGGTATGTCTTTAGACTCCAGCCTTGTCCATGTGCTCTGTACATGAAGTCCTGCTATGTCTTGTGAATAAAGTTGTGTTTGTATCTTCAACCTGACGTCCTGTGTACCTGTTGTGCCTGTGTCGCGGGCGGAGGAGGGGACGCTGCGCTCACCCACTGCTCGGGTCCGGCTGCTGCTGCTGCTCGGTGGTGGCTCGAGCGGTGGGCCGGATCCCGGGGACTCGAGCGGCGTTCCTCGCCCGTGAGTGAAAGGGGGGTTGGTGTGTGGTTTGAGGATATTGTCCGTGACGCCACCCACGGTTGTGGTGAAGTTGTGACACCACCGCTGCTCTGGACGGGGATCCCGGGAGCGGTGACAGGGAGCAGCTTGGATGTTGGTTCTCCCCTCCGTGGGTAGGGGGGTTGGTTGTCCCGGGGCCCCGGTGAGGGTTTGGGGATGACAGGCGGGTTACGGGGCCTGGTGAGGTGCAGGGTCGCGGGGGCAGCGCTGTACCGCACGGCACGGTGGTACTCACTCAGCCAGTAATTTACACGGAGTCTCTGGTCAAACAAACGGCTGGATGGATGGGTCCCACAGGCGGCTGCGGTTGTTCTCCTCCAGGTAGGTTGATGGTGACTGCCTTTCCCTGCACCTGTGTTGTGTTTACGGTTCCAATGGCTTCCCACCGGTAACCCGCTCCCCAGCTTGGATGGATGCTGAGGGAGCCCCTTTTGCCTGCAGGCCCTGGCCCTGGGAACTGTAGTCTTGGCGGTGACTGTGTTTCCCTTTACAGTGTGAGCTGTTGCCTTCAATCGGGTCTTGACTGCTGGGAAACCCCGGAGGTTCCCTTCGTTAACGGATTTGACCGGTTTTACGGTGACTCCTAGCCTGGTCGGGGTCCGTAGGCCCTGCCGAATGGTGATGGCTTCTCTTCACTCCCCGATCCGGTACCGGCGGGCCACCGCCTGTCCCCGGTCCTTACGGTTCACTCCAATCAGCCTCTCCTGCAGACGGTCACCACCGTCTGCCAACCTTGCTGTATGTGCCCGGGCCACGCACCCGGACATGGTCAGTCTCCTCTACTACCATTTCACTCTCTAAACTCATCTCACTACTTTTCCCGCCTCCAGGACTGTGAACTCCTCGGTGGGCGGGACCAACCGCCTGGCCCACCCCCTGGTGTGGACATCAGCCCCTGGAGGAAGGCAACAAGGATTTGTGTTTGACCTAGGTGTGCCTAGCCAGGGTGTGGGGTGTGTTGGTGTAGTACCTGTGACGACCTGGCTTGTCCAGGGCGCCACACCTGCACCACTCTGCAGCAGTCCACGCCTGTTGTGCCTGCACCACCCTGCTGTGGCCCACACCTGATATCCTGTGCTTGATCTCCTGTGCCTGATGACCTGTGCCTGATGTATCTCATCTGCTGGTACCTGTCCTGCCTGTTCCTCGTCTGGACTGTGCCCCTTGTGCTGCTCTGTTTGTTGCTGTTCCCAGTCCTGATGTCATCCTGTACCGCTCAGCTGCCACAGTCCTGGTCCCTGCCCTGGGAGTGGCACCTGGTGTTCCACCTCATGACAGGCGCTTATTCCACTGCTCCATTATCCCTGCTCGCCGGTGAGCGTTACTGTGACGCCCTGGCAAAACCAGGCTGTCACAGGAGACTGCATCCATCTTCTAGATGCAGGACTCTCTCCTCCTTGTCCTACCAACACAACCCCACACACAGGTACATACACCAGTCACAAAGCCTAGTCACCCCCCCAGGACAATAGGGACACACCAGTGGGTGGGGCCAGGCAGATGGTGACGCCCACCTAGGGGTTCTGAGGTGTCAGGGGAGGGAACACAGATTAGTCTGGACAGAGGAAGTGAGAGGAGTGAAGAGGTAGTCGGGGGTTGTAGCTCCCGGATTATCTGAGCTGACTAGGTGGCAGACGGTAGAGCAGGGCCACAGGCAACGGCGATCCGGTCTCGGGAGACCTTAAGTGGATCGGGGCAGGGTTGTAGCCCGCCGGTGCCAACTACGGGAATCAGGTCTGGAGGCCGTGCACAGTCGGGGTACCTGCACCCCAGGGCGAGGACAACGGCAAGCACCTTGTCAATTAGCCAGCAGGGGACAAGGTTCCAGATCTTGTCCCACGAATAGCCCAGATAGAGCGAGACGGAAGCCCAACGCGGGGGATAGGGCGCGTGCAAGTGCCTGCAAAGATCCCAAGGGTCAGATCTCGCGGGTGCGGGCAACAGCTCCCACAGCAAAGACACCGGGAGTGGACTTTTCCCGTTTCATGCGAACTAGTCAACACACAAGACACAAAACTAGAAGTGCAGGAGGAAGGGCCACTGATCTGTTCACCGGTGTGCGGGACCCGAGCACACCCCTCCAGAGACTACTGGTATCCGGCATTTAGTTTACTACTTGGACTTTGTGTGGTTTATTCAACAACAGTGAGTACACCGGTGTCATCTGCTCCAACCTGCAAGTTGAACCCCAGCACTGAACTCCACCTACACTTGGGCCCCGGGACAACACCTCCCCTACCCGTGGAGGGGTTACCATCCTGCTGCCCCGCTCCATCAGCTCCGGGCGCCCCATACCAGAGCAACGGATCGTACAAAACAACGGAATCAGCTTTTTTTTTTACAGTTTTACCGGCGGCAGACTATTGTGAACAATCACCTGATCGCTCACAGCAGCCGGTCGCCGGGTGATCAGCTGATCGTTTGGCCGCCGAGAATGTGTGCGGGGGGCGGAGTGCGGGGTGGGTGGAGCCAAGCGGGGCCATGGCGCTGAGGACAGGTGAGTGTGTGTGCGCGTTTGTGTGTGCATGTACGCGTGTGTGTGTACACCTCCGTGTGTGTACGCCTGCGTGTGTGTACGCGTGTTTACATGCGGAGTGGAGTGCGGGAGGGGTCGGAGCCAAGCGGGGAAGTGTCGGGCTCCCTGCACACGTAGCCAGGGTAAATATCGGGTAACTAAGCAAAGCACTTTGCTTGGTTACCCGATATTTACCTTGGTTACCAGCGTACACCGCTTAGAAATGGCTCCTTGCACACATAGCCAGGGTAAATATCGGGTAACTAGGCAAAGCACTTTGCTTGGTTACCCGATGTGTACCCTGGTTATGGGTACAGGGAGCCAGAGAGAGTATGTGCAGTGAAATCCTAAGGATTCCGCTGCTCAAAAAAAAGTTAACGTATTCCGCTGTTTTCCAAAAGGCGGATTGTGACGGAAGGAAAAAAATGCACATGTGAAAGTACCCTTAGAGAACAATGTCTGATCATTTGCTTTTGACTCGCCCACCCCAGGGCTATGGGACACCCGGTGCCGGGCCGGACTAGTCCGGTGGTAGTCAGTGGTGGCTGGGCCCGAATCCGTGGCCCTGGTGGGTGTCAGTAGAATATGTGGCTTGGTGAATAAAGTTTGTGTTCGTGACGCCACCTGTGGTATGCGGCTAATAAGCCGCCGCTGCTGTATGAGGCCTCCGGGGGATGATTTGGCAGCAGTGGTGGTACTGCTCCCCACAGGTGGAGCAATGCCCCGGGGCACAGTTGGTGCTTGTGAGTGTCTATGCAGATGCAATAACAGAGGCAACTTCAAGGGTACAGTTTCAAGTTCTTTACTCACAATTCTTGTCACAGTCCTGCAGGGACCCTTGGACTGCTGGGACCACTGTCAGGGACCTCCGTCGTTTCTGGGCGATTCTGAGAGTAAAAGCCGGTACCCTTCCCTTAAGTGTCTCTATCTTCTGCTGTCTTCCTTAGCCTTGCCTTGGTAGGTTGAACCTGGCTTGGCCTCCACAACAGCCTCCAGGCTGGGGAGTCACCTGTCGGCTGATTATCCCTTTTCTGGGGGTGCTGCTGTGGGCTGTGGCCCGGGGAGTTTACAACATTCCCTGGGCCTCGGTTTTTACTGTTTGGAGATGATTTTGCACTCCTCCGGTTTCTGGGGACCGTCCCCTGTTGCAGCTTGATCCCTCCACCGATGTTCTTGTGGAGCAGGCCACCGCAGCTCTACAACTACCCGTGGTACCTCTAGGACTACCCGTGGCCCTGGGACCCTTTCTGTTCTCTGCGTGGTGTCACCTGGACCCTCTGAGCCCCAGGATCTTCACCAGGAAGCGTCTCTTTCTTTCCTTTCAGATCCTGACTGACTTGGAGCTTTCTCTCCGTTACTTCTTCTCCTCCTTGCCTGCCTCCAGCAGGCCTCCTCCTCCTTCCCCACTTTCTCTCGTTTTACTTCTTCAACTACATGCTGGCTCCTCACTCCCTGAGGTAGACTCCCACTAACTTGACCTTCCTTCCTCTATCTGCTCTCAGATGGCTCCTCCCACCTCCCCAGTTGCCCTGTTCTACCCTATAGGAGCAGGGATGGGTCTTACGACCCCTCCCAGCATGCAGCATGGGAGGGTTGTCTGCCACTTTCCCTGGTCCCAATGTGTTCCTAGCAATGGGTGTAGTGTGGATTTACCAGGGGACCGGAGTTCACTCTCTTCCTCTCCCAGAATGGGGCATCACACCGCTGGATGGGGTGCAATGACCTGTGGCGACGGAAGCCTCAGGGGCGCCACACTTTTTTCAGAAATAATATAATCTACATTGATGACCATTCTCCGATTTTGTGTAAGGGGTGCACAATGCCACTAAAACAGGATAATACAAAAGATCCAAAGTTTATCAACACAAAACCTTTATTTTACCCAAAACGTGATGATGATAATTAGAGAACAGCAATGACTGTAGTGTGCCGCCCCCATGCCAGCAGTCGAGGGATCCTCCGGACTCGGGGGTCTTGCGGACCCGCCGAATAAAAAGGGCGACGTCTATGTACGGGCTAGGTCGTATTAAGTTCGTGACGCCACCCACGGTTTGTGGTGAGGTGGGACACCACCGCTGCTGTTGTGGGGTACCCGGGGGAGATGTAGTGGCAGCTGGATGTTAACCCTTCCATGGGTAGGGATGGTTGCCCCGGGGCCCAGTGTCTTTGTGCAGGGTATGGCGATGGCAAGAGCCGGCGCGCCCGGACGTGCGCGGGGGGGGGATGTTTTGTTACAGTAAATGAATCACACAAGTCTTTTGGTAAACCAAAGTGCTGGTAGTCGCCCGCCGCGGCCGGTTGCATTCAGGTCCCCCACCCGGGCTGGTGGTCTTTTCCCTCTGCACTTGCTTTGTGTATGGTGGACTGCCTGGTCTGGAACTCAGGAGTCCGCTCCCAGCTGGATGTGGCCTAAGGAGCCATGCCCGCAGACGCTGGCCTGTGGGATCTATGGGCCGTAGCGGTGGCCTTATCCCTATCGGTGGGCTGTTGTCTTCTTTAGGGACTTTGGGTGAGATAGGACCTATAATCCTGCCCTCAATCGGTTAATTAGCTAGGCCGCTGGTTTCGGTCCTGACTTCAGGGTCCGAGTACCCCATCTGTGCCACGGTTTCCAGGTCAGTTCTCCGTGTCGGTACCGGTGGGCTACAACCCTGTCCCGGTCCACCTCGGATCTGCCGAGCCATCTTCCCAACTCCTGCTGAAGGAGATCACCGTCTGCCACCTAGCCAAAGGCACCAGGGCTCCGACCCTGGCACCGTTCAACTTGAACTTCCTCTGCTGGAGATACACCTAGCCTCCACTCCTCTCAACTTGAACTTCAAGACTCCTCTGCCTGTTTTCCCGCCCCGGGCTGTCTAGACCCCAGGGTGGGCATGTCCAACTGCCTGGTCCCGCCCGCTGGTATGCCTATCTTTCCCTAAGGGAGGGTGACTAGGGTTTCTGGTTGGCTGTGTGTTACCTAGGTGAGGGAAGGGTGTTATGTGGGGGCCAATCTGTGACTACCTGGTTTTGCCAGGGTGTCACAGTAGTACAGAGAGAGATGATCAGTATATGTTCTGCTGGTAACAACAGTCACCGATCAGTAGGACGTGCACCGGCCGTCGCTGTCAATGACTTCAGCACATCTGCAGCCACAGGACATCACTAGTCTCTCACACTGCTCTGGTGTGGTTTTGGTCCACTCTTCTTCCAGTCTCTTCCTCAGTTCTTCGACTATTGTGAGTTTCTTGGCCATAACTTTGCCACCAAGAATTTTCCAGAGGTTTTCTATTGGGTTTAGATCAGGATTCTCGGCGGCTATTTCATTGTTTCAATGTTTTCTGTTACAAGGGACTACTGCTTCCCCGTTTTGCTGTGTGACAGGGGCCTTGTCCTGCATGAAAATTGCTGGCTGATTGAGTGATGAACACAAGTAAGGAATCATGTGATGATGAAGAAGGTTCATGTAGCTGTATGAGAGGTCCAACTCCTGCTGAAGAAAACATTCCCCAAATCATGACACTTCCTCCACCACCTTTCACTGACTTCTTAACACACTTTGGGTTCAGTTTTTCCCCAGTTTATAGATGAACATAATATTTCCCATCAGACCCAAATAAATTAAACTTGCTTTCATCACTAATATGAACTGTGGACAATTCTTTGTCCACACAACATGCTCCTCACCAAAGGTGAGTCTAGCCCAGTCATGGCGAACCTTTCACAGGCCGAGTGCCCAAACTGTAGCCCTAAACCAATTTTTTTTTCCGAAGTGCCAACCAATCCTATTATGTAAATAATTGATTTTAACCTTACCTTTGCAGTCTTCTCTTCTCTTCAGCAGGGGGCATCACGCTCATGCATGCTTACCACACATTGAAGCTCAGCCTCTCCCACTGCCCTTTCCAGACACAGCAGTTGGATTGATCTTTCTGGAAAAAATTGCAGCATATTAGACAGAGATTTTAGCCTGGAATGCAATCAGATGTCACCCTTTAATCCACATCTACATTTCAAAGTCTGAACATCTTGAAATCCCATAAAGACGTATGAGTTGCTCCCCTCCCCCTTCATTATGTAGTTATGTCCCCCTTCCTGGTAAACATGTCCCCCATCCGGATATATATTTCCTACATTCTGGTATATTTGTCCCCATCATGGCAACATCCTGGTAAATGTACCCCATTCCTGGTAAATGTACCCCATCATTCTAAATGTATCCCATCCTGGCATGTTCCCCCATCCTGATAAATGTCACCCTTCCTGCTAAATGTTCCCCATCCTGGCATTTTTGCTCATCCTGGCATGTTCATGTACCCCCATCCTGGCATGTTTCCCCCCATACTTTCATGTTTCCCCACATCCTGGTAAATGTATCCCCCAATCCTGGTAAATGTTTCCCCCATCCTGGTAAATGTACCCCTTCCTGCTAAATGTACCCCATCCTGGCATGTTTCCCCCCATCTTTGCAGTCATGTTTCCCTCATCCTTGCATGTTTCCCCCATCCTTGCAGTCATGTTTCCCCCATCCTTGCAGTCATGTTTTCCCCATCCTTGCAGTCATGTTTCCCCCCATCCTTGCAGTCATGTTTCCCCCCATCCTTGCATGTTTCCCCCATCTTTGCAGCCATGTTTCCCCCATCCTTGCAGCCATGTTTCCCCCATCCTTGCAGCCATGTTTCCCCCATCCTTGAATGTTTCCCCCATCCTTGCAGCCATGTTTCCATCCATATTTGCAGGTTTCTCTCCATCTTTGCACGTTTCCCCCATCTTTGCACGTTTCTCTCCATCTTTGCATGTTTCCTCCATCCTTGCAGCCATGTTTGCCCCGTGCTCTGTATGCCCCATGCTCTGTTTGTATGCCTCGTGCTCTGTTTGTTTGTCCCGTGCTCTGTTTGTATGCCCCATGCTCTGTTTGTATGCCTCGTGCTCTGTTTGTTTGTCCCGTGCTCTGTTTGTTTGCCCCGTGCTCTGTTTGTTTGCCCCGTGCTCTGTTTGTTTGCCCCGTGCTCTGTTTGTTTGCCCCGTGCTCTTCATGTTTGCCCTGTGCTCTCCATGTTTGTGTGAAGCCCCACAGGTGTTGTGTCGGTGCATTACCTTCAGGGACTCCACGTGGATGAACAGTCTGGTCACAGGTAGGGAACCTTCTCTTTAGGATTTTCGTGACGGCACTCTCGGTATTGCGGTCAGGGTGACCGCCACTGCAGATTAAGGGGTGCCTGGGGCTGATGGTGGGTGCAGTCAGTTGTAGTGGCCTCCCGAGAGTGAGGCAAGCCCCAGGGCCCTATGTAAGTGTGTGGAACCACAAGGCGCAGAATGACTCAAACACAGTCCAGGCAGTCTTTCAGGGTTTTTACTCACAGTTGATGGCAGGGTGAGTAACCCGGGCATAGCTGGGATGAACCAGGCTGGAACCAGGCGTCCTTCTGGCTGGCTGATAAGGGTGACTACCAACTCGACTTCCTTAGCCCTTTTGTGTTTATGGTGACCCCGACTTGAAGTCCCTACGGGGGTCACCCAGGGAAGTTGCTGCTGCCTGTTCTCCCCTCGTTTCGGCCCGTCTGCTTGTAGCCTGGACCAGGTCACTCCGGCTACTTGCCTCCTGTGAACTATGGGCCCTCTCTTTGCTACGTGGCTGCGGACTCTGTGGTGGTATGGTGTGGGTTTTAAGGGCCCCACACCGGCAGGTTTGGCAGAAGAAAGGTGAATCTACCTCTCTGCAGTGGGACCTGTTACCCCTACGGGCCTGGAACCTCCCTGGCAGTCCCCTTACTCTGCCACCCCTTTGCTCTCTCTAGCCTTGGGTGGAGTTTAGGTGGCACTACCAGGTGACCGATCTCCCCCGTCGGTAGTCACTGCGCGTACGATGTCAGCTTGTAACAGCCTGCAGGGTCTGCTCCTCACGTCTGCTCTCCCTGAGCTGCACTTACTAACCTGGCTCACTGCTCCTCCTCTACGCCACCTAGCAACCAGGCTCTCTACCACACCCCTTGAGTGGACATGGAGGCTACGCCCCCTCCTGGAAGCTCTCAGGAGTCCTCCCAAAGGTAGATGTGTGAGACCTGATTACTATGCGCCTGTGTAGTCACACCTCGGTCAGCCTTCTGGATTACCTGTATTGTACTGCCCCCAGCATGGGTGCAGTACTCAGTGGTGCCTGACCAGGTCAGGGGCGCCACATTTGCCCCATGCTCTGTTTGCCCCATGCTCTATTTGCTCCGTGCTCTGTTTGCCCCATACTCTGTTTGTCCCGTGCTCTGTTTGCCCCGTGCTCTGTTTGTTTGCCCCGTGCTCTGTTTGTTTGCCCCGTGCTCTGTTTGTTTGCCCCGTGCTCTGTTTGTTTGTCCCGTGCTCTGTTTGCCCCGTGCTCTGTTTGTTTGCCCCGTGCTCTGTTTGTTTGCCCCGGGCTCTGTTTGCCCCGTACTCTGTTTGTCCCGTGCTCTGTTTGCCCCGTGCTCTGTTTGTTTGCCCCGTGCTCTGTTTGTTTGCCCCGTGCTCTGTTTGTTTGCCCCGTGCTCTGTTTGTTTGCCCCGTGCTCTGTTTGTTTGCCCCGTGCTCTCCATGTTTGCCCCGTGCTCTCCATATTTGCCCTGTGCTCTCCATGTTTGCCCCATGCTCTGTTTGTTTGCCCCGTGCTCTCCATGTTTTCCCCGTGCTCTGTATGCCCCGTTCTCTGTATGTTTGCCCCGTGCTCTGTTTGCCCCATACTCTGTATGCCCCGTGCTCTGTATGTTTGCCCCGTGCTCTGTTTGTATGCCCCGTGCTCTGTATGCCCCATGCTCTGTATGCCCCGTGCTCTGTATGCCCCATGCTCTGTATGCCCCGTGCTCTGTATGCCCCATGCTCTGTATGCCCCGTGCTCTGTTTGCCCCGTACTCTGTATGCCCCGTGCTCTGTATGTTTGCCCCGTGCTCTGTTTGTATGCCCCGTGCTCTGTATGCCCCATGCTCTGTATGCCCCATGCTCTGTATGCCCCGTGCTCTGTATGTTTGCCCCGTGCTCTGTATGTTTGCCCCGTGCTCTGTCTGTATGCCCCGTGCTTTGTATGCCCCGTGCTCTGTTTGTTTGCCCCGTGCTCTGTTTGTTTGCCCCATGCTCTGTATGTTTGGCCCGTGCTCTGTTTGTATGCCCCGTGCTCTGTATGCCCCTTGCTCTGTATGCCCCGTGCTCTGTATGTTTGCCTCGTGCTCTATATGCCCCGTGCTCTGTTTGGTTGCCCCTTGCTCTGTATGTTTGCCCTGTGCTCTGTATGCCCCGTGCTCTGTATGTTTGTGTGTCGCCCGTGGATAAGGGGTACTCAGATCCGGGCCACGAGGTCACTTCTGTGGGTATCACGGTGGCGTGACCCGGTCTGTGATCCCAGGCTCCACAGTAAAAAGGGGATTAGGTAAGGGAGATTGTCCGTGACGCCAACCACGGTTGTGGTGAGGTTGTGACACCACCGCTGCTCTGGACGGGGATCGCGGGAGCGATGGTATGGAGCAGCTAGGATGTTGTTTCCCCTCCGTGGGTAGGGGGTTGGTGGTCCCAGAGCCCGGTGATGGGGTGGGGATGAATGGCAGGCAGGTTACGGGGCCTGGTGAGGTGCAGGGTCACAGGGGCAGCGCTGTGCCGCACGGCACGGTGGTACTCACTCAGCCCAATGATGCACACAGAGTCTCTGCTGAAACAAACGGCTGGATGGACGGGTCCCACAGGCGGCTGCGGTGTTTTTCCCCTGACCCCAGGTTGGTGATGTAAGTCCTTTCCTGCACCTTCCGTACGCTCCTCCTGCGCTCCGGTTTCCAGCTGGCTCCCCGATTCAGTACCGGTGGGCCACCGCCCAGCCCCGGCTACCTACGGTTCCACCAACTGTCTGCCCGGCTCCCTGCAGACGGCCACTACCGTCTGCCTCACTCTGCACGAGGGCCTTAGGCTCCAACCTAGGCCCCAGTCTGCGTCTGCCTCTCTGCAGACCTCCTCTCTCTTCCTCTCCTAGGACTTGACTGGGCTTGTTTCCTGCCTCAGGCCAGCTAAACTCCTGGGTGGGTGTCTCCATCTCCTGACTCTGCCCACCTGGTGTGTCTGTCTGAGCCCGAGGAAAGGAACCAAGTTTCACTGGGGATGTCTGCTGTGAACTGCTGGGGGTGGGGGTGTGTGTGTGTTGTTACCTGTGGCCCCTGGCTTGTCCAGGGCGCCACATTTGCTCCGTGCTCTGTATGCCCCGTGCTCTGTATGCCCAATGCTCTGTATGCCCCATGCTCTGTATGCCCCGTGCTCTGTATGCCCCGTGCTCTGTATGTTTGCCCGGTGCTCTGTCTGTATGCCCCGTGCTCTGTATGCCCCGTGCTGTGTTTGTTTGCCCCGTGCTGTGTTTGTTTGCCCCGTGCTCTGTATGTTTGCCCCGTGCTCTGTTTGCCTCGTCCTCTGTATGCCCCGTGCTCTGTATGTTTGTCCCGTGCTCTATATGCCCCGTGCTCTTGTGACGCCCTGGACTATCCAGGTCGTCCCAGGTAGTCACACACAACACCACACCCCCTCCCAGTTAGGTAACACCAGCCAAATCAAAACCCTTGTCACCACCCTCCAGGTTTGATGTCCACACCAGGGGGCGGAGCCAGGCAGTTGGCTCCGCCCACCGAGGAGTTCACAGGCCTGGAGGCGGGAAACACAGTAGTCTAGCTCAGGCTCTGGAGGAGTCAAGTTCAAGTAGGAGTGTAGAGCAGACAAGTTCACAGGCAGACCTGCGCTCAGGCCTGAAAAAGACTACTCCGGTGGCTGGGTCGGAGCCCAGTCACCATTGGCAAGGAGGCAGATGGTGGTGGCTGCCTGCAGGAGACCGGGAAAATGACTGGTGGAACCGTAAGGGACCGGGACAGGATAGTGGCCCGCCGGAACCGAATCGGGGAGCCAACTGGATACCGGAGCACTAGGCAGGGTACTCAGACTCAGTACAAAGCCCTGAACCGACAGGGCCGAGTCGAATGAACTGATTGCGGGCTGGACTCAAGGACTTACCCCACACAAGTCCCTTTAGAAGACATCAGCCCAACCATATAGGGTAAAGCCACCACCAAGGCATAGAGACCCAAAGGGTCAGCGTCTGCGGGTAAACGGGCTCCTCCGGCACATACCAGTCGGGGAGCGGACTACCAGTGTCTAAGCACAGGAGTCAAAACATTTACACACAGAGGTGCAGGAGAAAGGCGGACATCACCAACCTAGTCTGGAAGAAGCTGCAGCCGGCTGCGGGCCCCGTTCATCACTCCGTTTGGTTTACCTGTCTTGTGTCAGAGTGAGTACACCAGTGCCATCAGGCACCGCACCGCAACACTTCACCCTGCACCCCGGCCCTCCGAGACCAGGCCCCGAGACCAACAACCCCCCTACCCACGGAGGGGCCAACACCTAGCTGCGCCATTACATCGCTCCCGGGAGCCCCATACCTTCATCGTAGCGGTGGTGTCCATAATCACCACAACCCATGGGTGGCGTAACGAACTATCTTATCAAGCCAAACACCCAAATCCCCGCGTGTAGCGCCAACTACCTTGCAGAGCGACTTGTCCCCCGGGTCCGTGAGAGGCTCGAGCCACCACCCGCAGTACAAGCACGGATCCGAGCGGCTCGGCGGTCGCAGCCGAGCCCGCGGGGCAGTACACATCGACTCTTCTGGCGTCTGCGAACAGGATAGAACCGTCCACTTACCTGTGGAAGTGCGCCTTCAGATCATCACCAGCGGCGTCCCACTGAAAAATTGGAGAATCCGCCATCTTGGGCGTGAAAAGTTCCCGCCCGAGCCGTCTTCCCTGAACAGAAAGGGCGCGAAAGCAAAGCCCCGCCCCCCGAGAGCGAAGCAGAGCAAAAAGCAAGAGAAGTGCTCGGAAAACACCAAGGGAGGGCGGGTGAAGATTTGGCCTCATGTGACTAAGGAGATAAAAGGCAGGGATGCCAGGACTCTGCTACCTGTCTGGTTCCTGGACATCCACCGAGCAGCATGTCCATCCCGGCCGGCAAACCCGATATCCTGGAGCCCACGCCAGGAACAGCGGCTTGGGTGGAAGCCCGGACGGCGCAGATGTGTTGCCGTCTACAAGCCCAAGTCCGGTTCCTCATGGAAAGGTGGGTGGCCAAAATGGAGGAAGTAGCTGCGGCCGTGCGGAAATGCGAGGGGGAGGCAGTGTTGGAGGAGTGGATAGGGACCCACGTCCCTGTGTCCCCGAGGGAACAGCCGCTGCGGCTGAGGGGCCCGGTCTTCTCCCGCTCACTCTGCTGCTTCCCCCGCCACCCGTATCGGTTGCCGCTACCCCGCCAATCGGTCTGCTGCCCCCGACACCGGCCGTGGAGTCCATCCCACCCGCCCATGAGGACAAGCCTGTGGACGCCGCCCGTGGACGTCCCTTCGTACAGCCTGCACCGATCCCATTGCCGTGGAAAGTACCCCGGGAGGTGCCCGTCCGCGAGGTGAAGCCGCCGGTCCCAGAAATGACCGCGCCCAAAGAGGTCCCGGCCCCGGCAGTCCGCCCGGCCACGGAGAAAGTGGAAGCTGTCCGGAAGAAGGCCCGGCAGGTGAGGCCCGTCGCTCCCGAACCCCAGGCCTCGGCTGAGGCAGCGCAGAGTTACCACTGCAGAGCAGCAACACAGGCCACGTCACTTCAGGGTTCCCCAACCTCAAAGGTACCGGTCGTAGCCGATGCGGGGGAGCTCCGGCAGGGCCCGACCCTCGCGCAGCGGGAGCATGCGGATGCCCCGTACTGAGAGCGGCAGCCGAGCCAGCTGGGCCGAGAAATTGCAGCCCAGGAACGGCAGAGAGCAGAGGTGCTGGCCCGCACCATCCGCGAAAAGGAGAATTTGCGGAGTGCCATCATCCGGGTGCGGGGCCAGACCTATGAAGGCCAAGTCCGCCGGATTGACCCCCAGCATGGATGGGGGTTCGTCTTTGAACTGGGCCTGGAGGCCGAAATCTTTGTATCCCGTCGGGACGTTAACTCCCACCTCCCGATGGGTCACCCGGACCGTGACCTGCTACCCGGTGACCTGGTGACATACACATGTCACTGCGGGGAGAGGGGCTGGTTTGCCCTCAATGTAAAGAGGAAGGAGAGCCGTGATGTTCCAAGGTGGCCCCAGTCCCCTCCCCCCACCGTACAGCTCCGAGGTCCTGGTCGAGGAGGAGTAGAGAGGTGGATGTCGGAGCGCACCACTAATACTGGAACAATTTTTCTTATTTGGGTGCACGCTGGTGCGGAAGAGAAATCAATAGAGCAAAGGAGAAAAAGATTCCGCACATGCAAGCAGAGGCACACCAATAGTATAATGTATAAAAGAACACACCTTTATTTATTGCGCAAAGAAAAACATCTTAAAATCAATTAAAAAACATACAACAAGACAAGAGAACACCACTTGGGCGAGACCAAATGCCCCCAATATCATATATCATGAGTAACAGTACAATCATAAAATACGGTACAATATCAAAAAGAAGATAGTAGAAAGACCGGAACCTTGGATGATGCGATATCGGATATCAAGTGTCCCTGATTGAATCAATCTATAGGGCTAAAGTAGGATACCTGGTAAAGATGGTAGTAGCTAGTCACAGTATATATGGGTATAGACACATATCACAATATAAACCTGTCCCTGCGGTCTCATGCCCTATGTCAGAAAAATATATATTGAATGGTATATTAGCAAATACCAATCACTTGATAATGGTTTGTGCAAAGGGCATATAGCAAGCCAAATAGCATGAACCCTATGTAGATAATAAGGGGTACAGTAACCAGCAATTAGCGATCCATATACCCTAGAATAGTTTCTACAATAAGGGAAAAAAAATGTATATACTAGTAGCCAGTGTTCCGGTACAAATATTGTGCAGTATTTATACAGCTATGATTCAGCCGGCAAAATCACCCAGTAGATCCAGTGAACTGAACCTTGTGTAGGCAATAAAGGGTGCAGTAACATGCGGATACCAATCAGTATGTCCCAGAGTGGTTTCCACAATAAGAAATATCAATACTGACAGCCGATCTTTTAGTTAGAGAAACTGCACAATGATTATACAGCTGTGATCCAACCAGCAATATCACAGTCTTACCAAGTGCCTAGATAAAGTAAACTAATCACAAGGGTAAAGTTGCGGCCGGTGACCATCCCACCCTGGGATTGTATATAAATATCCGGCCAGATTTTAGGCAGGGGAGTAACAGCCAATACTCACACATATGGCGACTGCATATAGGACAAGAGTGCCAAGAGAAATGCAATTCAAAATAGCCAACTGCCTGAGGGCCGGAGTCATGTCATAGAGGGCAGGGTATGGTGAATACCGTATAGTCACCGGTCATGGATCCAGGGTTAGTCAGTCATGTCATGGGGGCGGTCAAGCAGGGTGCTCAAGGTTAGAGGCCGACGCGTGTCGCCGCGGCAGCGGCTTCATCAGGGCGGGTGACTGAAGTGCAATAAGGCGCGGTATATATACCTATCAGAGTGTAATTGATAAAAAGCATACACACACCTGTGGAGCTATATGATCATCTGAGGCTGTGCACTGCGGCGCCATTTTGCGCATGCGCATTATAACGAATCGGCAATGGCCGATATCCAAGTAAAGCATCACACTGCGCATGCGCGATGTCGGGCGGACGGAGGGGCCGAGTGGCCAAACCACTACAGAAAGCAAAGTAGTGGCCGATATCTAAATGAAACATCGCATTGCGCATGCGCGAGGTCGGACGAACGGAGGAGCCAAGTGGCCAAATCACTACAAAAAACAGAGTAGTGCGAGACTCATATAGAGAGAGTCATCAGTGCGGCGTCGCGGAGGCATTGGTCACAAGGAGGACCGGTCGCAAATATTAATGGAGGGAGACGCTTGTCATGGTCCAATGGCGACACATGGTATAGGTGGCTCATAGGATATCACAGAAGGGGTACAGGTATCAGAAGATCCCTTATCTGGAGCGCATCCAGATGGTGAACATGCAGCCATACATGGACTGGAGCTGTCAACCTACAAGAATGCATACCCAGGGGGGGAGGAGAAAAAATGTACACACATGTAAACGTAACCCTGGGAATGTCGTGCGTACATGAGGAGCAGACACGCTCTCTATTGGACAGATCATTACTAAATAATTTGCACCATTTGCTCAAGGTCGCCAAACCAACATGGGCATTCTTTCCAGAGAATACACATATGTGTTCATACTGTAACCCCGAATGGTAGTGAGCATATTTGGAACAAGATGTTTTACCATGAATCCGTATATATGTACATATGCCTGTCCATATCTCCGGATTTTTACTGAGTACTTTGTACAGTTTGCTCAGAGTCACTAATGAGGCACGAACATCCATAAGGATACAAATATGTGTATATGTTGTACCCCCAGGTGGTAATAGATACGTGGGCCGATTTGGATATAGCATACCCGGTCAAGGCACAAAACCGTTCATTAAGGGACCATTATACAGATATCCAATATTGCACCAAGATTTATACGTATTGGAATAAGGTTACAGAAAAAGGATGTGTGGATAATGTAGACCTTTATACAAAAGCCTTTCAGAGAGTCAACTGGTTACAACAGGTTTGTCAGTTACAGAGATCGCTGATAGCCAATCCAGAGAGAGGCTTTAAGACATGTATCCCTAACGAATAGTTGAATCGTAGTATATAGAGGAAAGATTTACTATAAGCCTATAAGGTAAATGCAGAAAATCCATCCGAAGTCCAAGGCCGATAGGAGAATATAATGAAGAGAGACGAGTGGTGTTTTTCATATATAGCCGTAATCTCGTATAGCGCTTGATCGTAGAGCCCCGCCATTGGGCATGTCCATGTGTGCGGAAGATGTTACAGGGCAGAAGTTCACCTACAATGAAGAGGAGGTACACAGGCCGGTTAGTATGGCATGAACAAGAGAATGAGTTGGATGTGCTCTCATAGAAATAAGGAGGAGAAACACAGAGTGATGTCAACCAAGGAACCCAGTGAATAGTAGTTCCTCATTAAGGCCTAGTGGAGTTAAGGAGTGTAGTTGGAAAATCCATCTAGATTCGTTCTGGAGGAGCCATCTAGTACATGAGCCTCCCCTGGCGCTGGTGTGGCACCTCTGTAATCCAAAAACCTGGGTGCCACGTGGGCTGCCATGATGGAAGGATAGAAAGTGGGCCGCCACAGATGTGATTGTTTTACCTTTTAAGGTATCAGAAGATGCCAGGTTGATTGTCGAGAAGTGTTTCTGAATCCTTTTCCTTAATTCTTGAGTTGTCTGGCCAACATAGACTTTATCACATGGACAGATCAAACAGTATATCACGTTCTTCGTCTTACAGTTGATGTAAGATTTAATAGGGTGATTTTTGGAGTCCTGAGGATTAAAAAAGGTGTTATGAGTCACTTGCATATAGCCACAGATATTACAATCGCCGCATGGAAAGGAGCCCCTAAGGTTGACACCGCGCTGTAGCTTAATTGTAGGTCTGACAAAGTGGCTGCGGGTCAACAGATCTCTCAAATTGGGGGCGCGTCGGGCCGTGAGCATCGGCTGAGGGGAAACCACTAAGGAGGTTTGCACATCCGTGGTTAAGATGGGCCAATGTTTCTGTAGGATACTCCTCACCTGCTGCCATTCATTATTGAAGGTAGTGACAAATCTGATGTGATTGTCTTTGCATCTTGACTTGGGTTGAATGAGAGACTCTTGTGTTTCGCCCCTGGCCCTCTGAAAGGCCTTCGATATAATTTTCTTGGGATATCCACGATTCATGAACCTGGAAGTAAGGTTAGAGGCTTGTTGGCCAAAATCAGTATCGCCACTGCAGTTGCGCCGCACCCGCAGAAATTGCCCAGTGGGTATACCTGCTCGGATATGTCGAGGATGGAAACTCGAAAAGTGCAAGAGGGCGTTGGTTGCTGTAGCCTTTCTATATAGATTTGTCGAGAGTCCGCCATCTTTGATTGAGATTTCTAGGTCCAAAAAAGAGACGACTGTGGATGAGATGTCATAGGATAGAAAAATATTAAGATCATTATTATTTAAGCCAGAAATGAATGAGCGACAGTCTTCCTCCGTGCCCTCCCAGACGAAAAAGATATCGTCAATATAACGATGCCAGTGTGATACCCCCTTCTTGAATCCCTGAGATTGAAAGACAGTAGTGGATTCCCACCAACCTAAAAAAAGGTTGGCGAAAGAAGGGGCACACCGTACATCCATGGCTACTCCTGAGATCTGCCTGTAATATGTCCTATCAAAAAGGAAAAAATTGTGACGTAGGACAAAATCCAGGAGGTCCACCAGGAAAGAGTCGTGCATGCGGTCTGAACGATGTTGTGAGTCCAGAAAGTGCGTGACCGTGTGCATTCCGTCTGGATGCCGAATATTGGTGTACAGTGACTCAACGTCACATGTTACCAAAAATGCACCAGGAGGGATAGTAGCATCCTTGCAGATTTTAATGAAATTGACAGTATCCTGGACAAAGGAAGGGAGCCGGTTCACCAATGGTTGGAGGAAGAAATCCACATAGGTGCCAGCCTTCTCGCAAAGACTGCCTATACTGGCCACAATGGGCCTACCCGGAGGTTTAGAGACGGATTTGTGGACCTTGGGGAGTAAGTAGAAGGTGGGAACAATGGGATCTGGAACCCACATGTACTTGAGCTCTTTATCGGTAATAATACCGTCATGCTGTGCGGAGTGTAGAAGTAGTTGGAATTTAGATTTAAACACCTCTGTCGGATTAGATGGTAACTTGGTGTAAAAATCCGTATTGTTCAGCTGTCTATGAGCTTCCTCCAAGTACATGTCGGTGGGCCAGATCACCACGTTCCCACCCTTATCTGCTTCTTTGATGACAAAATTATTATTCCCCCTAAGTTTAGAGATGGCTTGCCTTTCCTGCATAGATAAATTGGGAGCCCTGGGTGAGCCAGATGTCAATTTGGCAATATCTGCTCTGGCCAGTTCGAAGAATATTTTTACCGCTGGCACCAGGGCAAATGATGGAGCCACCACAGATTTATTTCTCAGGGGAAAATGTCTCCTACCTGGTCCATCCGTGTTCTCCTCCAACAGTTCCAGCAAGTCTTGAAAGGTCTGTCGTTCGTCTGGCGTCATATTATCCATGATTTGGGGTCTCTTGTAGTTGACCTGAAAGACGAGATTCCGGCAGAAGAGGTACAGGTCTTTAGTCAATGAAAATTTATCGGCGGCATGAGTCGGTGAGAAAGTCAATCCTCGTTCCAGCACCGAGGTCTCTTGTGGAGAAAGGGTGTAAGTGGAGAGATTAATAATCTGCAGGGAGTCACCTACCTCAACCTCAGTATTCGTGCTGGTGCCTTCAATGGCCGGGTCTAAAATCGATACCTCGTTTGTCTGAATGGCATTTGGCGGTGGCCGTATCCCTGCTTTCTTCGGGTTTTTCCTCTTACGGCCACCCCTTCTGATCCTACGTCGGGGTCGCTGCTCGTCGATAAAAAATCGCTAGAACTATTTTCATGTAGTAGAGAGGAGACGTTGCTGGTATTTGCAAAGGGTCTGTTGGTACCCTGGCCTCTGCTGTTCCCTCTATGTCTCCATCTAAATGCCGTTTTATTATCGAAGTCAGACCTGTCCCTCTGAAATTTCCCGCACTTCCTGTCTATAATCTCCTTCTCATACTTGTCCATCTGCTCCTTAAGTTTAGTCTGGAAGGGTCCGACTTGTGAGCGATCCTCAAGTCTGGCCATTTTGGCCTCTAGATCTTTAATGTTAGTCTTGGTAGTCGCTAACAATGTTCTATCGTGCTCGAGCAGCATGTTTATAAGTATGCTCGAGCACCGGAGTAGGCCCTGCTCCCAGGTATCCTGGAAGGCAGCGGAGGGTTCCCAGGCGGGGAAGATGTTAACCCGAAGGCCCCGTGGAACAATGCCAGCCCTGAGGTATTCCTCAAGGCTGCGTATGTTCCACCAGAGGCGTATGCCTGTTTTATGGGCGGAGGTCAGGTCCGATGTGAGAATGGAAAATTCGTCCGAGACCCTAGTTCGAGGTGCAGAGGAGAAGACGTTGTCAGAGTGCTGTTGCCAGGCGGCCTCCCGTGAATCCCAATCCATCCTAATAGTAATGCTAGTGAGCACAGGCACAAAGGCTTTCAGCCCAGAACACATATATAAAATGCTATGTATGCACAACAAACGTATAAACGCGCAATAGAGTGTATATTGCGCAACCAGTCGTTTCTAATACAAAACGGTGTGCAGCTCCAGAAAAGTTACCCCAGAAGGGGAACAGGGGAGAACAACTAGAGAGGTGGATGTCGGAGCGCACCACTAATACTGGAACAATTTTTCTTATTTGGGTGCACGCTGGTGCGGAAGAGAAATCAATAGAGCAAAGGAGAAAAAGATTCCGCACATGCAAGCAGAGGCACACCAATAGTATAATGTATAAAAGAACACACCTTTATTTATTGCACAAAGAAAAACATCTTAAAATCAATTAAAAAACATACAACAAGACAAGAGAACACCACTTGGGCGAGACCAAATGCCCCCAATATCATATATCATGAGTAACAGTACAATCATAAAATACGGT
Organism: Anomaloglossus baeobatrachus; assembly: GCF_048569485.1. Taxonomy (NCBI): domain Eukaryota; kingdom Metazoa; phylum Chordata; class Amphibia; order Anura; family Aromobatidae; genus Anomaloglossus; species Anomaloglossus baeobatrachus. Next base: position 662,329,253 of record NC_134356.1, on the reverse strand, counting down.
ACAATATCAAAAAGAAGATAGTAGAAAGACCGGAACCTTGGATGATGCGATATCGGATATCAAGTGTCCCTGATTGAATCAATCTATAGGGCTAAAGTAGGATACCTGGTAAAGATGGTAGTAGCTAGTCACAGTATATATGGGTATAGACACATATCACAATATAAACCTGTCCCAGCGGTCTCATGCCCTATGTCAGAAAAATATATATTGAATGGTATATTAGCAAATACCAATCACTTGATAATGGTTTGTGCAAAGGGCATATAGCAAGCCAAATAGCATGAACCCTATGTAGATAATAAGAGGTACAGTAACCAGCAATTAGCGATCCATATACCCTAGAATAGTTTCTACAATAAGGGAAAAAAAATGTATATACTAGTAGCCAGTGTTCCGGTACAAATATTGTGCAGTATTTATACAGCTATGATTCAGCCGGCAAAATCACCCAGTAGATCCAGTGAACTGAACCTTGTGTAGGCAATAAAGGGTGCAGTAACATGCGGATAGCAATCAGTATGTCCCAGAGTGGTTTCCACAATAAGAAATATCAATACTGACAGCCGATCTTTTAGTTAGAGAAACTGCACAATGATTATACAGCTGTGATCCAACCAGCAATATCACAGTCTTACCAAGTGCCTAGATAAAGTAAACTAATCACAAGGGTAAAGTTGCGGCCGGTGACCATCCCACCCTGGGATTGTATATAAATATCCGGCCAGATTTTAGGCAGGGGAGTAACAGCCAATACTCACACATATGGCGACTGCATATAGGACAAGAGTGCCAAGAGAAATGCAATTCAAAATAGCCAACTGCCTGAGGGCCGGAGTCATGTCATAGAGGGCAGGGTATGGTGAATACCGTATAGTCACCGGTCATGGATCCAGGGTTAGTCAGTCATGTCATGGGGGCGGTCAAGCAGGGTGCTCAAGGTTAGAGGCCGACGCGTGTCGCCGCAGCAGCGGCTTCATCAGGGCGGGTGACTGAAGTGCAATAAGGCGCGGTATATATACCTATCAGAGTGTAATTGATAAAAAGCATACACACACCTGTGGAGCTATATGATCATCTGAGGCTGTGCACTGCGGCGCCATTTTGCGCATGCGCATTATAACGAATCGGCAATGGCCGATATCCAAGTAAAGCATCACACTGCGCATGCGCGATGTCGGGCGGACGGAGGGGCCGAGTGGCCAAACCACTACAGAAAGCAAAGTAGTGGCCGATATCTAAATGAAACATCGCATTGCGCATGCGCGAGGTCGGACGAACGGAGGAGCCAAGTGGCCAAATCACTACAAAAAACAGAGTAGTGCGAGACTCATATAGAGAGAGTCATCAGTGCGGCGTCGCGGAGGCATTGGTCACAAGGAGGACCGGTCGCAAATATTAATGGAGGGAGACGCTTGTCATGGTCCAATGGCCACACATGGTATAGGTGGCTCATAGGATATCACAGAAGGGGTACAGGTATCAGAAGATCCCTTATCTGGAGCGCATCCAGATGGTGAACATGCAGCCATACATGGACTGGAGCTGTCAACCTACAAGAATGCATACCCAGGGGGGGAGGAGAAAAAATGTACACACATGTAAACGTAACCCTGGGAATGTCGTGCGTACATGAGGAGCAGACACGCTCTCTATTGGACAGATCATTACTAAATAATTTGCACCATTTGCTCAAGGTCGCCAAACCAACATGGGCATTCTTTCCAGAGAATACACATATGTGTTCATACTGTAACCCCGAATGGTAGTGAGCATATTTGGAACAAGATGTTTTACCATGAATCCGTATATATGTACATATGCCTGTCCATATCTCCGGATTTTTACTGAGTACTTTGTACAGTTTGCTCAGAGTCACTAATGAGGCACGAACATCCATAAGGATACAAATATGTGTATATGTTGTACCCCCAGGTGGTAATAGATACGTGGGCCGATTTGGATATAGCATACCCGGTCAAGGCACAAAACCGTTCATTAAGGGACCATTATACAGATATCCAATATTGCACCAAGATTTATACGTATTGGAATAAGGTTACAGAAAAAGGATGTGTGGATAATGTAGACCTTTATACAAAAGCCTTTCAGAGAGTCAACTGGTTACAACAGGTTTGTCAGTTACAGAGATCGCTGATAGCCAATCCAGAGAGAGGCTTTAAGACATGTATCCCTAACGAATAGTTGAATCGTAGTATATAGAGGAAAGATTTACTATAAGCCTATAAGGTAAATGCAGAAAATCCATCCAAAGTCCAAGGCCGATAGGAGAATATAATGAAGAGAGACGAGTGGTGTTTTTCATATATAGCCGTAATCTCGTATAGCGCTTGATCGTAGAGCCCCGCCATTGGGCATGTCCATGTGTGCGGAAGATGTTACAGGGCAGAAGTTCACCTACAATGAAGAGATGGTCGAGGAGGAGTACGAAGAAAATTAAAGTGCGGTAGCGGTTCCCGGCTACCATGTTAAAGTCCCCGTTGGGACCCTGACTGCCCGTCCCTGTTGGGACTTTTGTTGCCCCGTTTTATAAAGACAAGGCCGAGAACTTGCAGGCCAACCCAAAAACTTTTGGGCATGTAAATAATCCCTCCCTTAACCGGCCGTCCGATTTCACCGCCTCCGGAGAGGCAGACTGGAGGATGGGCCTGCGGGAAGCTGATGGCCGAGGCCAGCCACCACTACAACCGGTGGACATCCTCCGAGTCAGGGGTCCCCTGGATGTGGGGCCTCTGAAAAGACTGTGAAACCTACACCCATCCCGTTAAAACATCTGGGCCCATTCCTGGACTGGGGAAAAGGGGTGCTGCCCACTTCTTAGGGGCAGCATCAAGGTCTAGGTTGTTTGGGTGGGTGACTGAGGACCCGGTTCCCGTATTATTAAAAATGTTAGCGTAACATTTAAGTATGTGCCTCCCATATGGGAAGATTTGAAAACATAAAAATGTTGAAATGTTAATATGATTGTATTGTTTGTCCAGTTTTCTATTTTTCAGAAACAAAAATAAACCGGTGATGGACGGGCAGCCCGCGGACGGTCTGCATTAAACCAAGGGGGAATGTGACGCCCTGGACTATCCAGGTAGTCACACACAACACCACACCCCCTCTCGGTTAGGTAACATCAGCCAAACCAAAACCCTTGTCACCACCCTCCAGGTTTGATGTCCACACCAGGGGGGCGGAGCCAGGCAGTTGGCTCCGCCCACCGAGGAGTTCACAGACCTGGAGGCGGGAAACACAGTAGTCTAGCTCAGGCTCTGGAGGAGTCAAGTTCAAGTAGGAGTGTAGAGCAGACAAGCTCACAGGCAGACCTGCGCTCAGGCCTGCCAAAGACTACTCCAGTGGCTGGGTCGGAGCCCAGTCACCATTGGCAAGGAGGCAGATGGTGGTGGCCGCCTGCAGGAGACCGGGAAAACGACCGGTGGAACCGTAAGGGACCGGGACAGGGTAGTGGCCAGCCGGAACCGAAACGGGGAGCCAACTGGATACCGGAGCACCAGGCAGGGTACTCAGACTCAGTACAAAGCCCTGAACTGACAGGGCCCAGTCGAATGAACTGATTGCGGGCTGGACTCAAGGACCTACCCCACACAAGTCCCTTTAGAAGACAACAGCCCAACCATACAGGGTAAAGCCACCGCCAAGGCATAGAGACCCAAAGGGCCAGCGTCTGCGGGCAAACGGGCTCCTCCGGCACATACCAGTCGGGGAGCGGACTACCAGTGTCTAAGCACAGGAGTCAAAACATTTACACACAGAGGTGCAGGAGAAAGGCGGACATCACCAACCTAGTCTGGAAGAAGCTGCAGCCGGCTGCGGGCCCTGTTCATCACTCCGTTTGGTTTACCAGAGACTCCAGTGTCTTGTGTCAGAGTGAGTATGCCAGTGCCATCAGGCACCGCACCGCACTGCACCGCAACACTTCACCCTGCACCCCGGCCCTCGCCAACCGGGCCCCGGGACCAACACCCCCCCTACCCACGGAGGGGCTAACACCTAGCTGCGCCATTACATCGTTCCCGGGAGCCCCATACCTTCACCGCAGCGGTGATGTCCATAATCACCACAACCCGTGGGTGGCGTCACGAACTATCATATCAAACCAAACACCCAAATCCCCGCGTGTAGCGCCAACCCCCTTGCAGAGCGACGTGATCCCCGGGTCTGTGAGAGGCTTGAGCCACCACCCGCAGTACGAGCACGGATCCGAGAGGCTCGGCAGTCGCAGCCCAGCCCGCGGGGCTGTAGACTCTGTTTGCCTCATGCTCTGTGTGCCCTGTGCTTTATATGCCCTGTGCTCTGTATGCCCCTTTCTCTGTATGTTTGCCCCGTGCTCTGTATGCCCCGTGCTCTGTATGTTTGCCCCGTGCTCTATATGTCCCATGCTCTGTTTGCCCCGTGCTCTGTATGCCCCGTGCTCTGTATGTTTGCCCCGTGCTCTGTATGTTTGCCCCGTGCTCTCCATGTTTGCCCCGTGCTCTGTATGCCCCGTGCTCTGTATGTTTGCCCCGTGCTCTATATGTCCCATGCTCTGTTTGCCCCGTGCTCTGTATGCCCCGTGCTCTGTATGTTTGCCCCGTGCTCTGTATGTTTGCCCCGTGCTCTCCATGTTTGACCCGTGCTCTGTATGCCCCATGCTCTGTTTGCCCCGTGCTCTGTATGCCCAGTGTCTCCATGTTTGCCCCATGCTCTGTATGCCCTGTGCTCTGTTTGTTTGCCCTATGCTCTGTATGCCCCATGCTCTGTTTGCCCCGTGCTCTGTATGCCCCGTGCTCTCCATGTTTGCCCCGTGCTCTCCATGTTTGCCCCGTGCTCTGTTTGCCCCGTGCTCTGTTTGCCCCGTGCTCTGTATGCCCCATGCTCTGTTTGCCCCGTGCTCTGTATGCCCTGTGCTCTCCATGTTTGCCCCGTGCTCTCCATGTTTGCCCCGTGCTCTGTATGCCCCGTGCTCTGTTTGTTTGCCCCGTGCTCTGTTTGTTTGCCCCTTGCTCTGTATGCCCCGTGCTCTCCATGTTTGCCCCGTGCTCTGTTTGCCCCATGCTCTGTATGCCCCGTGCTCTGTTTGCCCTGTGCTCTCCATGTTTGCCCCCATGCTCTGTATGCCCCGTGCTCTGTATGCCCTGTGCTCTCCATGTTTGCCCCCATGCTCTGTATGCCCCGTGCTCTGTATGCCCCGTGCTCTCCATGTTTGCCCCGTGCTCTGTTTGTTTGCCCCTTGCTCTGTATGCCCCATGCTCTGTATGCCCCGTGCTCTCCATGTTTGCCCCGTGCTCTGTTTGCCCCATGCTCTGTATGCCCCGTGCTCTGTTTGCCCTGTGCTCTCCATGTTTGCCCCCATGCTCTGTATGCCCCGTGCTCTGTATGCCCTGTGCTCTCCATGTTTGCCCCCGTGCTCTGTATGCCCCGTGCTCTGTTTGCCCTGTGCTCTCCATGTTTGCCCCCATGCTCTGTATGCCCCGTGCTCTGTATGCCCCGTGCTCTCCATGTTTGCCCTGTGCTCTGTATGTTTGCCCCGTGCTCCCATGTTTGCCCCATGCTCTCCATGTTTACCCCGTGCTCTCCATGTTTGCCCCGTGCTGTCACTGTCCCCCACACCTTGGCACAGCCGCACACAGCTTTTAAAAATAAAAAAAACCCCTCACCTTCCAGCACTCGCTCCTCCGCTGCGCACCGCTGGGACATCAGTAAGTTTAGTTCCCAGGCCACAAGACGCCGGCGCCGCCTACTGACGCTCCTCCGTCTCCTAGGCAACAGGCCTGCGGCCCAGGAGAGGAGGAGTGTCAGAGGGAGGAGAAATGTCTCCTCTGCTCCAACACCACTTTGAACTGCTAGCGCGATCACAAGTGGCTCAGTGTGGCGACAGCGTGCGTGCCAGTAAAAGGGCTCTGCGTGCCCAGTCTGGCACGCGTGTCATAGGTTTGCCATCACTGGTCTAGCCTTTTGATATTTTCTGCTAATGAGAGGTTTGGTCACTGCAGAGTGGGCTTTCAGTCCAAATGCTTTTACACGTCATGACACTGTATGACGAGACAGATCCTTACCCTGTTCAGTGCTGAACTGGCGGCAATTCCAGCTGCAGTGGTGAAACGATTACCCATGGAGATTCTTTGCATTATCCTGTCTTCTCTTGCATTTGTCTTTTGAGGGTGACCGGCCTTCTTGGGGGACTTGAAAGAGTTTGTGATGTTGTAATGATGTAATATTCTCAAAATCACAGACTTGGAATGACCAACTTCTCTTGCTATGGCTGATAGGGTCACCACTTTGGCCTTCATCTGGACAACCTGCTGCCGGAGGATTTCAGTCACTTTGGAACGGAAAGTCAGTGCAACAAAAGTTCGGCTGCCAGTTACATAGGGTGTGTCAGGTAATTAAGGAAATTAGCATCAGATTAACACTAATAACTTGCAAGGATCTGAAAGTGTTCTCTAATTTTGATCAGTGTCTTTTTCATTTACATTTTTATTATTTGCTTTACAATAAATGCAATTTATTGTATAATAAGCGGAAAATCCTGCGAGTTTCCTCATGTTAGGATATAATCACATAGGACGACACAAAGACCGCAACATTTAGGAGATTGTGTGTTCTCTAATGTTGATCTCCAGTGTATATCACTCGCACCAATGTTACTCAATGAGTCACTGCTTTTCTTGTGATTTTGTTCCTCAACTGGAATCTGGATGAGGAAAAAAAATTGCAGCATGCTGTGTATGGTTATGTACAGTGGCTACGGAAAGTATTCAGACCCCTTTACATTTTTCACTCTTTGTTTCATTACAGCCATTTGGTAGATTCCAAAAAGTTCATTTTTTTCTCATTAATGTGCACTCTGCACCCATCCCCCATCTTGACAGAAAAAAACAGAAATGTAGAAATTTTTGCAAATTTATTAAACAAGAAAAACTGAGATATCACATGGTCATAAGTATTCAAATTCAAATAATTTGCTCAGTATTAAGTAGAAGCACCCTCCCTTTTGAGCTAGTGCAGCCATGATTCTTCTTGGGAATGTTGTAACAAGTTTTTCACCCCTGGATTTGGGGATCCTCGGCCATTCTTCCTTGCAGATCCTCTCTAGTTCCGTCAGGTTGGATGGTGAACGTTGGTGGACGCCATTTTCAGGTCTCTCCAGAGATGTGTGGCGCCCTGGACTAGCCAGGTAGCCACAGACAGAACACACACACACACCCCACCCCCGGACAGTTACATTAGTCAGACACAAAACCCTTGTTTCCTCCCTCCAGGGGCTGATGTCCACACCAGGTGGGGCGGAGCCAGGTGGTTGGCTCCACCCACCAAGGAGTTCACAGGCCTGGAGGCGGGAAAGGTGTCAGTTGAGTCCAGGAGGTGAAAGTGAGAGGAGTAAACACTTGAGGTGTCTGGGTAGGAGCCCAGGCACTGACAGCAAGGTTGGCAGACGGTGGTGGCCATCTGCAGGAGTTGGTGGAACTCCGCAGAGCCGTAAGGACCGGGGCTGGGCGGTGGCCCACCGGTACCGGATCGGGGAACGGAGTGAAGCTGAGCACACACAGGCAGGGCCATCGGACCCCGACCAGGCTTGGAGCCGCCGTTAACAGTCAAATCCGAATGTGACAGGAACCCCCGAGGTTCCCTAACAACCAAGTCCCGATTGAAGGCAACCGCTCACACCGTGAGGATATACAGCCACCGCCACCGGCTAGAAATCCAAGGGCCAGCACCTGCGGGCAAAACGGGCTCCTCCAGTACCTATACAACGGGGAGCGGACTACCGTTGGGAAGCCATTGGAGTCAAAACAGTACACCCCCATACCATGATGCTGCCACCACCATGTTTCACTGTTGGGATTGTATAGGGCAGGGGAGGAGCAGTGCTTCGTTTTCTCCACACATACCACTTAGAATTATGACCAAAAAGTTCTATCTTCGTCTCATCAGACCCGAGAATCTTATTTCTCATAGTCTGGGAGTCCTTCATGTGTTTTTTGTAAACTCTATGGGGGCTTTCATATGTCTTGCACTGAGGAGAGGCTTCTGTCGGGCCACTCTGCCATAAAGGATCAACTGGTGGAGGGCTTTAGTGATAGGTGATTTTGTGGAACTTTCTCCCATCTCCCTACTGCATCTCTGGAGCTCAGCCACAGTGATCTTGGGGTTCTTCTTTACCTCTCTCACCAAGACTCTTCTCCCACGATTGCTCAGTTTGGCTGGACGGCCAGGTCTTGGAGGAGTTCTGGTGGTCCCAAACACTGTGCTCTTAGGAACCTTGAGTACTTCAGAAATTCTTTTGTAACCTTGGCCAGATCTGTTCCTTGCCACAATTCTGTCTCTGAGCTCCTTGGGCAGCTCCTTTGACCTCATGATTCTCATTTGGTGTGACATGCAGTGTGAGCTGTGAGGTCTTATATAGACAAGTTTACGTCTTTCGAAATCAAGTCCTATCAGTTTAATTACACACAGCTGGACTCCAATGAAGGAGAAGAACCATCTCAAGGAGGGTCACAAGGAAATGGACAGCATGGGACTTAAATATGAGTGTGTGAGATATAGGATCTAAATACTTATGACCATGTGATATTTCAGTTTTTCTTGTTTAAATAATTTGCAAAAATGTCTACATTTCTGGGGGTTTTTTCTGTCAAGATGGGGGATGGGGGCAGAGTGTACATTAATGAGGAAAATAAGAACTTTTTTGAATTTACCAAATGGCTGCAATGAAAGAGAGAGTGAACAATTTAAAGGGGTCTGAATACTTTCCGTACCCACTGTATATTGGACGAGACTCACCAATGCAAGTCAAAGGGTTAAAAAAAACAACTGAACATCACACTGACCATCTATATGGCATCTTTGTTTTTTATGGATACTTTGCTGTGCTGTAGCTTATAAATGGTCCTGTAAATGATTGTGGAATAATTGTTGCTGAGAAAAAAAAAAGTATGTCATTGTAACACACCGTCTCCCCATTCACACAGACTTTATAACACTAATGAGTCACATATCACTCGGCTAAATTAGCCATTTTCCCTTGGGGGTGTACTCACTTTTGTTATCAGCGGTTTAGATATTAATGGCTGTGTTGAGTTATGTGGAGGACACCAAATTTACTCTGTTATACAAGGTGAACACTGACACTGTACATTGTATCAAAGTGTCCGAGGTGTACTCACTTTTTGTGATATACTGTATAGATACATACATAATATGCACACATTTTTAACATTGAAATTGCAACAACAAGAAAGAGAAGTCCTGGATTTTTGGAAATCACACGATGGCTTGATATGTTAGTGATCTGAAAATTATGAAAAAAATGGAAATAATGTGTGACGCCCTGGACTAGCCAGGTAGTCACAGATAGTGCACCGCACAACACCTGTCCCCCAAAAAGGTAACATCAGCCAACCCTTTAAAACCTAGTCACCTCCCTCAGTGCGTGATGGACACACCAGGGGGTGGAGCCAGGCGGTTGGCGACGCCCACCTAAGAGTCCAGAGGGCGGGAGGCAGGAGAAACAGTGAGAAGTCGGAGAGTTCAGTGAGGAGTGAGTTTGGAGTGAAGTGCAGCAGGCCTGTGGTGACAGGTTTGCAGCGGAAACTGACAGGTGCCAGGGTCGTAGCCCTGGTACCTCAGCTAGAAGGCAGACGGTGGCCTAGCCTGCAGGATCCGGGAAGACAGCTCGGTAGAACTGTGGTGGACCGGGACAGGGTAGTGGCCCGCCGGTACCGACCCGAGGAACAGACTCAGAAACTGGAGCACAAGGGGGGTACTCAGACCCTGAACGAGGTCCAGAAGCCACTGGACCGAGTCAAATCTACTGATTGCGGTCTGGACTATAGGTCCTTTCCCACCCAAGTCCCGACTGAAGACAACAGCCCACCGAGGGGGATAGAAAGCCACCGCACAGGCAGAGAGATCCCACGGGCCAGCGTCTGCGGGCAAACGGGCTCCTCCGACATACACAAAGCCGGGGAGCGGACTCCCGTTGCTGAAGCACAGGCAGTCTACACATTCACAACACGGTGCAGGAGAAAGGCCAAGGCCACCGAACCGGGTGGGGGACCAGACGCAGCCGGCTGCGGGCACCGACCACCGTCAACTTTGTTTACCAGAGACTTGTGTGTGTCAATAACTGTGAGTACAACAGTGCCATCCGGCAGCGCGCCGCCCTGCACCGCCCGGCTACGCTCCCCAACGGGCCCCGGGGCCGTCATCCCTGCCCACGGAGGGGTTAACATCTTTCTGCATAACCATGTCCCCCGGGTGCCCCGCAACTGCAGCGGTGGTGTCTACACCTTCACCACATCCCGTGGGTGGCGTCACGAACTTAAAAACGGCTTCGGCCGTGCACCAACCTACCACCCCCCTAAGTAGCGCCAGCACCCTTTCAGAGCGAAGTGACCCCCGGTCCGGAGACGCTCGAGCCACCCACCAACGAGCTCGGATCCGAGCGGCACGGCTGCAGCCGAGTGCGGGGCGGTACAAATGTAAAAAAGGAGCCGGGAAGACGGCTCGGTGGAACCGAGGTGGACCGGGACAGGGTAGTGGCCCGCCGGTACTGGACTGGAAACCGGAGCACAAAGGGGGGTACTCAGACCCTGAAGCTAGGTCCAGAAGCTACTGGGGGCTAGTTAATTAACTGATTGCGGCCAGGACTATTGGTCCTTTCCCACCCAAAGTCCCAATTAAAGAGAACAGCCCAACGAGGGGGATAGAAAGCCACCGCCACGGCAGAGAGATCCCACGGGCCAGCGTCTGCGGGCAAAGGGCTCTTCGAACATCTACAAGCCGGGGAGCGGACTCCTGACGCTGTAGGCACAGGTAGTCCATCATCACAAACAGGTGCAGGAGAAAGGCAGAGACCACCAACCAGGTGGGGGACCAGACTGCAGCCGGCTGCGGGCACCGACCACCATCACCTTGGTTTACCAGAGACTTGTGTGTGTTTCTAATGGTGAGTACACCAGTGCCCACTGGCCGCCCATCTCCCTGCACCGCCGAGCACTACCCCAACGGGTCCCGGGGCCATCATCCCTGCCCACGGAGGGGTTAACAACTTGCTGCATAACATCTCCCCCGGGTGCCCCAGAACTGCAGCGGTGGTGTCCACCTTCACCACATCCCGTGGGTGGCGTCACAAACTTAACCACAGCTCCGGCCGTACACCTACGTCCCCCAAACCGCCAGCCCGTTTCAGATCGGAGTGACCACAGGACCCCCGGGTCCGGAGAAGCTCGAGTCACCCACCAGCGAGCCCAGATCCGAGCGGCTCGGCTGCAGCTGAGCACGGGCGGTACAAGTGCGTGATACATGCGACCAGTGCGTGATACATGCCGCCAGTGCGTGATACATGCAGCCAGTGCGTGATATATGCGGCCAGTGTGTGATACATGCGTCCAGTGCGTGATACATGCAGCCAGGGTGTGATACATACGTCCAGTGCGTGATACATGCGGCCAGTAGATCAAGCCGTATGTATCCGCTGCCAGGTTCCCTTCACACTACACCAGTGGTCTTCTAGAAGACAAAATAGGAGCGCTCCATGGTGACGTCCTGGTGATGATACACAGGGATGAGTATATGGAATCAGATTGACTTTGAGGAGCGTTGCTGTCTTTTAAAGTGAACTAATCAAGTGTAAAAACTCTAGTAACCTGCAGATATAGGGTTAATCTACAGGTTACTAGCATTGGGAACCTGCCCAGCACGAGCACTGGCACTTAGCGCCCCGGGAGGAAATGAGCTTTAATCCTCCTGACATTGTTTTGGTTTCAGTCAGCGCTCTGTGTATAGTGAGCGGCGGCTGTAACCGAGCCCCTGACAATGACTGACAGCCGGGTCTAATGCTTGAGTAGCTGTCAGTCAGAGCCAGGACACGGTTACACCTTCCACTCACTATGCACAGAGCAGTGACTGAAGCCACACCGGCGCCACCCCTATGACTGAAAACCAGAGGCTTCGTGGAGGAAAACAATTTCCTCCCGACAGCGGGGCTCTAAATTTCAGCGTCGTGCATGTTGAGGACACTGTTAATGTCGCGCCCTGGGATATGGGGTACTCGGTCCCGGGCAGTGTATATGTCGCGGGCGGAGGGGCCGTGCTCGCTACGCTCAGGTCCGGGGCTGCTGCTGCTCGGTGGCTCGAGCGGTGGGCCGGACCCGGGGACTCGAGCAGCGCTCCTCGCCCCTGAGTGAAAAGGGGTGTTGGGTGGTTTTAGGGATATAGTTCGTGACGCCACCCACGGGTCGTGGTGATAGTGGACACCACCGCTGCTCGTAACGGGATTCCCGGGAACGATGGCGGGGAGCAGCTAGGTGTTAGTTCCTCCTCCGTGTGTAGGGGTTGGTGATCCCAGGGACCGGTGGTGGTACGGGGAGGCAGGGTAGCTGGGGTGCAGGGTTGCGGAGGCAGCGCGGCGCGGTGCCAGATGGCACTGTTGTACTCACTCAGGCACAGATTCACAGAGTCTCTGGTAAACCAAACGGCTGGATGGATGGGTCCCGCAGCCGGCTGCAGTGTCTTTGCTCTCCCCAGACAGGTTGATAGTGGCTGTCTTTCCCCGCACCGCTGTAGAATGTAGTTGTCGCGGGCGGAGGAGGGGACGCCGCGATCTCCCACTGCTCGGGTCCGGCTGCCGCTGCGACTGCTGCGGCCTGCCGCTGCTCGGTGGCTCGAGCGACGGGCCGGATTCCGGGGACTCGAGCGGCGCTCCTCGCCCATGAGTGAAAGGGGTTTGGGATTTGGGATAGTTTATTGTCCGTGACGCCACCCACGGTTGTGGTGATTTGTGGACACCACCGCTGCTCTGTATGGGGATCCCGGGAGTGATGGTATGGAGCAGCTAGATGTTAGTCCTCCCCTCCGTGGGTAGGGGGTTGGTTGTCCCGGGGTCCAGTGATGAAGTGAGTGATGCAGGGCTTGGTGGGGTGCAGGGACGCGGGGGCAGCTCTGTGCCTTGCGGCACTGTGGTACTCACTCAGCCTGAGACGATGACACAGTTCTCGGTAAAACACACGGCTGGAAAGACGGTTCCCACGGACGGCTGCACTTGCTTTCCCCAGTAGTTGATGGTGACGGTCCCTTTTTCCTGCACCTAAGATGATGATGGTTGCGATGGGTTCCCACCGGTAACCCGCTCCCCGGCTTGGATATGGGCCGGAGGAGCCCTACTTTGCCCGCAGGCGCTGGCCCTGAGAAACTGGTGCCCTGGCGGTGGCGGTGTCTCTCTGTTACGGTTGGACTGTTGCCTTCAATCGGGACTTGGTTGTTGGGAGACAGTCGTCCCCTTCACTGACGGATTTGGCAAATTCACGGCGACTCCTAGCCTTGCCGGGATCCGAAAGGCCCCTGCCACTGGTGCTGACTGTTCTTCGTATACTGCTCCAGACCGCCGGGTCACCACCCGTCCGCGGTCCTTCCAGCAACGTCCAAGCAGTCACCCCTGCGGACAGTCACCGCCGTCTGCTGACCTTGCTGTCTTTCAGTCCGGGGCACACACCCGGACCAGCTTCAGGCTTTCTTAACTGTCACTTTTTATTCCTTCTCTCAAGCTCCTCTACCACTTCCTTCTACTTCACTCCCTAAACTTTTTCTGCCTGGTTCTCCCCGCCTCCAGGGCTGTGAACTCCTCGGTGGGCGGAGCCAACTGCCTGGCCCACCCCCTGGTGTGGACATCAGCCCCTGGAGGAAGGCAACAAGGATTTTAGGTTAGCCTTGATGTTCCTAACTGGGGTGTATGGTGTGGTGGTGTTATGACCTGTGACCCCTGGCTTGCCCAGGGCGTCACATATTGACTCCGATGGTTTCCCACTGGTAGTCCGCTCCCCGGCGTGTATGTACCGAAGGAGCCCCTTTTGCCCGCAGGCGCTGGCCCTTGGATCTCTAGCCTATGGCGGTGGCTTTTTATCCTCACTGTGTGGACTGTTGCCTTCTGTCGGGTCTTGGGTGTGAGGGAACCCCTGGGGTCCCGGTCACTATCGGATTTGACCGTTGCAGCTCGTAGCCTGGTCGGGGTCTGATGGCCCTGCCTTTGTGCTTGGTACAGATCTGATCCCCGGCTCGGTACCGGCGGGCCACCGCCCGTCCCCGGTCCTACGGTTTCGCTGACTTGCACCACCTCCTGCAGACGGCCACCACCATCTGCCGACCTTGCTGTATGTCCCTGGGCTCCTACCCAGACACCACAGTTTCTCTCCTGTCACTTTCAACTCCAAACTTCAACTAACTGCTTTTTCCCACCTCCAGGCATGTGAACTCCTCGGTGGGTGGGGCCTAGTGTGGACATCAGACCCTGGAGGAGGCAACAAGGATTTTGATTGACTGTTGTTGCCTAACCAGGGGAGGAGGTGTGTGTGATGTTGTGTTTGTGACTACCTGCCTGGCTAGTCCAGGGCGTCACATATATCTTGGGGATGTCACTGTTGTGGCCGTTGTCCAGTTCCGTGCCCTGGGCCCTTTTTGTAATGGGGGTGTATTTACAGAGGATTAGGTTAGTGTTCATATGTGACGCCACTTGCGGTGTTGCGGCTGCAAAATGTCACTACTAGGGCTAGTGTTAATGGCAGCCTGGATGGTAGACCCTCCGCAAGCAGGGCCAGGCCCCAGAGGATGGGTGATGTGACGGGTGTCGGAAGAAGGTAGTCCACACATAAGTTTAGTGCAACTGGTCTTTTACTCACTGCATGTTGGTGGTAACTGGTTACCCGAGGTCGGCTGGTTTTGACTCGCCCACCCCAGGGCTATGGGACACCCGGTGCCGGGCCGGACTAGTCCGGTGGTAGTCAGTGGTGGCTGGGCCCGGCTCCGTGGCCCTGGTGGGTGTCAGTAAAATATGTGGCTTGCTAAATAAAGGTTGTGTTCGTGACGCCACCTGTGGTATGCGGCTATTAGGCCGCCGCTGCTATGTGAGGCCTCCGGGATGATGTTATGGCAGCAATGGTGGTACTGCTCCCCACAGGTGGAGCAATGCCCGGGGCACAGTTGGTGCTTGGGAATGTCTATGCAGCTGAAATAACAGAGACCACTTCAAGGGTGCAGTTCAAGTTCTTTACTCACACTTCTTGTCACAGCTGTAGGGACCCTTGGACTGCTGGGACCACTGTCAGGGACCTCCGCCGTTTCTGGGTGATTCAGAGAGTAAAAGCCGGTGCCCTTCTCTTAGTGTCTCTTTCTTCTGCTGTCTTCCTTAGCCTTGCCTTTGTTAGGATGGACCTGGCTTGGCCTCCACTACAGCCTCCAGGCTGGGGGGTCACCTGTCGGCTGATTACCCCTTTTCTGGAAGTCTGCTATGGGTTCTGGCCCTGGGAGTCTACAACCTTCCCTGGGCCTCGGTTTTTACTGTTTGGAGATGATTTTGCACTCCTCCAGTCTCTAGGGACCGTCCCCTGTCGCAGCTTGATCCCTCCACCGATGTTACTGTGGAACAGGCCACCGTAGCCTACAACTACCCGTGGCGCCTCTAGGACCTCTCCGTGGTACCTCTAGGACTGCCCGTGGTACCTCTAGGACTACCCGTGGCCCTGCGACTCCTTCTGTCTCCTACGTGGTGTCACCTGGACCTCTGGGTCCCAGGATCTTCACCAGGAAGCGTCTCCTTCGGTTTCTCTGCTCCTGTCTGACTTGGAGCTTTCTTTCCTTCTTTCTTTCTTTCTTTTCTCCTCCTTGCCTGCCTCCAGCAGGCCTCCTCCTCCCTCCTTTCTCTCGTTCTTCTCCTCCAACTACATGCTCACTCTCTCACTCCCTGAGGTAGACTAACTAAACTTGACCTTCCTCCCTTTGTCTGCTCTCAGATGGCTCCTCCCACCTCCCCAGTTGCTAAGCTGTACCCTATAGGAGCAGGGATGGGTCTTACGGCCCCTCCCAGCATGCAGCATAGGGGGTAACTGCCACTTTCCCTGGTCCCAGTATGTACCTAACAATGGGTGTAGTGTGGATTTACCAGGGGACCGGAGTTCACTCTCTTCCTCTCCCAGAATGGGGCATCACACCGCTGGATGGGGTGCAATGACCTGTGGCGACGGAAGCCTCAGGGGCGCCACAGTTTCACCTCCAGGTCCCCTTCGTGCTAGTGCCAGTGTAGTAATCTGGTACCTTCTTCCCCTGCACCTGTCTCTGGTTAATGGGATCCCGTGGCATAGAGCAACTAAGGGTCCCCGTCCAGTGATTTGTCCACTTCTGTCCGCCTGACGGTAGCGTGAACCCTGTGTGGTTGGAGTCTCTGATCCTGTCCTCCGGTTCTCCCTTTGCTACTGAGTCTTTGGATTCTTAGGGTCAGCAAGGTCCTTGATGGTCCCCTTGCTGTGCAGGTGTTAACAGGTCGGCTTGGAGCTCTTTCCTGTCCTAGGGTCCTGTACCCCGTCGGTGCGTAGTTCCGGAAGTACTCCACCGGCAACCACTCTCCTGGGTACCAGGTCACTGTCAACCCCGTGTCAGTGCATCTCCTCACGTCCACCTTCATTCCTATCCTACTACTGTCTTACTGTCCACTGTTTGTGTGGCGCCCCTGAGGCTTCCGTCGCCACAGAGACATTGCACCTCAGCCAGAGGTGTGATGTCCCATCCTAGGTAAGGACAAGGGTACAAACCGGTTCACAGGCAAATCTACACAAACACCCATTGTTAGGCACATACAGGGACCAGAGATAGTGGCAGCTACCCCCATGCTGTAGGCAGGGGGAACGTAAGACCCATCTGTCCTCCCATGGGGTGGGGGCCTAGCAACAGGGATAGTGGGAGGAGCCAACTGAAAGTGAGAGTAGAAACAGGAAGTTCAAGTTCAGTAGTCGAGTAGTGAGAGGGAGAAGGAGAGGGAGGTAGTTACCTCAGGAGAGTGGAGAGAAAGTGACAGAGAGAGAAGTTTCCTGGTGGAGACCCTGGGGCCCAGTTAGGCTCAGGTGACACCACAGACAGAGAAGAAAGGATTCCAGGGTCACAGAAGGGCATATTTGCTCGTGGCCTGTTCCACATGAAGATCGGGTGGAGGGATCTGGCTGCATTCGGGGACGGTCCCTAGAAACTAAGGGAAGAAAGACATTTCCTCATAAAGTGACACTGAGGCCCAGGGTGGCTGCAAGCGCCCAGGGCCACAACCTGCCGTAGATCCCCTGGGAAGAGGGCAAGATTCCAGTCAGGCAAGGCCTCTTGACCAGATTCTATGGTAGAGGCCAAGACAAGTTCATCTATCAAAGTCAAGGCTGTAAAGTCAGTCGAGGAAAGAGACATAAAAGTGGTGCACCGGTATTGACCCTAAGAATTACCTGGGATCGGCGGAGGCACCGGATAGTGAATTCCAGCACTCCAACGGCAACCAGTCTGCTGCAGCCCTGGCAACAGTGAGTAAAGACCTTGAAACTGCAACTCCTGGTGTCGCCTCCCTTTTGTTCTACACCGCACCACCATTGCATAGACTTTCATAAGCACTAACGGTTGCCCCGGGGTACCGCTCCACCTGTGGGGAGCAAAACCATCCCAGCTGCCATTACATCAGCCTCGGAGGCCCTATCCAGCAGCGGCGGCTCCATAGCCGCAATCCACAGGTGGCGTCACGAATCTTCCATAAACCTAATTATAATCACCATCCCCACAGTCGTCATATTAGTTGACCCCGCCAGGGCCCTGCCACCGCTGACTACCCCCGGAGTAGTCCGGCCCGGCACCGGGTGTCCCAGAGCCCTGGGGTGGGCGAGTCATTTGCCCTTCCCACCTGGTCAACTAGTGGACTGGACTGGCTTTACCTCTAGGCGGCCATCCATTGGTCCGACCCCAGCTTTGCACCATTGTATGGGTGATTGTTGGGGAAAACTGGGATTACCTGGGGTTTTGTGTGATACCGGCACTGGTCTTCCGGGGCCCTAGGGGGTAGGCCCTGCATCCTTGTGGGGATGCAGAAACTTGTAGCTTGATGGCTTCAGGGGCGCAACATTAACCTACATATTAACCCAATATCTGCAAATTAATAGCCTTCTAAACCTGCCTGGCACTTAGAGCCCTTGGAGGAAATCAACTTTAATCCTCAAAACACAAAACGCCGATTGTAATGGTGGCATCAGACACTGTTCACACTACAGATTTGGAGATTCCACACTACGGTTTCTTTGGTGTTTCTGAGTTGGCAGACTCAGGTGTCGATCAGCTGTGTGCTCATTCATGGTCAGGCTAACAAGAGTTAACCTCTGCTAGCCTGCTGGTTACCTCTGATATCATATGTTGTTGGAAACCTATCACATTTACTCTCCGCCTTTTTAAGATGGTGGAATCTGTCTTCCCATGCTGACTACAGTTTATTGCTGTGTTGGTCTGTGTGCTGTTGTGTCCCAGTCCTGCTGATGATTGCATTGATTTATGCTTGGAGTTGTGGAATTCTCTCGTCATCTTGTTGTTTCCTCCCTGCACTTATTTTCCTCCTTACTTCTTATTGTCTTAGGGTATGTGCGCACGTTGCTTTTTACCTGCTTTTTACCTGCTTTTTTGCTGCTTTTTCTTCTGCGCTGTTTAATGCCAAAATGGATGTGTTCTTTTATTCAAGCAAAGTCTATGGGAATTTGGGTTTCTTGTTCACACTATGTTGTTCAAAATGCTGCCTTTTTGTGGCAGAACTTTGGTCAAAAACTCAGCTTTGCAGTGCAAAACCCAAATGGCAAAAACAATTGACATGTTGCTTCTTTGAAAAGCTGAGTTTTTGACCAAAGTTCTGCCACAAAAAGGCAGCATTTTGAACAACATAGTGTGAACAAGAAACCCAAATTCCCATAGACTTTGCTTGAATAGAAGAACACATCCATTTTGGCATTAAACAGCGCAGAAGAAAAAGCAGCAAAAAAGCAGGTAAAAAGCAGGTAAAAAGCAACGTGCGCACATACCCTTATACCTGTGTGTGAGCGTGCTGTGAGTTATAGCTTTGTTTTCCCGTGTGTCTATCTCTGTTGGTTTTATCACACTCCTGTCCCGGCTCTCCCCTAGGGAGGGGGTATAAGATCAGGGCTGGTAAGGAGCAGGGCCAGGAAGGCGGTTCAGACATCCTCACCTTCAGAGGTAACTCTGAGCTCATAGATAGCTAGAGTCCCCCTAGCATGAGGGCCAGGAAGGTGGCTCAGACATCCTCACCTTCAGAGGTAACTCTGAGCTCATACAGATAGCTAGAGTCTCCCTAGCCTGAGGGCCAGTCTAGGAGACCCGTCCCTTGCTTTCTCCATATCATCCGTGACACCCAGGAGAAAATTAACTTTAACCCTCCTGGCAACATTCTGGTTTAATTCACAGGGGTGGTTCAGTCACCGCTCTGTGCATACTGAGTGGTGGCTGTAACCAAACCCCCGGCAGTGACTGACAGCCAGGTCCAACGCTTGAGTGGCTGTCAGTCAGCACCAGGACATGGTTACAGCTGCTGCTCACTATGGACAGAGCAGTGACTGAAGCTGGCACCACCATGATAACGGAAAGCCAGAGGCTTCTAATGAAGTTCCTTTTCTCCTGGCAGCAGGACTCTAAATGCCAGCATCGGGCAGGTTGAGAACACTATTAACCTACATATTAACCCCATATCTGCAGAGTAATAGCATTCTGAATCTGCCCGGCACTTAGAGCCCTGGGAGGAAATTAACTTTAATCCTCCTAGCAGCATTCAGCTTTCAGTCACATGGGCGATACAGTTACAGCTGTAAGCGACCACCGACAGTGACAGATAGCCAGGTCTAATGCAGTGCTTACAGCCGCCACTCACTATGCACACAGCGGTTACCGAAGCCACGCCGGCGCTACTACGATGACTGAAAGCCAGAGGCTTCCAGGAGGAATAAAATTCCTTTCCTCCTGGTAGCAGGGTGCTAATTGTCAGTTTCAGGCAGGTTCAGAATGCTATTAACCTGTATATTAACCCCAAATCTGCAGATTAACAGCGTTTCTTCACCTGACAGGTTCCCTTTAATTGATTGTCCCTGAATTACCTGTTGTATCACCCAAGCACTCTAATGGTAGTGATATCTTAAGAACTTTGCTTAGCGTGACAAAAAGCGTAATAATAGTAACCTCAAGTGTAGCACACGAACGGTATCAGCCTCTTGAGCCCAATAAATAGTGTCAGCACGGTGTCCTTAAGCCACCCATAATACCTCTGTAACACTAGCACTACACAGGGCACAGTACACACACTGTATATACACGACGGGCACCTGGAGCTAGTTTGGCCAGGAGTGCAGGCGTATACAGGAGAGTGGACACTCACTATATACATATTGTGGCTCTCATTTTGGACCTTTGCTGCAGAGATCTCCTCCATCACTTATGTTCTTGGGCGTATCTATACAGTATGAATACCTTTATCCCCTATATCATGGGGCCGCATGAGAAATTGGGATTGGTTTAGAGGGCCGGACTAATATAATTACCTCAGTTCTACCCAATATACTACATCACTACACCCCCTCCATATACTACACCTGTAATATACTACATCACTACACCCCCCATATACTACACCTGTATTATACTACACCCCCTCCATATACCTGTAATATACTACACCCCCATATACACCTGTATTATACTACACCACTATATAATACACCTCCGATATACTACATCATTACACCCCTATATACTACACCTGTAATATACTACATCACTACACCCCATATACTTCACCTGTAATATAGTACACCTCTATATAGTACACCTGTAATATACTACACCTCCATATAGTACACCTGTAATATACTACACCTCCATATAGCACACCTGTAATATACTACACCTCCATATAGCACACCTGTAGTATACTACATCACTACACCCCATATACTACACCTGTAATATAGTACACCCCCATATAGTACACCTGTAATATACTACAGCTCCATATAGCACACCTGTAATATACTACATCACTACACCCCATATACTACACCTGTAATATAGTACACCCCCATATAGTACACCTGTAATATACTACACCTCCATATAGCACACCTGTAATATACTACATCACTACACCCCATATACTACACCTGTAATATAGTACACCCCCATATAGTACACCTGTAATATACTACAGCTCCATATAGCACACCTGTAATATACACCTCCATATAGCACACCTGTAATATACTACGCCTCCATATGGTACACCTGTAATATACTACATCACTATACCCCCATATACTACACCACTATATACACCTCCATTTAGCACACCTGTAATATACTACACCCCCATGTCACACACCCTGCTCCCCATACAGCCTGCACCCCCATATCACACACCCTGCCCACATATCTCACCCTGCCTGTACCCCAACTTACCCCACTCAAACACTCTGCACCCCTTCACATCCTTCTGTCAGTCTGCAGCCCTCATATGCCACTCACCCTGCAGCTCCATCTTCCCTCATATGCCACTCACCCTGCAGCTCCATCTTCCCTCATATGCCACTCACCCTGCAACTCCATCTTCCCTCATATGCACTCACCCTGCAACTTCATCTTCCCTCATATGCCACTCACCCTGCAACTCCATCTTTCTTCATATGCACTCACCCTGCAACTCCATCTTCCTTCATATGCCACTCACCCTGCAACTCCATCTTCCTTCATATGCCACTCACCCTGCAACTTCATCTTTCCTCATATGCACTCACCCTGCAACTCCATCTTCCTTCATATGCCACTCACCCTGCAACTCCATCTTCCCACATATGCACTCACCCTGCAACTCCATCTTCCCACATATGCACTCACCCTACAACTCCATCTTCCCTCATATGCCTGTAATACTATTGTATGTACTGAGGATTTCGATTGCGTTAGGGCAATGACAACCAGAGACGAGTTCTTGGTGCAGAGATGTTTATAATATGTAACCAACGATATGTACATAAACAGAACAAAACACAGTAGAACAATAAACACAGGAAATACCTTCCAGGATCGGAGCGAAGGGAATTCCCGGGGCCACGCACCGGACTCCCCCAGGGAGACCACCAAGAGCGAACCCCTATACAGGGACTGTCTGGCAATCACCCCAGAAGGCCTAAATGCGCAGCAGCCGGGACACAAAGGGCAATAGGTATAGTCCAAAAATGTCCGCACGAGATGAGAGTCCAGAGTGGTTACGAACCGGAAGGAACCGGGCAGAAGTGCCGACCAAAGACGGCAGACGGAGTCCGGGCACAGCTTGATGAGACCGGGTGAAGTCCAGAGTCGGTGTCGGTTGTTTTTCAGGAGGATCCAAAATGTCAATCAGGAACCAAGAGCAGCAAAGCAGGAGTACACAGCAAGCAGTATACTCAGGCACTGGATCAAGCTTAGGGGCGGCCTTTTAAACAGATGGACAGGAAGTAGGGCAACAGAACAGCAAACTCCATGTTAACAGAGGGCAAGCTCTTTCAAAAGAGAACTGGAAATCCCGGAAGTCTGACAGTACTCCCCCCCCCCAGAAACGGCCTCAGGACGGATCAGGGCCTGGCTTGTCCGGGTACCGCCGATGAAACTGAGCAACCTTCCGGGGCGCCCGAATGTTACCCACAGGTTCCCAGGAATCGTCCTCGGGGGAGTACCCCTGCCAACGTACCAGATACTGAAGCCGATGCCGATGGAGCCGAGAGTCAATAATGTCCTCAACCACGAACTGCTCCTCGCCGTCAACCATCACAGGCGGAGGAGGAGGCACGATACGACCATGAAACGTATTAGGGGAAACAGGTTTGAGTAGAGAAACATGAAAGACCGGGTGTACCTTTAAATGGTGCGGCAACCTCAGCCGACAGGCCACAGGGCTCACGATCCCGGTGATTTTAAATGGACCGATGAATTTCTGTCCCAGCTTCTGCGAAGGAACACCCAATCTCAGGTTTTTGGTGGATAACCACACCGAGTCCCCTACCTTATACATGGGTGCCTGTTTCCGGTGAGTGTCTGCCGACTTCTTGTAACGCTCCTGAGCCGAAGCCACAGTGTCCTTTAAAACCTCCAGATTCTGTCGTAGCTCCGTCAATCTGTCCTCCACCGCTGGCACCGAAACCGCAACCGGTGACCTAGGCAAAACATTCGGATGGTAACCCAAGTTAGCGAAAAAGGGCGTTACCTTAGTGGAGCTGCTCTGAGTGTTGTTATACGAGAACTCCGCCAAAGGAAGCATCTTTAACCAATCGTCCTGCAGATGGCTGACATCGGAGGTACTGTTCCAGGGTTTGATTAGTCCGTTCGGTTTGCCCATTTGTCTGAGGATGGTATGCAGAAGACAAACAGACATCAATCTGGAGTGCCGAACAAAACCCCTTCCAGAACTTAGACGTGAACTGCACGCCCCGATCATCTCTGGTACCCCATGCAATCGGAATATATTCTGGATAACCAAATCCACTGTCTCTGCGGCTGAGGGAAGACCGGTACACGGAATAAAGTGAGCAGCTTTTGTCAACCGATCCACCACCACTAAAATGGTATTGTGACCACCTGAGACTGGCAACTCCACAATAAAATCCATTGAGATGGATCCCCAAGGGCGAGATGGAACGGGTAACGGTTGAAGGAGTCCCGTAGGAGCCACACGAGGGACCTTGCACTGGGCACAAACCACACATGAGTGGACATAGTCTTTTACATCCTTTAAACAGGTAGGCCACCAGAAAAAACGACTCAGAAATTCCTGCGTCTTCTGTACCCCCCTATGACCAGCCAACACAGAGTCATGGACCAACTTGAGAACCCGAAGTCTTACGGCCTCCGGGACATAAATACGTCGCTCTCTCAACCACACACCATTCCGAAGAACAAGGGTCACATAATTCGGGGGGGCAGCAAGAAATACGTCACCATCATAGGCCAGCTTGATGTCCTTCCACAAGTCCTGGTCCTGGATTACTCCAACGAAATTGGCATCTGATAACACGGTCTGAGACGGGGTTCCAGGCACGGAGTCCATGGCGTGGATTCGGGACAAGGCATTGGCTTTCCCATTACGTGAACCTGGACGGTATGTAACGATAAAATTGAACTGGTTAAGGAATAAGCTCCAACGGGCTTGCCGTGGAGACAGGCACCTGGCAGACTTAAGAAATTCCAGGTTACGATGATCTGTGAGTACTATCACTTGCTGCGCAGCTCCCTGTAAGTGGTGTCTCCATTCCTTAAAAGCTGAAATAATCGCCAACAATTCCTTGTCCGCAATGTCATAGTTCTTTTCTGCAGGGGACAACCGGCGAGAAAAGAAAGCACACGGATGCAAGAGACTCTTGTCCCCAGTCCTTTGGGAAAGGATAGCCCCTAATGCATAATCGGAAGCGTCGACTTCCACAATAAAGGGGAGTGCGGGATTCGGGTGTACTAGTATTGGCGCTGAGGTAAAACAAACCTTGAGACGATTGAAAGCTTCCTGGGCCTGGGCGGACCACACAAACTTCTGTCCTTTCTTGGTTAACAGAGTGATAGGACAGACGATCTCTGAAAAGTTACAGATAAAGCGTCTGTAAAAGTTGGCAAAACCGACAAAGCGTTGTACCTCCTTGATGTTTCCCGGTTCCGGCCAGTCTAGAATTGCTTGTATCTTGCCAGACTCCATGTTCAGTCCCTGAGGAGAGATGACATATCCTAAAAATTGTATTTGTGAGCAATGGAATTCGCACTTCTCCAGTTTAATATACAGGTGGTTATCCCTCAGACGGGTAAGTACTGTCTTGACGTGCTCCTGGTGTTCCTGTAGGGAATCAGAAAAGATCAAGATATCATCCAGGTAAATCACCATGAATTGGTCCATTATATCCCTAAAAATATCGTTGACTAGGTGTTGGAAAGCCGCAGGAGCGTTACAAAGTCCAAAAGGCATCACTAGATACTCATAATGTCCATACCGACATCTGAACGCTGTTTTCCACTCGTCTCCAGGACGTATGCGGAGTAGATTATATGCCCCACGGAGATCCAATTTAGTGAATATCTTTGCCTGTTGGACTCTCTCCAATAGCTCAGGAATCAACGGTAACGGATACCGGTTCCGGATGGTTATCTTATTTAGTTCCCGGTAGTCAATACAAGGTCTCAGAGTCCCCTCTTTCTTTTTCCAAAATGTCAATCAGGAACCAAGAGCAGCAAAGCAGGAGTACACAGCAAGCAGTATACTCAGGCACTGGACTAAGCTTAGGGGCGGCCTTTTAAACAGATGGACAGGAAGTAGGGCAACAGAACAGCAAACTCCATGTTAACAGAGGGCAAGCTCTTTCAAAAGAAAACTGGAAATCCCGGAAGTCTGACAATGCCACTCACCCTGCAATTTCATCTTCCCACATATGCACTCACCCTGCAACTCCATCTTCCTTCATATGCCACTCACCCTGCAACTCCATCTTCCCTCATATGCCACTCACCCTGCAACTCCATCTTCCCTCATATGCCACTCACCCTGCAACTCCATCTTCCCTCATATGCCACTCACCCTGCAACTCCATCTTCCCTCATATGCCACTCACCCTGCAACTCCATCTTCCCACATATGCCACTCACCCTGCAACTCCATCTTCCCTCATATGCCACTCACCCTGCAACTCCATCTTCCCGCATATGCCACTCACCCTGCAACTCCATCTTCCCTCATATGCCACTCACCCTGCAACTCCATCTTCCCTCATATGCCACTCACCCTGCAACTCCATCTTCCCTCATATGCCACTCACCCTGCAACTCCATCTTTCCTCATATGCACTCACCCTGCAACTCCATCTTTCCTCATATGCACTCACCCTGCAACTCCATCTTCCCTCATATGCCACTCACCCTGCAACTCCATCTTCCCTCATATGCCACTCACCCTGCAACTCCATCTTTCCTCATATGCACTCACCCTGCAACTCCATCTTCCCTCATGTGCACTCACCCTGCAACTCCATCTTCCCTCATATGCACTCACCCTGCAACTCCATCTTCCCTCATGTGCACTCACCCTGCAACTCCATCTTCCCTCATGTGCACTCACCCTGCAACTCCATCTTCCTTCATATGCCACTCACCCTGCAACTCCATCTTCCCTCATATGCACTCACCCTGCAACTCCATCTTCCCTCATGTGCACTCACCCTGCAACTCCATCTTCCTTCATATGCCACTCACCCTGCAACTCCATCTTCCCTCATATGCACTCACCCTGCAACTCCATCTTCCCTCATATGCACTCACCCTGCAACTCCATCTTCCCTCATATGCACTCACCCTGCAGCCCCCCTCCCCCTCATGTCCCCTCTTTTCTCATTACCAGTCATCATGTGTCCACATCTCCTTCAGCATTCAGCATGTCTTGCTTTCTGCCCGGCATCCTGTGTCTCCTCCCACACAGTCACATGGGCATGACATCATCGCAGGTCCTGCAAGATGAATTATTCCGTCTCCTGTGCTGCTTCTTCTCCTGCCCGGCGGGAACTTTTGAAATGACACACGCAGCGCAGTACTGACAACGTCAGAGCGCGCGCGTGTGTCACTGACAATTAGTGCCGGCAGGGAACAGAGGAAAGACTCCTGCGTTCCGCTGCCTGCACTGACTGTGCGGACCTGCACAGGATCTCTTCCTGCTCGGCACGCTGCAGCCCGGCTGCACTGCACCGGCTGAAGACGGGCGGGCCGGTCACAGAGAGCAGGCGGGCCGGATGTGGCACGCGGGCCGCCCCTTGCCCAGGTCTGCCCTATATATACACTACAGTTCAAAAGTTTAGGGTCACTTAGATATTTCCTTATCTTTTAAAGAAAAGCACTTTTTTTTTTCAATGAAGCTAATATTAAATTAAACAGGAATCCCCTCTATACATTGTTATTGTGGTAAATGACTATTCTAGCTGCAAACATCTGGTGTTTAATGCAATATCTACATAGGTGTATAGAGGCCCATTTCCAACAACCGCCACTCCAGTGTTCTAGTGGTACATTGTGTTTGCTAACTGTGTTAGAAGGCTAATGGATGTTTAGAAATCCCTTGAAAACCCTTGTGGAATTACGTTAGCACAGCTGAAAACAGTTTTGCTGATTAGAGAAGCTGTAAAACTGACCTTCCTTTGAGCTAGTTGAGAATCTGGAGCATTACATTTGTTCGTTCCACTAAACTCTCAAAATGGCCATAAAAAGAGAACTTTCATGTGAAACTCAACAGTCTATTTTTGTTCTTAGAAATGAAGGATATTCCATGTGAAAATTGTCAAGAAACTGAAGATTTCCTACAACGTTGTGTACTACTCCCTTCAGAGGAGAGCACAAACAGGCTCTAACCAGAGTAGAAAGAGAAGTGGGAGCCGCGCTGCACAACTGAGTAACAAGACAAGTACATTAGAGGCTCTAGTGTGAGAAATCGACGCCTCACAGGTCCCCAACTGACAGCTTCATTATATAGTACCCGCAAAATGCCAGTGTCAACATCTACAGTGAAGAGGCGACTCCGAGATGCCGGCCTTCAGGGCAGAGTGGCAAAGAAAAAGCCATATCTGAGACTGGGTAATAAAAGGAAAAGATGAATATGGGCAAAAGAACACAGACATTGGACAGAGGAAGATTGGAAAAAAGTGTTATGGACAGACGAATCGAAGTTTGAGGTGTTTGGATCACATAGAACAACATTTGTGAGACGCAGAACAACTGAAAAGATGCTGGAAGAGTGCCTGACGCCATCTGTCAAGCATGGTGGAGGTAATGTGATGGTCTGGGGTTGCTTTGGTGCTGGTAAAGTGGGAGATTTGTACAAAGTAAAAGGGATTTTGAATAAGGAAGGCTATCACTCCATTTTGCAACGCCATGCCATACCCTGTGGACATCGCTTGATTGGAGCCAATTTCATACTACAACAGGACAATGACCCAAAGCACACCTTCAAATTATGCATGAGCTATTTAGGGAAGAAGCCGGCAGCTGGTATTCTATCTGTAATGGAGTGGCAGCCCAGTCACCAGACCTCAACCCTATAGAGCTGTTGCGGGAGCAGCTTGACCGTATGGTACCAAAGAGTGCCCATCAACCCAATCCAACTTGTGGGGGGGAAGCATGGAGCGAAATATCTCCAGATTACCTCCGCAAATTAACAGCTAGAATGCCAAAGGTCTGCAAAGCTGGAATTGCTGCAAAGGAGCGTTCTGTGACCAAAGCAAAGTGTGAAGAGAAAATTATTATTTCAAGTTTAACTTCGTCAATGTCTGGACGATATTTTCTATTCATTATGCAACTCAATTGATAAATAAGTATGATTTTTCATGGAAAAGACAAATTGTTTGGTTGACCCCAAGCGTTTGAACGGTAGTGTATATATATATATATATATATATATATATATATATATATCTGTACACGGCTTACAGTTAAAGTGTGGGACGGTTTTTATTTTATGGGGAGATCCTTTTGTAGGGGCATCTTAAATCTTACACTTTTGCCTAGAGTTGTGGAGTGTGACTATTTTTTGTGCTCTTTTTGAAAAACTTTGCAATCATCAAATTTGGCTAAAACCTCATTTGCATAACAAAAAACCCACCCATTTTCAAAAAGTAGCAGGAGGGGCGTAAAAAAGGCAAAAAGTTGTGATTCTTACTTTAATGCCAAAAACTGCAAAAGCCTCTTTGTTTGGCTCCTTTGAAGTGAATGAGTCTGAGCTGCAGTACCGCACCCAACCAGTAGACAGGTGAGGCGCTGTTTTTGGAAGAAAATATTTATTTTTTTCTGATCCTGTGCAAGTCCATTAATATGTAACCAGCAACAGAAATACCTGAGCAATGTAATGTCTGACCTTATCTGAGGACACCACCTCCTGTTGTATGTTCACGTGCCAGGTCTGGCTGTGTGTACATCAGAAGAGTCTGGGGTGGAGGGGCAGCCCCGGGTGCCAGAGTCCATTTTTGCTCCATACATAGTGTATACCGGGGGCAAAGGACAATGCTCGTGTCACAGACCCCCATCAGCATGAGCACAGGATAAGGCCTATCTCTCTGTAGTCCAGCGAGCTGTCCTGCCTGCCATCTACTTATTCTTTGAAGACCGGTCTGGTCTTATGTTTCAATTCCTCACAATTTTTAAGACCTCTACTTTCTTTCAGAGAATGAGAAAACCTGTGTTGTAATATTTCTCAGCTGAAGATTTGTAAGCTGAGGATCCCTTGACAATATCTGGGGCAAACTAGGAATTACACAGTGTCCATTTATACCAATAGGTTGTCTGTGTAATGCTGGTCAGGAGAGGTCTTCCAGGCCAAGAACGGATTAGGACTAGGAGCGAGAGTGGCTCAGGACAAGACAGGCGCTCTAGGGCAAGAGAAGATCAGGATATGACAGGTTCTCCAGAGTGAGAGATTAGGAGAGAACCGGTCCTCCAGAGTGAGAAGAGATTAAGACAGGCAAGGTCCTCTAGAGTGAGAGATCAGGACAGGACAGGAGTGAGAGAAGATCCGGAGAGGACAGGCGTGAGAGAAGATCCGGAGAGGACAGGTTCTCCAGATTGAGAGAAGATTAGGAGAGAACAGGAACTCCAGAGTGAGAGAAGATACGGAGAGGACAAGTCCTTCAGAGTGAAAGAAGATTAGGAGAGAACAGGAACTCCATAGTGAGTGAAGATCTGGAGAGGACAGGATCTCCAAAGTGAGAGAAGATTAGGAGAGAACAGGAACTCCAGAGTGAAAGAAGATCCAGAGAGGACAGGTCATCCAGAGAGGATAAGAACATGACAAGAACTCTGAAGGGAGAGAAGATAAAGATTAAGATCAAGATTAAGATCCAGAGTAAGTGAAGATTAGGATAGGACAGGTCCTCCAGTGTGAGAGAAAATTAGGACAGGACAGCAACTCTGAAGTGAGAGAAGACCAAGATAGGACAGGTCCTCCACAGAGAGGAACGAGATGGCGCATGTCCTCAAGATTGAGAGATGATCATAACAGGACAAGTACTCCAGAGTGAGAGAAGATCCAGAGAAGACAGGTGCTGCAGAGACAGAGAGGATAAGAACATGACAAGAACTCTGAAGTGAGAGAAGGTCAGGAGAGGACAGGTACTCCAGAGTAAGAGAAGGTCAGGACAGGACAGGTACTCCAGAGTAAGAGAAGGTCAGGACAGGACAGGTACTCCAGAGTAAGAGAAGATCAGGACAGGACAGGTCATCCATAGCCTGAGAGGAACGAGATGGTTCAGGTCCTCCAGATTGAGAGAAGATCATAGCAGGACAGGTTCTCCGAAGTAAAGCTTTATTCACACATAAGTATTGTTGATCAGCATTTCATCAGTATTTGTATACCAAAACCAGGAGTGTCTCCAAAACACAGAACAGTTGTTAATCTTTCAATTATAGTTTTTCTCTGTCGTTTGACTCCTAGTTTTGACATACAAATACTGATGCAAAATACTGACATATACATAAGCCCTAAGAAAGGATCAGGGCAGGACAAGTCCTTCAGAGTGAGAAAGAGTAGGAATGGTCCTCCAAAATGAGAGGGGATCAGGACAGCTCAGGTCCTTCAGAGTCTGAAAGGATCAGTACAGGACAGGTATTCCAGAGGGAGCTGATCAGGACTAGACAGGTAATCCAGAGTGAAAGAAGAGCAGGAGAGGACAGGTCCTCAAGAGATAACGTAGATCAGAACAGGACAAGTTCCCAACATCAGAGAAGACCAGGACAGGACAGATCCTCCAGAGGCAGAGAAGATCAGAACAGGACCTCCAGAGACACACAGAATCAGGACAGGACAGGTCCTCCAGAGTGAGGGAAGATCAGGACATGACAGATCCACCAAAGTGAGAGAAGATCAGGACAGGTCCCCCAGAGACACACAGGATCAGGGCATGACAGGTCCTCCAGAGTGAGAGAAGATCAGGATATGACAGGTCCTCCAGAGTGAGAGAAGATCAGGAGAGGACAGGTTCTCCAATGTGAGAGAAGATCACGACAGGACAGGTCTTTCAGAATGAGAGAAAATCAGGACAGAACAGGTTCTCCAGAATGAGCGAAGATAAGGATAGGACAGGTCCTCCAAAGTGAGGAACAGGACAGGACAGGACAGGACAGGACCTCCAGAAACACACAGAAGCAGGACAGGACAGGTACTCCAGAGTGAGAGAAGATCAAGACAAGTCCTCCAAAGACACACAAGATCAGCATAGGACAGGTTCACCAATGCAAGAGAAGATCCCTTTCCACTCAGGTCAAGAGATGAGGATCAGGAACAGAGGGCTTCGTTCTCTGAAATCAGAATTTGCTAATAGCGCTAATGGAAATCTTGTTTGTTTTTAAACTAGTCGCTCTCCCTTTTTACTTCCCTATACACAGACACACTGGGCTTGATTGAGAGTGCAAGTGTTAAAGTAAAGGGGGAGAGCAGGCCTCATCCAGACCCCACCGACAACAGATTATCTCCTGCGAGAACAAAGGATCAAGCTTGTTGAAATCCAATACGCAGGATCCTTCTTTCTCTCGACATCTGCGGGAGCCCCTATTACCATTCAGTAATTGACTGATCCCACCGAAAATGGAGACCTCAGGAGGCTTTCTTCTAATGTGCATGGGCCCCTTGAGATGCCCAGGCGGCTATGAGCAAGTCCTTAGGAAGGGTTAATTTCAGTCTTTATGTTTTTGTTGGATTTTTTTTGAGCCTTAAACATTATAACCAGAAATAAGATAAAAGTCCAATATAAAAAAAAAAATATCGACGTACTCCGATTTTTAGTGTCATGTTTTGCGGTCAATGGCTTTTATCGAATCTCAGTATCCGTTAATTAGGGTACAGTATTTCTTAATTTTTAGCCATGAGCTATATGATATAAAGAAGTAAAAGACAACACCAAAAAGCACATAAAAATGCATAAAAGTAAAGCGACCTTATACTGACAGGCAATCCACTGATATTCCGATGCGCTGTTATTTAATAGTTAAAAAAAAAAGTTTGAATAAAGTAAAAAAAACTGTTTGATATGTAATGAATATTTGAAAAAAAAAATTAAAAGAAAATTTAAAAAAAAGTTAGTTTGAAAAAAAAATAAAACAAACTTTAAAAAAGTTTGAAAAAAATAAGAGAAAGTTTGAAAAAAGATAAAAAAAAAAAGGTTTAAAAAATGTAAAGAATGTTTGAAAGAAGATAAAAAAAAGTTTGAAAAGAAAAAATAAAAAAGAAAGTTATATGAAAGTTTGAAAAAAAATTTGAAAAAGTTTGAAAAAGTAAAAAAAGTTTGAAAAAAGTCTTTTTTTAAAAAAATAAAAGTTTGAAAAAAAAGTAAAAAAAGTTTGAAAAAAAAAAAAAAGAAAAGAAAATTTGAAAAAAGTAAAAAAAAAGTTTGAAAAAAAAATAGAAAGTTTGAAAAAAAAATAAAGGAAAGTTTGAAACAGTTTAAAAAAATGTTTCTTTAAAAAAAGTTTGAAAACAAATTAAAGGAAAGTTTGAAAAAAGTAAAAAAAAGTTTGAAAAAAATAAAAATAAAAAAGTTTGAAAAAAGTAAAAAAAAAAATTGTTTATCTCTACTGGCTAACACGGTACAAAGATATATTTTACTTGTTGAAAAAAGTAAGAAAGTTTGAAAAAGTTTAAAAAATGTTTGTTTTTTTTTTAAAAAATATAAGAAAGTTTGAAAAAATTAAAAATGTTTTTAAAAAATAAAAGGAAGTCTGAAAACAGTAAAAAGAAGTTTGAAAAAAAATAAAAATAAAAAAGTTTGAAAAAAGTAAAAAAAAGTTGTAATGAAACATTTAAGGAAAGTTTGAAAAAAGTAAAAAAAATTGAAAAGAATAAAAAAAGTTTGAAAAAAAAATAAAAGAAAGTTTGAAAAAAAAAAGTTTGAATAAATAAATGTTTGAAAAAAGTAAAAGAAAGTTTGAAAAAAATAAAAATAAAAGAAAGTTTGAAACAAGTAAAAAAAAAATTTGAAAAAAAAATAAAAGTTTGAAAAAAAAAAGTTTGAATAAATAAATAAAAAAAAGTTTGAAAAAAGTAAGAAAAGTTTGACAAAAAATGTAAAGAAAGTTTGAAAAAGTTTAAAAAATGTTTTTTTTTAAAAAACAATATAAGAAAGTTTGAAAAAATTAAAAATGTTTTTAAAAAAATAAAAGGAAGTCTGAAAACAGTAAAAAGAAGTTTGAAAAAAAAATAAAAATAAAAAAGTTTGAAAAAAGTAAAAAAAAAGTTGTAAAGAAACATTAAAGGAAAGTTTGAAAAAAGTAAAAAAAATTGAAAAGAATAAAAAAAGTTTGAAATAAAAAATAAAAAAGTTTGGAAAAAAAAAGTTTGCATAAATAAATGTTTGAAAAAAGTAAAAGAAAGTTTGAAAAAAATAAAAATAAAAGAAAGTTTGAAAAAAGTAAAAAAAAAATTGAAAAAAAAATAAATAAAAGAAAGTTTGAAAAAAAAAAAGTTTGAATAAATAAATAAAAAAAGTTTGAAAAAAGTAATAAAAGTTTGACAAAAAATGTAAAGAAAGTTTGAAAAAGTTTAAAAAATGGTTTTTTTTTTAAAAAAAATATAAGAAAGTTTGAAAAAATTAAAAATGTTTTTAAAAAAATAAAAGGAAGTCTGAAAACAGTAAAAAGAAGTTTGAAAAAAAATAAAAATAAAAAAGTTTGAAAAAAGTAAAAAAAAGTTGTAAAGAAACAAAGGAAAGTTTGAAAAAAGTAAAAAAAATTGAAAAGAATAAAAAAAGTTTGAAAAAAAAAATAAAAAAGTTTGAAAAAAAAAGTTTGAATAAATAAATGTTTGAAAAAAGTAAAAGAAAGTTTAAAAAAAATAAAAGTAAAAGAAAGTTTGAAAAAAGTAAAAAAAAATTTGAAAAGAAAAAAATAAAAGAAAGTTTGAAAAAAAAAAGTTTGAATAAATAAATAAAAAAAGTTTGAAAAAAATTAAAAGAAAGTTTGAAAAAAGTTATCAACTAATCTGTTTATAATGATCAAATATGCACAAAAAAGCCCAAATCATGCCAATACAATGTAACCGTCAAGACTAAAACCATAAAAAAAAAAAAAATAAAATAAAATAAAAAAAATGTATCCCGACCAAGAATAAACTACAGCTCATACAAAAGCAAAAAAACAAACAAAAAGTCAAATTTACGTCATCCTTAAAGGGTTAAAAAGAAAATAAAAGCATAACACAAATCTGATTTCAGTGCGAGCCCCGGAGAGCTGAGGGTTAATCTATGGCAGCAGCGTGTTGGGACTCAGCAGGAGGAGTTACTCCCAGTGTGGGAGTACTCGCCACATGATGGGATTGATTATGCAGATGAGCCCAGGAGTGGGCGTGGCAGGGGCTGGGGGCGTGGCGCTGCCTCTGTTGACGTGTTGCTCCAGTAGAAAGTGCAGGAGGACGGTGGAGAGGTCCCAGAGCAGGAGACCATGGCTCAGTGTCCAGCCCGGAGGCTCTGCAGTCCCAGCTCTGGTACTGGTAAGCTCATACAGCTGTGCCCCCACTGTGTGCTCCCCCCACTGTGTGCTCCCCCACTGTGTGCTCCCCCCACTGTGTGCTCCCCCCACTGTGTGCTCCCCCCACTGTGTGCTCCCCCACTGTGTGCTCCCCCCACTGTGTGCCCCCCCACTGTGTGCTCCCCCCACTGTGTGCTCCCCCCACTGTGTGCTCCCCCCACTGTGTGCTCCCCCCACTGTGTGCCCCCCCACTGTGTGCTCCCCCCACTGTGTGCTCCCCCCACTGTGTGCCCCCCCACTGTGTGCTCCCCCCACTGTGTGCTCCCCCCACTGTGTGCTCCCCCACTGTGTGCTCCCCCCACTGTGTGCTCCCCCCACTGTGTGCTCCCCCCACTGTGTGCTCCCCCCACTGTGTGCTCCCCCCACTGTGTGCTCCCCCACTGTGTGCTCCCCCCACTGTGTGCTCCCCCCACTGTGTGCTCCCCCCACTGTGTGCTCCCCCCACTGTGTGCTCCCCCCACTGTGTGCTCCCCCCACTGTGTGCTCCCCCCCTGTGTGCTCCCCCCACTGTGTGCTCCCCCCACTGTGTGCTCCCCCCACTGTGTGCTCCCCCACTGTGTGCTCCCCCACTGTGTGCTCCCCCCACTGTGTGTCCCCCCACTGTGTGCTCCCCCCACTGTGTGCCCCCCCACTGTGTGTCCCCCAGGCTGCAGTCATTACAGGCGCGTGTATGAGCGACACACGTAAACATCTGCACGCCTGGATCTCACTAAGGTCCGGTTTCCACTATTGTCAAGACCTCTGCTTGCTGTCAGTGAATCGAAGCCATGCCGGTTACACTCACAGGGTCCGCTTCATTATTTGCATTTTTCTTAGTCCCTTTTTTTGAGTGTTATTCGTACTGATTTTTATTTGGCGCCCGGGGTTCTTGACTTTTGCACAAACTCAAAAATGTTCATTTTTTTTTCCTTTTTAATGGTTAGAATAAAGTAATAGCCTCTGTCAAGAACATGGGTCCCAACGAATTGTATTCACCGGCAAAGGGGTCCGTCAGGGTCTTCCATATGATGAGTCCAGTCTGTTAGAAATAGAAGCCATTATGGTGCTGAGGTGTAATACCACACACAACCTGAGGACGGAGGTGGCGCTGTTTCTTAAAGGGTTAATCTCAAGTCAAAAAGTTATCCTCTCATCCATGATATAGGGGATAACATAACTTCTCTATTGCTGGGGGTCTGATCGCTGGGACCGGCTCCGATCCAGAGCCCCGTGTGAAGGGAGTGGAAGTCAATCGAGTGCTGTGCCGCTCCATTCATTCTTATGTAAGTGCCAGAGATCAACTGAGCGCAGCGCCACTCATATCAAGAGTGAATAACGCAGTGGGGGTGTGCATGAGCAACCCCTCGCTTCATTCCCAGGCGCCGGACCCCCAACTATCGGGGAGTCAAAGGTGATAACGTCTCAATTGCTGGGGTTCTGATTGCTGGGACCACCACAGATCCAGAGCCCCATTGGAATGGAGTAGAAGTCGATCAAGAATGAATGCAGCGGAGGTGTGTATGATCACCACCACCCCACCGCAGACCCCCAACTATTGAGAAGTCATCCTTTCCATGGATGGGGGTCAATTTGAGACAACCCCTTTAAGTAAAACAGTGGTGTGTGTGTGTGTGTATGTATGTGTGTGTGTATATATATATATATATATATATATATATATATATATATATATTTATATATAATTTACACATGTGCATGCATATACTGTATAGATAAATAGATTTGCAACACTGTCCCATAGGGGCTCACAATGTATGTGAGGCGCTGTGGAAAATTAATAGCGCTATATAAATAAATAAATTATATATATATGCATGCATATACTGTATAGATGTGTGTGTGTGTGTGTGTGTGTGTGTGTGTGTGTGTATATATATATATTTTTACACATTCGCATGCATATACTGTATAGATATATAGATTGTGAGCCCCAATGGGGACAGTGTTACCATTATATGTAAAGCGCTGTGGAATTAATAGCGCTATATAAATGAATAAATATTAAACAGTATATATATATACACACGCTAATGTTTTACTTAAAGGGATTGTCTCAAGTAAATAAAGAATTGTACCCCCTCCATGGAAGGAATGATTTCCCAATAGTTCGGGGTCCGACCCCTGTGAATGGAGTGGGTTTCGGGGGGGTTGATCATACACCCCTCCGCTCTGTTTTTGGTCTGGTTGTGTAGGCATTCGTCCCCCGATACAAACCATACCTTTCTTGTGAAGATCTGTGGTGCCAGTCCTGAAAAATATGGAGAATGAAAAATATGCAAATCAGGACTAAAGTGCACTGGGGGCGTGTCAGAATGGTCCACATGCACTGACACGCCCCCAGTGCACTTTCTGCCTGATTTGCATACGGCTTCTTTGTTAGATTGCTCAGGACTGGCACATCGGATCT
The DNA here is from genome assembly GCF_048569485.1 of Anomaloglossus baeobatrachus. Lineage (NCBI taxonomy): Eukaryota > Metazoa > Chordata > Amphibia > Anura > Aromobatidae > Anomaloglossus > Anomaloglossus baeobatrachus. The sequence continues at coordinate 662,292,454 of NC_134356.1, read as the reverse complement.
CTACAAGAAAGGTGTCATTTTTATTGGGAGACAAGCCCCTATACTGCCATACCACTACTTCCATATGTACCTAAAGAAGTGCTGACAGGTCCATGTGTTCAGTATCTTATAAACAAGAATGTTTCCATTCACTGGCAGTAAGCAGAGTTAGGTACACATTGATGGCTGATGAGTGTGAGCTGGGAATCCTGTCTCATGCCCGCTGGGACGTTCAGCGTTCCTCGCTCTGTAGGGACGTGTGGTAAGAAGCCATAGAAACCAGTAAGCCTGAAGGAACAATGTGTGGGAAAAACGATCTGCGGCTTGTAAATAAGGGGTCCGGGCACATTGTGTCACCGTGTACGTGCCGATACAAAGAGGGGCTCGCTCTATGGAGGACCGGGCACATTCAAGCATTGTTTTAAATGGGCACCCTGCAATTCTGCATTTCTCCTGTGGTGGCGCTGCAGGGAAATTGAACACTCAAGATCAGATCACTGGATCACTTGTGTTATCCAGAATAGGCTTCAATCAGATCCTCACTGGATCACTCCTGATTGTAGGTGGTTTACCCAAAGTGGAAAACATCTTTCACACAACAGATTTGCATAGGACTGCACAAGGCTTCCATCCCTCCACAGAACCGGATGTGCTTGTCGTGCAAGTATGTGCAATATAAACTTGTAATTGGCTTCTACAAACACAAAATGTAATCTCCAGATGATAGAGGCTGTAAAATCAGATTCCTCTGAATGACGCTGTCAGCGCTGATCAATAAACCATACAGGTAACGATAGGAAAAGCCATGAAAATCGTGACAACGTCTAAATACAGGGGTAATAAGAGGATCAGGAGCCGGGTTACTGTAATAAGAGGTTACAGGGGTAATAAGAGGGTCAGGAGCCGGGTTACTGTAATAAGAGGTTACAGGGGTAATAAGAGGATCAGGAGCCGGGTCACTGTAATAAGAGGTTACAGGGTAATAAGAGGATCAGGAGCCGGGTTACTGTAATAAGAGGTTACAGGGGTAATAAGAGGATCAGGAGCCGGGTTACTGTAATAAGAGGTTACATGGGTAATAAGAGGATCAGGAGCCGGGTTACTGTAATAAGAGGTTACAGGGGTAATAAGAGGATCAGGAGCCGGGATACTGTAATAAGAGGTTATAGGGGTAATAAGAGGATCAGGAGCCGGGTTACTGTAATAAGAGGTTACAGGGGTAATAAGAGGATCAGGAGCCGGGTTACTGTAATAAGAGGATACAGGGGTAATAAGGGGATCAGGAGCCGGGTTACTGTAATAAGAGGTTATAGGGGTAATAAGAGGATCAGGAGCTGGGTTACTGTAATAAGAGGTTACAGGGGTAATAAGAGGATCAGGAGACGGGTTACTGTAATAAGAGGTTACAGGGGTAATAAGGGGATCAGGAGCCGGGTTACTGTAATAAGAGGTTACAGGGGTAATAAGAGGATCAGGAGCCGGGTTACTGTAATAAGAGGTTACAGGGGTAATAAGGGGATCAGGAGCCGGGTTACTGTAATAAGAGGTTATAGGAGTAATAAGAGGATCAGGAGCCGGGTTACTGTAATAAGAGGTTACAGGGTAATAAGAGGATCAGGAGCCGGGTTACTGTAATAAGAGGTTATAGGGGTAATAAGAGGATCAGGAGCCGGGTTACTGTAATAAGAGGTTACAGGGGTAATAAGAGGATCAGGAGCCGGGTTACTGTAATAAGAGGTTACAGGGGTAATAAGAGGATCAGGAGCCGGGTTACTGTAATAAGAGGTTACAGGGGTAATAAGGGGATCAGGAGCCGGGTTACTGTAATAAGAGGTTACAGGGGTAATAAGGGGATCAGGAGCCGGGTTACTGTAATAAGGGGATCAGGAGCCGGGTTACTGTAATAAGAGGTTATAGGAGTAATAAGAGGATCAGGAGCCGGGTTACTGTAATAAGAGGTTACAGGGTAATAAGAGGATCAGGAGCCGGGTTACTGTAATAAGAGGTTACAGGGGTAATAAGAGGATCAGGAGCCGGATTACTGTAATAAGAGGTTATAGGGGTAATAAGAGGATCAGGAGCCGGGTTACTGTAATAGGAGGTTACAGGGGTAATAAGAGGATCAGGAGCCGGGTTACTGTAATAGGAGGTTACAGGGGTAATAAGAGGATCAGGAGCCGGATTACTGTAATAAGAGGTTATAGGGGTAATAAGAGGATCAGGAGCCGGGTTACTGTAATAAGAGGTTACAGGGGTAATAAGAGTATCAGGAGCCAGGTTACTGTAATAAGAGGTTACAGGGGTAATAAGAGGATCAGGAGCCGGGTTACTGTAATAAGAGGTTACAGGGGTAATAAGAGGATCAGGAGCCGGGTTACTGTAATAGGAGGTTACAGGGGTAATAAGAGGATCAGGAGCCGGGTTACTGTAATAAGAGGTTACAGGGGTAATAAGAGGATCAGGAGCCGGGTTACTGTAATAGGAGGTTACAGGGGTAATAAGAGGATCAGGAGCTGGGTTACTGTAATAAGAGGTTACAGGGGTAATAAGAGGATCAGGAGCCGGGTTACTGTAATAAGAGGTTACAGGGGTAATAAGAGGATCAGGAGCCGGATTACTGTAATAAGAGGTTATAGGGGTAATAAGAGGATCAGGAGCCGGGTTACTGTAATAGGAGGTTACAGGGGTAATAAGAGGATCAGGAGCCGGGTTACTGTAATAAGAGGTTACAGGGGTAATAAGAGGATCAGGAGCCGGGTTACTGTAATAGGAGGTTACAGGGGTAATAAGAGGATCAGGAGCCGGGTTACTGTAATAAGAGGTTACAGGGGTAATAAGAGGATCAGGAGCCGGGTTACTGTAATAAGAGGATACAGGGGTAATAAGAGGATCAGGAGCCGGGTTACTGTAATAAGAGGTTACAGGGGTAATAAGAGGATCAGGAGCCGGGTTACTGTAATAAGAGGTTACAGGGGTGATAAGAGGATCAGGAGCCGGGTTACTATAATAAGAGGTTACAGGGGTAATAAGAGGATCAGGAGCCGGGTTACTGTAATAAGAGGATACAGGGGTGATAAGAGGATCAGGAGCCGGGTTACTGTAATAAGAGGTTACAGGGGTAATAAGAGGATCAGGAGCCGGGTTACTGTAATAAGAGGTTACAGGGGTAATAAGTGGATCAGGAGCCGGGTTACTGTAATAAGAGGTTACAGGGGTAATAAGAGGATCAGGAGCCGGGTCACTGTAATAAGAGGTTACAGGGGTAATAAGTGGATCAGGAGCCGGGTTACTGTAATAAGAGGTTACAGGGGTAATAAGAGGATCAGGAGCCGGGTTACTGTAATAAGAGGTTACAGGGGTAATAAGTGGATCAGGAGCCGGGTCACTGTAATAAGAGGTTACAGGGGTAATAAGAGGATCAGGAGCCGGGTTACTGTAATAAGAGGTTACAGGGGTAATAAGAGGATCAGGAGCCGGGTTACTGTAATAAGAGGTTACAGGGGTAATAAGTGGATCAGGAGCCGGGTTACTGTAATAAGAGGTTACAGGGGTAATAAGAGGATCAGGAGCCGGGTTACTGTAATAAGAGGTTACAGGGTAATAAGAGGATCAGGAGCCGGGTTACTGTAATAAGAGGTTACAGGGGTAATAAGTGGATCAGGAGCCGGGTTAGTGTAATAAGAGGTTACAGGGGTAATAGGAGGATCAGGAGCCGGGTTACTGTAATAAGAGGTTACAGGGGTAATAAGAGGATCAGGAGCCGGGTTACTGTAATAAGAGGTTACAGGGGTAATAAGTGGATCAGGAGCCGGGTTACTGTAATAAGAGGTTACAGGGGTAATAAGAGGATCAGGAGCCGGGTTACTGTAATAAGAGGTTACAGGGTAATAAGAGGATCAGGAGCCGGGTTAGTGTAATAAGAGGTTACAGGGGTAATAAGTGGATCAGGAGCCGGGTTAGTGTAATAAGAGGTTACAGGGGTAATAGGAGGATCAGGAGCCGGGTTACTGTAATAAGAGGTTACAGGGGTAATAAGAGGATCAGGAGCCGGGTTACTGTAATAAGAGGTTACAGGGTAATAAGAGGATCAGGAGCCGGGTTACTGTAATAAGAGGTTACAGGGGTAATAAGTGGATCAGGAGCCGGGTTAGTGTAATAAGAGGTTACAGGGGTAATAAGAGGGTCAGGAGCCGGGTTACTGTAATAAGAGGTTACAGGGGTAATAAGAGGATCAGGAGCCGGGATACTGTAATAAGAGGTTACAGGGTAATAAGGGGATCAGGAGCCGGGTTACTGTAATAAGAGGTTACAGGGGTAATAAGAGGATCAGGAGCCGGGTTACTGTAATAAGAGGATACAGGGGTAATAAGAGGATCAGGAGCCGGTTACTGTAATAAGAGGTTACAGGGGTAATAAGAGGATCAGGAGCCGGGTTACTGTAATAAGAGGTTACAGGGGTAATAAGAGGATCAGGAGCCGGGTCACTGTAATAAGAGGTTACAGGGGTAATAAGTGGATCAGGAGCCGGGTTACTGTAATAAGAGGTTACAGGGGTAATAAGAGGATCAGGAGCCGGGTCACTGTAATAAGAGGTTACAGGGGTAATAAGTGGATCAGGAGCCGGGTTACTGTAATAAGAGGTTACAGGGGTAATAAGAGGATCAGGAGCCGGGTTACTGTAATAAGAGGTTACAGGGGTAATAAGTGGATCAGGAGCCGGGTCACTGTAATAAGAGGTTACAGGGGTAATAAGAGGATCAGGAGCCGGGTTACTGTAATAAGAGGTTACAGGGGTAATAAGAGGATCAGGAGCCGGGTTACTGTAATAAGAGGTTACAGGGTAATAAGAGGATCAGGAGCCGGGTTAGTGTAATAAGAGGTTACAGGGGTAATAAGTGGATCAGGAGCCGGGTTAGTGTAATAAGAGGTTACAGGGGTAATAGGAGGATCAGGAGCCGGGTTACTGTAATAAGAGGTTACAGGGGTAATAAGAGGATCAGGAGCCGGGATACTGTAATAAGAGGTTACAGGGTAATAAGGGGATCAGGAGCCGGGTTACTGTAATAAGAGGTTACAGGGGTAATAAGAGGATCAGGAGCCGGGATACTGTAATAAGAGGTTACAGGGTAATAAGGGGATCAGGAGCCGGGTTACTGTAATAAGAGGTTACAGGGGTAATAAGAGGATCAGGAGCCGGGTTACTGTAATAAGAGGATACAGGGGTAATAAGAGGATCAGGAGCCGGTTACTGTAATAAGAGGTTACAGGGGTAATAAGAGGATCAGGAGCCGGGTTACTGTAATAAGAGGTTACAGGGGTAATAAGAGGATCAGGAGCCGGGTTACTGTAATAAGAGGTTACAGGGTAATAAGAGGATCAGGAGCCGGGTTACTGTAATAAGAGGTTACAGGGGTAATAAGTGGATCAGGAGCCGGGTTAGTGTAATAAGAGGTTACAGGGGTAATAAGAGGATCAGGAGCCGGGTTACTGTAATAAGAGGATACAGGGGTAATAAGAGGATCAGGAGCCGGTTACTGTAATAAGAGGTTACAGGGGTAATAAGAGGATCAGGAGCCGGTTACTGTAATAAGAGGTTACAGGGGTAATAAGAGGGTCAGGAGCCGGGTTACTGTATCTGTGGAGGTTACTGAACCCATGCTTTCTCGGTTATGATCGGAGTACATGGGGCAGGAGTGAGGTGACTGTGATGTTCTGATGTCAGGTGAATGTGCTCTGTGTATATGGAGATGTCGCAGCTGCAGGGACATCAATCATCCCCTCCATTACTTTGATTTGCAGATTCTCCTCTATTGGGGCTTTTGGTTTTGTGAATATTCCTCTTCTTTTTTAGGTGACATTTACCATTGTCTTCTCTCTCATAGACTTGCAGCACATCCGCTCGGAGGATCGCTCCGCGGCGCTGTACACCTCCTGAGGACGAAGAATCTGAATATTCATCTGTAATAACCACCTCATTCCTGTGGAGGAAACGTCCAAAGTTACTCAACAACTTCTTCCACTTCCAGGAATCACGAGCACAGAATGGCGCAGAACCCTGTGAATAACGTCCACTGAAAGCTGGAACATTGTCCCATTTATTATGTGAGACTGACTCCACAGTCCCTATGGAGACTGGAGCAAAGATGGAGGACAGCGTGTTTATTAGTTACTGTCTGGTCGCTGGTAGCTTCCTTCTATTCCAGCTGATCTTTTCTTTCATTAGTCCAGAAATCTCACCAAAACTGTGCTACAGCTACACAAAGCTCAGCTACGCCAAGCAATGTGAATGGGACTCCAGGTAACATCCTCTTATTACAGTAACCCGGCTCCTGATCCTCTTATTACCCCTGTAACCTCTTATTACAGTAACCCGGCTCCTGATCCTCTTATTATCCCTGTAACCTCTTATTACAGTAACCCGGCTCCTGATCCTCTTATTACCCCTGTATCCTCTTATTACAGTAACCCGGCTCCTGATCCTCTTATTATCCCTGTAACCTCTTATTATAGTAACCCGGCTCCTGATCCTCTTATTACCCCTGTATCCTCTTATTACAGTAACCCGCCTCCTGATCCTCTTATTACCCCTGTAACCTCTTATTACAGTAACCCGCCTCCTGATCCTCTTATTATCCCTGTAACCTCTTATTACAGTAACCCGGCTCCTGATCCTCTTATTACCCCTGTATCCTCTTATTACAGTAACACGGCTCCTGATCCTCTTATTACCCCTGTAACCTCTTATTACAGTAACCCGGCTCCTGATCCTCTTATTACCCTGTAACCTCTTATTACAGTAACCCGGCTCCTGATCCTCTTATTACCCCTGTAACCTCTTATTACAGTAACCCGGCTCCTGATCCTCTTATTACCCCTGTATCCTCTTATTACAGTAACACGGCTCCTGATCCTCTTATTACCCCTGTAACCTCTTATTACAGTAACCCGGCTCCTGATCCTCTTATTACCCTGTAACCTCTTATTACAGTAACCCGGCTCCTGATCCTCTTATTACCCCTGTAACCTCTTATTACAGTAACCCGGCTCCTGATCCTCTTATTACCCCTGTATCCTCTTATTACAGTAAGGCTGCTTTCACACGTCCGGTTTCTGCAATGCGGCACACTCCGGCACTTTGCAGGAAAATCGCAACCGTTTTTTTTTTTTTTTTTTGCTGCTGGTTGCGTTTTTTCTGCATAGACTTTAATTGGTGCCGCATTGTGCCGCAAGGCCTTGCTTTCCATCCGGTTTTTGCCGCATGCGGCAGATGTAGCCGATGTGGCGGCCGGATGGAACGTTGCCTAGCACGTTTTTTCGTGCGGCAAAAAAACCCGCATCGCATTCGGCCGATGCGGCGCATTTTTCAATGCATGCCTATGGCGGCCGGATGCGGTGCGATGCGGCAAAAACCGCATCCGGCCGCCGCATGCGGTTTTTGCCACTGCACATGCTCAGTAGCATGCCGCAAGCGGCAAAAACCGGGCGGGCCGCATGGGAAAAACTTATGCAAAGGATGCGGCGATTTCACCGCATCTGTTGCATAGCTTGCACAGCCGGATTGAGCCTCACAGCTCAAGCCGGATGTGTGAAAGCAGCCTAACCCGGCTCCTGATCCTCTTATTACCCCTGTAACCTCTTATTACAGTAACCCGGCTCCTGATCCTCTTATTACCCCTGTATCCTCTTATTACAGTAAGGCTGCTTTCACACGTCCGGTTTCTGCAATGCGGCACACTCCGGCACTTTGCAGGAAAATCGCAACCGTTTTTTTTTTTTTTTTTTGCTGCTGGTTGCGTTTTTTCTGCATAGACTTTAATTGGTGCCGCATTGTGCCGCAAGGCCTTGCTTTCCATCCGGTTTTTGCCGCATGCGGCAGATGTAGCCGATGTGGCGGCCGGATGGAACGTTGCCTAGCACGTTTTTTCGTGCGGCAAAAAAACCCGCATCGCATTCGGCCGATGCGGCGCATTTTTCAATGCATGCCTATGGCGGCCGGATGCGGTGCGATGCGGCAAAAACCGCATCCGGCCGCCGCATGCGGTTTTTGCCACTGCACATGCTCAGTAGCATGCCGCAAGCGGCAAAAACCGGGCGGGCCGCATGGGAAAAACTTATGCAAAGGATGCGGCGATTTCACCGCATCTGTTGCATAGCTTGCACAGCCGGATTGAGCCTCACAGCTCAAGCCGGATGTGTGAAAGCAGCCTAACCCGGCTCCTGATCCTCTTATTACCCCTGTAACCTCTTATTACAGTAACCCGGCTCCTGATCCTCTTATTCCCCCTGTAACCTCTTATTACAGTAACCCGGCTCCTGATCCTCTTATTACCCCTGTATCCTCTTATTACAGTGACCCGGCTCCTGGGCTACTTATTACCCCTGTAACCTCTTATTACAGTAACCCGGCTAGAGATCCTCTTATTACCCCTGTAACCTCTTATTACAGTAACCCGGCTCCTGATCCTCTTATTACCCCTGTATCCTCTTATTACAGTAACCCGGCTCCTGATCCTCTTATTACCCCTGTATCCTCTTATTACAGTAACCCGGCTCCTGATCCTCTTATTACCCCTGTATCCTCTTATTACAGTAACCCGGCTCCTGATCCTCTTATTACCCCTGTATCCTCTTATTACAGTAACCCGGCTCCTGATCCCCTTATTACCCCTGTAACCTCTTATTACAGTAACCCGGCTCCTGATCCTCTTATTACCCCTGTAACCTCTTATTACAGTAACCCGGCTAGAGATCCTCTTATTACCCCTGTAACCTCTTATTACAGTAACCCGGCTCCTGATCCTCTTATTACCCCTGTATCCTCTTATTACAGTAACCCGGCTCCTGATCCTCTTATTACCCCTGTATCCTCTTATTACAGTAACCCGGCTCCTGATCCTCTTATTACCCCTGTAACTTCTTATTACAGTAACCCGGCTCCTGATCCTCTTATTACCCCTGTAACCTCTTATTACAGTAACCCGGCTCCTGATCCTCTTATTACCCCTGTAACCTCTTATTACAGTAACCCGGCTCCTGATCCTCTTATTACCCCTGTAACCTCTTATTACAGTAACCCGGCTCCTGATCCTCTTATTACCCCTGTATCCTCTTATTACATTAATCCGGCTCCTCATCCTCTTATTACCTTGTATCCTCTTATTATACCTTTCCAGTGTTATTAATTGCTGCTGTTTCTTACAGGATTGTCTCGACGGTTCACGCATTGATTGTCGGTTCTTTCTGCCTGTATATTTTGGTGTATGATGACGCGGTGAATGCAGACCCCATTTGGTAAATATGGTATCTTTGCTATATGTTCTTTTATTACTTTCTTATTCCATCTTTATGTTTTTCATCCTTTTCTATTCCACAATCAATAACTATTCACTTCTTACTTTTTGATGACAAAGGTGGATTATGACTTGGCAGCATAAGACTTTATAAATATGGATAAAGTCCAGGCCTATATGGGGCACTGCTAATCATCAGAGCTTACAGTCCAGATAATACATGTGGATCAGTAAATGGTCACTTATTATGAATACTTATCACTAGAGTCATAGTGCAAAGCAAAGGTTATTCTTCTGCTTTGATCCAGTCTCGGGTTAGTGACGGTTAATGAGATTGATATATGCTGACATAACATTCCATAGATAAGTATAGGAGGGGCAGACGACTATGAGGAGTATACGAGGTATGTAAGGTGGAAAATATAGATCAGAACGGTATGAAGATTATATGGCGTGTACAGTATATAGGTCACCTGTAATTAAGTAATAAAAGACAATTACAGTAGAAATACCCAGTTGTTAATCCATTAACAAACAGAATGGTTAGGTCCGAAATGACTAAACCCATAGCAATGGTTTGGCACATCTGGTCCTCCGCAACCCAAGTTTACGTTTTTATTTTTGTTGGGTAACAAATGGATGGATATAGATTATATACATATTCTTCATCAAGCCAGCCTTGATGAATCATACCCTATGTATTAGATCAATTTATTTATAGTTTTGATATGCATTTACAGTAACAAGCAAAAGGGTAACAATGTTTTGAACCTTTGACTTTCAGGCTCCATATCTCTCCATCGTCTACATCTTTGAGCGTGAGACGACCTTCATTTTATAGACAATCATCTTGGCTATCTCATATATAAATCTGACTTGCAGCTCTTTAGCATAGGATTAGTTATTCAGACTCTTGTCATGACACTGCATTGTTATGGTTTTGCCCCTAAAATTTTTTTGGCTTTCACCTATGCCTGAATCCTTCTGGGCTCTCAATCAGAATCAAGCATGTCTCCATCGAAATCTGATCCCTGGCCTCTTCTACATGTTCCCAGTGTTGGTGTATACTGGTCGGCTCAGTTATGGATGTATACAGCTTTTTCTTCAACTCTATCCACAAGTGTTGGATTGGGTTGAGGTCTGGGGACTGTGGGGACAATCCATCTTCTCTACTTCATTGTCATTGAACCATTTCTTCTCCAATCTCGCCGTATGCTTTGGGTCGTTGTCCTGCTGGACACTGTCATCCTTTTCATACCCATAGTACTCAAATGTACGAAGTAGCTCATCTTGTAGGATACTCATACAGAGCTCAGCATTGAGACCATCATCGATCCTGGTGAAGTATCCGACACCTTTGCCTGTGAACCCCCCCCATATCATCAGGCTTCCTTTGCCAAACTTGACAGTTCCTTAAATTTGTAGATCCATTAGCCCTTTTTTTTTCCCCTTGTTTCTTCCAGACCCATTTGCCCCATCAGAGCCTTCTATAGACTTTAATTTCATTGCTCCAAATCACCCGTTTCCAATCTACCACTTTCTGTACTTTGCAATCTTGAGCCGACGCTTCTTATGGTAATATTGAAGTTGAGGCTTCGTCACCTTTTTTCGGACCATCATTCCAGACTTTGGTAACGTAAGTCGCCCGGTGCTTTCATGGACGTCTGTGATCTCACTATTATGAAGCAGACGAGCCGCCTCCACTGCCGGGTTTGTTGAGCCAGAACCTTGTTATAAGCCGACTTGTTGCCTCTGATATTTTGGCTGGACGTCACCTCTTGGCTTTTGAATAAATAGACGGACTTCATTTTGTATTCTTCCTACCGTCACGTAAACTCACATGATGCAGTTAGGCGTCTCTTAGCCAAGAAAATTGCCACTCGATGAGCTGGATGAGGCTGTTTCTCTTTTCTTGGGAAATCTTCTTCATGGTTGCTCCTCAAATCGAATCGGTGACCTTTTTGCTGGGAATCAGCCTAATAACACACTGAACTATTAGGGAATGTGAGAACAGGTTGTAATTTGTAGTCTACTGAAAGAAAAAGATTTTTCAAATACCACAAGCAAAACAGTAACAATGCAGTGACCTGACAAGTATCTGCATAACTAATCATATGCTAAATAGCTGCAAGTTATATTTCTGTATGAGATAGCCAAGATGATTGTCCATAAAATGAAGGTCGTCTCACGCTCAAAGCTGCAGTGGATGGTGAGATATGGAGCCTGAAAGTCAAAAGTGCAAAACATTGTTACCCTTTTGCTTGTCATTGTATACTATGTTTAGTCGAGGGTCTGTTAATGCATTTATTTGGTTTGCTGCTTGGTACTTACTGGTTAAAAAGTAGAGTAAAAACTGTGACAGTTTGGCTTTAAAAGAAGCAAGTTTTATTTTTTTACAACAAATACCTCTATATCAACAAAACAAAATTACATATACGGCTAGATACAGACATAATTTGACAGTGACCGAATCTTTATGATTTCAGTTCTTCAGGCCTCTGTATTTTTATTTAGAATGAAACAAGTGAGATGTAACTGGAGACTTTCAGGTTTAATTAAAGGGGTTGAACAAAAATATCCTGTGACATGTTTAGGAATTGCAGCCATTTTTCTATAAAGTCTCCTCATTTCAGGGGCTCAAAGGTCATTGGGAAAAAAATAAGTTTACCATAAATAAGTTGTGCATTTTTAATAGTTTGTAGAGACTCCTTTGCAGCAATAACTGCGTGAAGTATTTTGGCCATGGACATCCCCAAACGCTGGTCTCCTCCTGTGTGAGGCTTTGTCGCCTTTACTGCGGAGACTTCAATTGTTTCTTGTTTGTGGGTTTTTCTACCTTAGGTTTTGTCTTCTTCTTGTGAGATGCAGCTGAATGGGACTGAGATCCGGTGATGTCTCGGACATTGCAGAATATTCCACTTTTTTGCTTTCGCAGGATGTTTTGGGGCATTGTCCATCTGTATGTGAAGTGCCGTCCGATCACCCTTGGTGCATTTGGTTGAATCTGAGCAGATCATCTCGCCCTGTAAACTTCAGAATTCATCCGGCTGCTTCAGTCTTCAGTCACCTCATCAATAACCACTAGTGCCCCAGGGAGATTGTTAGCCCTGCATGCCCGGCCACCACACCGCCTCCGCCATGTGTTACAGAAGATGTGTTGTGCTCTGGATCAGGAGTTGTTCCAAGCCTTCTCCAGACTTTCTTCTTCCCATGATTCGGGTACAGGTTGATCTTGGTGTTTTCTGTCCTCCATTGCTTTTTCGGAACTAGGCGACTTCTTTCGATAAAGTCTCATTTGGCCTTTCTATTTTTCAGGCTCATTGATGGTTTGCACCTTGTGGTGACCCCTCTGTATTTGCTTTCATAAATATTTCTCTATATGGTAGACTTGGATACTGAAACACCCAGGTCCTGGAGAGTGTTCTTCACTTGGATGATAGTCCAGGGGCGTCACCCAATCAGGTCGACACAGGGTATTGCACAATCTGCCCTCCCGTGAAATATCCGCCTCCTCCTTGGTTCTTGGTCCCCCAACTACACAGTGTTGCCTACAGCAGCTGATTAAAATCCTAAGGTACACTGTGCACCACGCCCACCAGTGGACGGCTTGAGTGGAATAGGGTCGCCTACTTGGGGTGGTTGGTTAAGGGGAGGTCAGAAGTGTCATGAGAAGGAGAGTTAAGTGCGGGAAGTGAAGGCGATAGGAGGTCAGGAGCTGGGCTCCTTGGAAGTCACTAGGTAGCAGACGGTGGTCTGGACCTAGTAGGAGCTGAACCCCCGGTCGCAGGGGATCGTGACAAGGAGCACGGAACTGTCGAGGAGGTCAGCCGGTGGCTTTGTACCATCACCGGGCTGGGACCAGGGCACGATGGGGTACGTGGACCCTAGGTCAGGGAGTAGCTTCAGGCAACCTGACAACTTACCCGACGAGAACGGAGCCTTCAAGATCCGCTCTCCATCCGCTCCAAAATCTGGGTACTAGCGCAACGAGGGGGATAGAACTTTCCACAAAAACGGTCCAGAAAATCCCAAGCCTGAACCCTGAGAGCAAGCTCCCTCAGTTAGCCACACTGGGGAGCGGGACCCGACTAGTTCCATACTACTGGGACCAACAGAGAAGTGAACTTAGTGCCAGGAGGAAGGTCACGGATCACCAGGCAGCACCATTGGGGACGGTACCCGAACTAGCTCCCTTCAGTGGCAGAGGTATCCAGAACTTTGGTTTATCCAGTTGTCGGTGTCAGTTTACTGGACTGAGTGAGTACGAAAGTGACCCCCTACGCACCCAACGGCACTCCCCAGACACCATCATCGAGTCCCGGGGCATCCCCCCCCTACCCATGGAGGGTTCTAACACCTGGCTGCCCACTCCATTGCCCTGGGTACTCCCAGTTGCAACGGTGGTACTCCACATTACCACATACCATAGGTGGCGTTACAAACTCTAAACACAATCCCCTGTAAATACCCCCGTCATTTGAGTGGCTGCACGACCCCCGGGACCGGACACACCTCGAGGCGCCGCAGATCCGGATCCGAGCAGCCCGGCTGCTGGCACGGGAGCGGCACAAATGTAGTGATGGTTTTCTTTGTGACCATGTAAAGAATTCTGTGATTACCCACGATTGTTGTCTTCTGTGGACATCCAGGCCTTTTTGAGCTCCCATGCTCTCCAGTACGCGTCTCTTTTTTTTTTTTTTTCTTTTGCAGAATGCACCAAACTGTTCATTTGGTCACTAACATTTCTGCCATCTATCTGATGGATTTCCGCTTTGTTTTCAGCCTAATGAAGGTCAGTTTCTCCTCCATTGAGCTCTCCTTTGACCACATCTAGTGGGTTCACAGCAGCAGCTTCAAATGCGAATGCCACACCTGGAATCAGCTCCAGACCTTTTACCTGCTTAATTTATGATAGAATAACAAGGGAATAGCCCATACAGCCCATTAAAGAGCTTTTGAGATAATTGTGCAATTATCTTTCGTCCTTTGAAAAAGTAACTCCCGGCCAGTTTCTCCTGTTTTTTTTTTTTTTTCATTTAAGAGCCATAACTTTTTTTTTTTTTTTTCAGGACAAGTTGGTCTTTTGAATGACACCATTTGTTTTACTATATATTGTACGGGAAAATGGGAAAAAAGATCCAAATGTAGAGAAATTGGGTGGAATTTCACTTTTTTTACTCACCATGTTTGCTATTTGGAAAATCTGACCTGGCATTGTGATTTCCCAAGGTCGCTAAGAGTTCGTAGACACCAAATGTATAGTTTTAGGCTATGTGCGCACGTCGCGTAAAAACATGCAGTTACGCTGCGCTTTGTAGCGCAGCGTAACTGCATGCGTCCTGCGGCCCCTGCACAGTCTATGGAGACTGTGCAGGGGCCGTGCGCACGTGGCGTTTAAGAGCGCAGCGCTTCGGCTACTGCCGAAGCGCTGCGCAAAAAGAAGTGACATGTCACTTCTTTCCTGCGCTTTGCCGGCAGCTCCTGCTCTGTCTATGGCAGGAGCTGCAGGCAGAGCGCATGGAATCGGCGCTCACTACGGACATTTCTGCAGCGATCTAAAGCGCACATGTGCTCTTCAGATCGCTGCAGAAATTTCTGCAGGGCTTGTACGCAACGTGCGCACATAGCCTTACTTTAATCTTAGTGGTGAAAAGAAAATTCAGAAGTTTGTGTTAAAAAAAAAAAAAAAAAGTGCACTTTTTTTTTTTTCTTTTTTTTTCTGAGACCCATGTTGTTCTCACTTTTCAGGATTTTGGGCTCAGTGACGAAACAGTTTTTTTTTTTTTTTGTTTTTTTTTATGTATTTATTTTACTACTTTTATCACTGCACAGTCCGATTTTATTTGTTCTGATCAGAGGCCTGATGCGCAGTTGATCTGCTGGCTCTCACAGGAAGTGACTCATGACCACATCAGGAGTCATCATCTGACCCTACGCTGTCATGGTAACACATTGGCGCTCCGTGATCATGTCACAGGACCGCCAATGGCGACGAGGAACAGTGCTATCTGTGCTGCAGCCCTTTAAATCGCGCTGTCGTTGTTTGACAGCACAATCTAAGGGGTTATTAGGCGTGGGTGGATCGTAGATCCACCCGCGTCTTGTTAACCACACATGTCTGCGATCAGATCAGCAATTAATGCAGGTTCGACACGCAAGCTTACATTAAAGGGACAGACACGGCCAAGGACGTATATATATATATATATATATATATATATACATCCTTGGTCGTTAAGGGGTTAAGCCCATATTGATTATATAATTGTATCTTGAATATCTCTGGTAATCGGCTAAAATGTGTCTCTGTGCAAATATTCCTGGACCTAACTGTGTAAATATAATTTATTTATTATTTTTTTTTTTTTTTTTTTTTTTTTTTTTTTAAATGCTCAATTTTATGTTTTATTTACTTGAAAATATAATGGACCAAATTTAGGGTTTAATTCAGGGGTCTAGGAAGCCAATATGGTAAAATGGTTCATTCTATACGTGTTTTGAAGCTTGTGATGGCCTACGGCATCATTGAAGAGGTTTTCCAGTTTCGGAAAATCCCCACCCCCCCTTCGGCTGTAGGTCTTCTTCTTTGTTTTTAAAAAAAAAACAAAAAAAAAACTGTGCTTTACTCCTCTACAGGTCACACACAGGTCTACAGGGGCTTTATTCACCCTCCATAGGTCCAGCACTGACTTGCTGCTGCTCCCGGTGTCTGCGGGGCTAATATGACATTGACAGTTCTGTAGCCAATCGCTGACCTCAGCGCTCTGCTTTAGTTAAAGGCTGAGTTTGCTGATTGGCTGCAGCCCTGGTCATGTGATGTCAGCGCTGCAGACGATGACTGACAGCCAGGACAGCGACAGAGAGTCCGCGGCGGACCTGAAGGTGATTCCAGCTATTTATTAAAAAGAGACAAAAACTGCTCTGGGGGGTCAGTGGTTTTCTTAATGTGCTTGATTCAAACCTAGCCTTATTTCCATAGCGACCAAAGCTTTAACTCTTTCCTTCTGGTTAGTTGTTATGGTAAACACGGCCAGCTTTTCTTAAATTGGTTTGACCAATGTTTGTTAGGGGTGCTTTACACATTGCGACATCGCTGCCGATATATCGTCGGGGTCACATCGTTAGTGACGCACATCCGGTAGCGACATTGCAGTGTGTGACACAAATGAGCGACGATCAACGAGCGCAAAAACATGCAAAATCGTTGCTCGTTGACACGTCGTTCATTTCCATAATATCGTTGCTGTTGCAGGTACGATGTTGTTTGTCGTTCCTGCGGCACCACACATCGCTACGTGTGACACCGCAGGAACGACGAACATCTCCTTACCTGCCTCCACCGGCACCGAGGAAGGAAGGAGGTGGGCGGCATGTTCCGGCCGCTCCTCTCCGCCCCTCCTCGGCTATTGGACAGCCGCTTAGTGACACTGCCGTGACGTAGCTATGACGCCGAACGCCTTGAAGGAGGGATTGTTCGGCGGCCAGTGCGACGTCGCACACAAGGTATGTGCGTGTGACGCTGCCGTAGCGATAATGGTCGCTACAGCAGCGATCACTAAATGTTGTACATACGACGGGGGCAGGTGCTATCGTGCTCGACATCGCTATCTAGTGCTAGCGGTGTCGCAGCGTGTAAAGCACCCCTTAGTGTGGCCTTTCATTATAGACCATCCCTATTCTATGGGAGCTGCTGCAGGATTGTGGATCTGTGTAGGCCTCCCTTCTCCTTCGACATTATTTGAGGCCTTCTGGTTGCTAGGCATATGTTGCGGGCGGGGGCCACTGCCGCTTCTGGGGCCGCTCCGATCCGGGTACGCTGCTGCGGCTCGAGTGGTGACCGGACCCGGGCTCACACGGTTGTCCGTCCTCACAACCGTTGGAAGGGGGTATTTACAGGGGATTGATGTGTCGGTGACCCGTGGGTTGCGGTGAGGGATGGTGACACCGCCGCTGCCCGGTGATGGAGCGCCCGGGGCTGTTGGTGCGGGGGCAGCAAGGTGGGATCCCCTCCACAGGTAGAGGGAGGTGTAGTCCCGGGGCCCTCTTTGCTACACGGGAGTAATGGCTGCTGGAGGTGGCGCACCAGGTCGGATCGGGGATGGATGGTGTACTCGCAGTTCAAGAACCTCACACAAGTCCAGTAGTAAACCAAGCTGCCAGTGACCGGTCGCCCTTGGCGGGTGCATTTGGGTCCCACACCTGGATGTAGTGAACAGGGGTCCCTTCCTCCTGCACTGTTTGCGTCTTCTCTGGGACGACTCTGTATGGAACGGAGAAGTCCACTCCCGGTACTGTGTGTGTGTTGGGAGCTGTGGCCCGCGAAATCTGACCCTTGATCTCTATGGGTTCTGACAGACGCCCTATCCCCCGCGTTGGGCTTCCTTTTCGCTCTTTGGGCTTCTGGAGAACAGGGCCTGAAACCTCGTCCTCTGGTAGTTGATTAACAAGGGGGATGCAACCTTCCTCGTTCTAGGGTCCAGGTGTGCCGCTCCCATGCCAGCAGGTGGCGCTGCTCTGATCCGGATCTATGGTACGGCTCGAGGGGTCCTCCGGACCCGGGGGTCATGCGGACACTCCGAATGAAAAGGGGACGTATTTGTACGGGATTGTTTGTAA
Organism: Anomaloglossus baeobatrachus; assembly: GCF_048569485.1. Classification (NCBI taxonomy): domain Eukaryota; kingdom Metazoa; phylum Chordata; class Amphibia; order Anura; family Aromobatidae; genus Anomaloglossus; species Anomaloglossus baeobatrachus. The sequence continues at coordinate 662,274,569 of NC_134356.1, read as the reverse complement.
AATGTCTGTGACGCCACCCACGGTGTGTGGTGAGGTGTAGCACCACTGCTGCCGTTGCGGGGCTCCCGGGGACGTTGGGCTGGCAGCTAGATGTTAACCCCTCTGTGGGTAGGGGTGGATGTCCCGGGGGCCAGTGTCTCTGTGCCGAGGGTGATGACTGCAGGGGCCGGCGCACCCGGCCAGGCCGGGGATGTTACTCACTGTTAAATAAAGCACACGAGTCCTGTGGTAAACCAAAGGGATGGTGGCTGGCTGCCGCAGACGGGTGTATTTGATCCCACACCCAGGTTGAAAATCAAAGCCTTTCTCCTCTGCACTCTGTGTTGTGTAGATGGAACTTCCCGGTATGGAACACGGGAGTCCGCTCCCGGTCCTTTGCTTGGGAGCCGTGCCCGTCTGATGCTGACCCTTGGGATATATGGGCCCTGGTGGTTGCCCTATCCCTCACGGTGGGTGGTTGTCTACTTTTCGGGACTTAGGTTGGGACAGGACCTATAATCCTGCTCTAAATCGGTTAATTAGCCAGGTCGCCTGTGTCGGTGCTGGCTTCAGGGTCCGAGTACCCCCTTTTGTGCACACCTGGGATCCCCGTCTCCGTCTTCCCGTCTCCTGCGGGCTCTGAGTACCGTCTGCCACCTAGCCAAGGTGTCAGGGCTCCGACCCTCGCACCTGTTAGCTCGAGCTCCAGGCCTTGACTTCTGAGCTCCACTCCTCACTTAACTCCGACCTAACTCCCAACTAATTATTTTCCCGCCCCGGGCTCTCCAGACTCCTAGGTGGGCGTCTTCCAACCGCCTGGTTCCGCCCCCTGGTGTGTCTGTCCTACCCTGAGGGGAGTGAATAGGGTTTCAGGTCGGCTGGTTTAACCCTTCTGTGGGATTGGTGTTATGTGGTGGCCTATGTGTCCAACTACCTGGTTTTCCAGGGCGCTACACAGGCACCCAGTCTGTGCACGGATTCCCGTTGTCGGCAGCGGTGGGCTACAACCCTGCCCCGGTCCACTTAAGGTCTCCCGCGACAGGATCTCCGTCGCCTGCGGCCCTGTTCACTGTCTGCCACCTAACCAGGTCGTCCAGGGGCCCCTACCCCTGACTTTACTCTCCACTGTCAGTACTCGTCTCTCCACTTCAACTGTCTAGACTAGACTACTGGGTTCCCTCCCCTGACACCTCAGGACCCCTAGGTGGGCATTCTGATCCACCTGATCCTGCCCACTGGTGTGCCCTTATTATCATGAGGGGGTGGCTAGGCTTTACCGGCTGTGTGTTTTTACCTAGGTGTGGGTTTCTGGTGGTAACAAGGAGGGTGGACTACTTCTGTGACTACCTGGTTTTGCCAGGTCATCACACATACACTGCCTAACAACAACCATGGGCTGTTATGTCATATTGTCCTTAGCAACCAACACAAAACTAGACCGTTGAGGGGACTTCTTCTTTTTATCCCATCTTTCTTCATTATGTATCGGGAGAGAATCCCAGTTCCATGTTTTCCAGTAACATGTAATACTAATGGACACCAGATTTTACTACATTTTGGGACTTTTTCCAGCCCAGTGGAAGTTCATGCACTGCCATAACAGCCATGTAGCAATAGATGGTTTCTTGTACCTTTTTACTGTGGTGCCATCTAGATCCTCACAGTAGTGTTCATTCTGTCTACCTGACAATGGTGTCCACCATTCTAGCCTGATGGCAGTGTCTATGGTCGCCTCACAAAAGTGCCAAACATGCTCACCCCACAGTATAGCTTTAAAACAAACCTCACAACAGCACCCACAGTTCCAGTCATCGTGGTGGCGTCAGCGTGGTTTATGTCACCGCGCTGTACATAGTGAGCGGTGGCTGTAACTGCGTCCCTGGCACTGACTGACAGCTCGCTCATCAGTTCAGCCGGCTATCAGTCAGTACTGGGGGTGGCTACAGCCGTCACTCACTATACTCTGAGTCAGTGGCGTTAACTAGAGATTGATGGGCCCCGGTGCAAAGTTCGGACCTGGAGTCCCCTCTTCTCCACGTACACCGACACTCTGGGTACAGGATAATGACACTCTGGGTACAGGATAATGATGCTGACACTTGGCTCTTACCCTCAGCACCCAGGTTTCCCATGATCTGAAATCCTTCTATCAGCACCCAGCTTTCCTATGTTCTGATATCCATCTTGTCCTCGCCACCCAGCTTTCCCATATCAGAGCATGGGAAAGCTGGGTGCTGAGAGAAAATGTATAGCAGAGCTTGGGAACGCTGGGAGCTGAGGGAAAGAGCCTTTTTTCCCTCTGCACAAACGGGTGCCATCCCATGCTTGTATCTTTGTCCCCCTTGTATATAATTCTCCAAATACTATAATGGCCCCCACATAGCCTTTCATATAGTATAAAGGGTCCCACATAACCCTTCATATATTAGAATGCACCTCCATGTATTATAATGCATTTCCCGTAGTTCTCCATATATTATAATTCACCCCATAGTACTCCATATATTTTACTGCACCACATAGTCCTCAGTATATTATAATGCACCCCCCATAGTCCTCCATGTTTTATAATGCACCCCCATAGTACATGTATAAGGTAGGCACCATAGTCCTATATGTATTATAACGCAACCTCCTAAAACTTCATATTGTATTATGCAGCCCCATACTCCTCCTTGTATAATGCACCCCTATATTCCATGTATAAGGTGTCCTTCATGTTGTATAATGCAGCCCCCTAGACCTCCATGTATAATGCAGCCCCTAGACCTCCATGTATAATGCAGCCCCCCCCCAGGCATCCATGTGTGTGTGTGTATATACAATTAGACCTCCATGTAGAATAATGCAGCCAGCCTCCCCAGGCCTCCATGTAGAATAATGCAGCCAGCCTCCCCAGGCCTCCATGTAGAATAATGCAGCCAGCCTCCCCAGGCCTCCATGTAGAATAATGCAGCCAGCCTCCCCAGGCCTCCATGTAGAATAATGCAGCCAGCCTCCCCAGGCCTCCATGTAGAATAATGCAGCCAGCCTCCCCAGGCCTCTGTCCACTGTGTACACACTGATCTATAATAAAAAAAACAAAACAATTTCTCACCTCTGTCCTGGTTCCCCACTGCTCAGGTCAGTGTCCTCCCGTCCTGCGCTCTGTGCTCTCAGCATAGGAGTGATGTCATCACACAGGCACAAGGGAGAATGATGGAGCTTGGAGCGGCGCCGGCCGCTCTATGCTTAATCATTGCTGTGCGTGATGACTGGGTAGGGGAACCCGGTGTCAGCGGCAGCAGCGCCAGGTCATATAGCGGCCCCGTGGTCTGCGCCAGAACAGCGCAGCTCTTCTCTCACAGGAGCTGGCTGCTGATCTTCTCTGCAGAGCTGGCCCCTAAGCTGCCGGGCCCAGTCGCAAGCGCAACCTCTGCGACCACGGTAGTTACGCCCCTGCTCTGAGTGTTGACTGAAAGCCACCGGCGACACCCCTATGACTGAAAGCTGAACACTGGCGGGAGGAATAAAGTTAACTACCTCCCGGCAGTGGGGCTCTATGTTCAGGCACTGTGTTTTACCTTTCTCTTTTTTTGGGGCAGGGGGGGGGGAGGGGCTTTTTTAGATCAAAATATCAAATGCTTTGCAAAATTTACTTTAAAAACAAAGTTCTCATGTACAAGAAGAAAAAAAAAATCACTCCAAGAGTGGAACGATGGGGGGAGGGGGGGACGGACTGGAGTACAAATCTTTTGATGCATCTATTTTCCTTCTCCCTACAGTACAGAGAAGGTTTTTGTATGTACCCTTTCTCCCTCTTCCTTCCATAATGTCTTTTTTGGCTCTATTGTGGGTACTTCTGCTCGGCTTCTTTTTTGGGGCAAAACCGAGGAAAATGGCTGGCACATCGGTTGGTATACAGTGTGTCCACCAATATCCTGTCCACCTCCATTAACTTGAGAACGGCGGCAGCTATAGGAATACAAGTGGTGTCTAGGTATAGTAAAGTAGCCATGCGCTACGCAATGAAACCACCTATAGCGCCACCTGGTGGAAAACAATGGAGTTAGCATTTTTATCTAGAAAACGGAACGAGATAGAGAAAAAAAGTGAATTAAAAATTTTAGGGCATCATCAATTCAATAGGAATCGACACCTTACATACAGAAATGCTATGATCAGAAACCCAGAGCAGGATCTAAATCTGAATGTTTTATACCTGTGGAAAGCTATATAGGCAAGATGCACAGCGCAAAGGACGGAGGTAGGGGCGGGGATCGCCCCCATCTAATTTGAGGCTTGCTGACACATAGTCAGGTGAGATACTACAGCTTGGAACCATCCTGATTAGGTACACCTAAGGTGTCAGCGAAGTACCCGGTGTTATTTACATGTACTATTAGTATATACTGTATATTTACCTACTGCAGGATATTTGCGTTTTTTTTACTTTTGGGGCATCGGACATGTTGACTCACAATATGTTATAATAGGAAATCGGGAAAGCAATTTCTTATGATGGGGAAGAAATATTAATATTTTAAGGCACAGACAGACTGCCGGGATTCTCTCAATCACTCCGAGCACACTTGGCATGCTGGGAGTTGTAGTGACCACCACTGCTGTGACGCCTTCCCACCCTGGACTATGTACCTGGCTGCGACCCACCACTATTCCCACACACAGCCCCGTTGTTCCTTCTGAGCCCTCTTATGACTCCTTTCCTTTCCTAAACCCAAACTGCGTTCCCCATCAGATGGCACACAAAGGTTCCCTTATGTGGGAGATAATAAAACCCTTTGTTATGTGAAGTGGGTTAATCTGGCCCCTCCTGATGTGGTCACAGCGCTCTGATCTACCACTTAACCCCTTGTCTTTCAGCAACCATCATGCCCGGTCGAAAACTGAAGTTGCCTTGAAGTTTTTCTTTTTGCTGTCCTCTGTTGTGCACACTCTAAAATGCTTGGGAAAATCCTGGCTTTACAGCCCCTTCCTGACATTGGGAAGATCATTTATCCACGATCATCCCTTACATTAAAAAATATTTTGGAGGGAATTTATCAAGACTTTTATGACATAAAACTGGAGTAAAAAAAAAAGTTGAAAGTTTTTGGTTTCTCCACCATTTTTTCCAAAAAGTGTATGAGGCTTAATGGGAGGGGTGGAGCCCAGAGAGCCCAGAGGCTGCCGTGGGGCCCAGAGAGCCCAGAGGCTGCCGTGGGGCCCAGAGAGCCCAGAGGCTGCCGTGGGGCCCAGAGAGCCCAGAGGCTGCCGTGGGGCCCAGAGAGCCCAGAGGCTGCCGTGGGGCCCAGAGGCTGCCGTGGGGCCCAGAGAGCCCAGAGGCTGCCGTGGGGCCCAGAGAGCCCAGAGGCTGCCGTGGGGCCCAGAGAGCCCAGAGGCTGCCGCGGGGCCCAGCGAGCCCAGAGGCTGCCGCGGGGCCCAGCGAGCCCAGAGGCTGCCGCGGGGCCCAGCGAGCCCAGAGGCTGCCGCGGGGCCCAGCGAGCCCAGAGGCTGCCGCGGGGCCCAGCGAGCCCAGAGGCTGCCGCGGGGCCCAGCGAGCCCAGAGGCTGCCGCGGGGCCCAGCGAGCCCAGAGGCTGCCGCGGGGCCTTGACGGAAGCTTTTCCATTAACCGAGCGTTGCTCCTATACCTGATGCTGAGATGCGTCCACCTAAAAGAGCGAATTTGGTACCTCTGGAGAGTGAGCGTATGGGCGACAAGGAGCTCTGCTGAGACTCTCCGCTGTGGTTTCAGCCCAGGCAGACACCAACGAGGACACTAGTGGGCTGTGAGGCCGGGGAGCAATGGAAGACTTAGGTATATACTATAAATATATTTACTGTACATCCGTACTTTATTTTGCCTCCTTCTCTCCCAAACACTATACTGCAGTGCTCTTTCAATGACCATTTCAAGCTTCTTTAGAAGCTGCATTTAACTGCTGATCCATAAATAACACTTCCCCTATCTGACCCTCCTTATGTCCTTCCCTTCTACTGACAGAGGTAAGGCCCTATATACAAATTATTTGAATCCAATATATGGACCTTGCTTAGCAACAATTAAAAGCAGCTTTTAAAGGAGCCTGAACTGGGCAATGAAACAACACTGGCATATTTTTTTTGGGGGGAGTGAAGGCGAAAAGTAAAGTAATGAATGTACAAAAATGCATAACTATGCAAAGGTTGACTGAAAGACCTATGCCACCTGTTAATATAGGCCATGTCCCAAACATAACCCCACAAAACAAAGAACACCAACTGCTCTCCAAAATACTGTGAAGTTGCATGCAGACACATGAGGGGTTAGAGGACAAGCTAATACACAAACCGTGTTCTCAATTATGTCCCACAATGAGCCCTCATGACACCCTATCGGCCTGTGTCCCCTCACCTCCAGTACCGGGGGCTCCGCTCAGCCCGCAACGATCACTAGCTTCGACCCTGATCCCCCATTACTGGCTGCTCTTTCATATTTGTGGTACTGGCAGTACAAAGAAACGGGAGGTAAGTAATTGCCCACGTCACCACCCCCTGTCAGTGTTGACCCCATACCCGGCCACTCATTGCTTTGGCTAACCTGGCCTATCAATATATGAATGGTCGGCATATGCGTCCATCAGTGGATACAAAATACATAGATTTTTGTCCTTAATTCTTCATAGTCTATGTTTCTGGCTCCATAGTCGTCCATTTTCACCCTTCCGTCCTCCGTCACACGCTGATCTCCGCACATTTCGCAGTCTGGGCCATTGCCAGGCTCCACGTTTGCAGGACGTGTTATCTGTTGGCAAACACTACAGGCCATGGAGAGGCTATTAGCTCCGCTTGTCCCTCTGTTATCACATGGGGCCTGCGCTAAGGGCCTCTTATTCTAGATAATATACCAGCCGGCTAATATTTAAAGGGCTCTTCCAGTCCAAAATTCCTTACTAAAGAGAAGTCCTCAAATTCTTTTCGTCCCTCAAGTGTTTCCAGATTATCTCTCCATTACTTTTTTCAGACAGCGATTTACAGGAACTCCGGATTACCAAGCTCCTCTTTGTACTTTTTTGGCTCCCATGTCCAAAATATTTAAGACATAACCTCCCCAATTTTATATAGGCCATGCCCCCTCCTCAAATCTAATGCCCATGAATCACAAGACGTGCACATGGGCCCCTTCCACAGACCCGAAGATGGATTCAGACTTCAGATCAGTGGTGTAGCTTGAAGCTCGTGGGCCCCAATGTAAAACCTCCAACAGGGCCCCCAATTATTGCAGATGTTTAATAGAATTCTTCTTTTTCTATTGACCGAAGGTCTTTTTGGGCCCCTTGGCTTCAAGGCCCGAGTGGAAGGTCCTATAGTGAAATTAAAAGGAGACAGCTGCACTCTATAGTGCTAGGAGACGTGGAACAATGAATATGGGAATATAAACATGCATTACTGCTATGAAAATTGTAAAAATTGAGGTACTTTGCACAAAAAATGGCCAGTTTTATGTGAGCCCAACAGCCAACAGCAAGGTGACCTCTTTTAAAAAACCTACAATTTATGGGCAGACAAGAACTTGCAAATGGAGAATTAAAATAGCCTAAGGCTGAAGACCAGGAGTGCTCAATCAGAAGGCATTAGTTTGATAGGGACCCAACAAAAAGAGGTTGCCTTGCAGCTGGCTGTTGGGCTCACATAAAACTGGCCATTTTTGTCTGCTAAGTATCTCAGTTTTTACATGGTTTTTATCGCAATAATGCATGTTTATATTCCCATAATCATTGTTCCACATATCTTAGTGTGACGCCCTGGACTATCAGGTTGTCACAGGGTATTGTACAATCTGCCCTCCCATGCAATATCTAAATCCTTCTTGGTTATGAGCCCCTAACTATGTGGTGTTGCCTACATAAGCTAATCAAAATCCTGGGTACACTCTGCACCACACCCACCAGTGGACGGCCTGAGTGGAATAGGGTCGCCCACTTGGGGGGTTGGTTAAGGGAGGTCAGGAGTGTCGGGAGTAGTGAGAAGTAATCTGGAAGTGAAGGAGAGAGGAGGTCAGGAGCAGGGCTCCTAGGAATCTATCTAGGTAGCAGACTGTGGTCTGGGCCTAGAAGGAGTTGGACCCCCGGTCGCAGGGGATCGTGGCAAGGTGGCACGGAACTGTCGAGGAGGACAGCCGGCTGGGACCAGGGCACGACTGGTTACGTGAACCCTAGGTCAGTGAGTAGCTTCAGGCAACCTGACAATTGACCCGACGAGAATGAAGCCTTCAAGATCCGCTCTCCACCCGCTCCAAAATCGGGGTACTAGCGCAACGAGGGGGATAGAACTTTTCACTAAAACGGTCCAGGAAATCCCAAGCGTGAACCCTGAGAGCCAGCTCCCTCAGTTAGCCATAGTGGGGAGCGGGACCCGGCAAGTTCCATACTACTGGGACCAACAGAGAAGTAAACTTAAGGCCCTGTCAAACACAGAGATAAATCTGCGGCAGATCTGTGGTTGCAGTGAAATTGTGGACAATCAGTGCCAGGTTTGTGGCTGTGTACAAATGGAACAATATGTCCATGATTTCACTGCAACCACAGATCTGCCAAAGATTTATCTCTGCGTGTGACAGGGCCTTTAGTGCCAAGAGGCAGGTCACGGATCACCAGGCAACACTATAGGGGACGGGACCCGGATTAGCTCCCCTAAGCGGCAGCGGTATCCAGAACTTTGGTTTATCCAGTTTTCAGTGTCAGCTTATTGGACTGAGTGAGTACGCAAGTGACCCTCTTTGTACCCCACGGCACTCCCCGAACACAATCAACGAGTCCCGGGGTTTAACACCTGGCTGCCGACTCCATCGCCACCGGGTGCTCCCAGCTGCAGCGGTGGTACTCCACCTTACCACACACCACGGGTGGCGTCACGAACTATAAACACAAACCCCTGTAAATATTCCTTCATTTTGAGTGGCCGCACGACACCTGGGTCTGGAGACCCCTCGAGCCACCGCGGATCCAGATCCGAGCTGCTGGCACGGGGGCGGCACATTAGCACTTCAGAGTGCAGCTGTCACTTTTTTTTGTTACTGTTTCATGTTCAGTCTGCACCTGTTCACATTGGAAATGTAGGATGTGCCATCAGTCTTTTTCTATAGTGAATTAAATGCCCTGACTTTAGACCACTAGAGAATTGAGACCACCCAACTTTTGTGTCTACTCATTGAGACAGTCCCTTCCTCCCTCACACAGCGGTGCCAGTCTTGCTGCCCGAGTGCATGCCTCACGTCTCACTTTTGTAGGGTCCCTGCCTGGGTGCTACTCCCAAAATCATAGAACAAAGGGAAGAGCCATCAGTAGTGAAGGACCAAGTTGCAGGTTTCCCACTATCACTTGTCAATTATCTCCTCACTTGTATCTTTTTGGCTCCAGGGTTCGTGTGTGACCCCCACCTATTGCTTTACTGTACCTACTGTATACATCTGATCATGGGTTTGTATTGTTTATACTTTGTTGCATCTTTTTTATTATTTCATCGCTTATTAGACTATAGACTAGTCGTTCAGGGAGTCACAACTCTACAGGAGCAACAATGACTGCTTTCTTAAATTACAATTTTTTTTTTTTTTTTTTCTTTACAATTTTCAGAAAAGAAAAAAAAAAATTGTAATTTATGTTCAAAATCTCCTCATTAGTGTATGTAAGTTGATTCTGGGGAAAACAGGTAGTGGTTTGGAAGAAGGAGCGGAAAAGAGAAGAACTTTACATGTAACACCCCCTGAGCTTTGAACCTGCAGTACAACAGGGAACACCCCATAAGTGCTGAACTTTCAGCTCCACAGGGAACACCCCCTGAGCGCTGAACCTGCAGCTCCATAGGGAACACCCCCTGAGCTCTGAACCTGCAGCTCCATAGGGAACACCCCCTGAGCGCTGAACCTGCAGCTCCATAGGGAACACCCACTGAGCTCTGAACCTGCAGCTCCATAGGGAACACCCCCTGAGCGCTGAACCTGCAGCTCCATAGGGAACACCCCCTGAGCGCTGAACCTGCAGTTCCATAGGGAACACCCCCTGAGCGCTGAACCTGCAGCTCCATAGGGAACACCCACTGAGCTCTGAACCTGCAGCTCCATGGGGAACACCCACTGAGCACTGAACCTGCAGCTCCATGGGGAACACCCACTGAGCGCTGAACCTGCAGCTCCATGGGGAACACCCACTGAGCGCTGAACCTGCAGCTCCATAGGGAACACCCCCTGAGCTCTGAACCTGCAGCTCCATAGGGAACACCCCCTGAGCGCTGAACCTGCAGCTCCATAGGGAACACCCCCTGAGCGCTGAACCTGCAGCTCCATAGGGAACACCCACTGAGCTCTGAACCTGCAGCTCCATAGGGAACACCCCCTGAGCGCTGAACCTGCAGCTCCATAGGGAACACCCCCTGAGCGCTGAACCTGCAGTTCCATAGGGAACACCCCCTGAGCGCTGAACCTGCAGCTCCATAGGGAACACCCACTGAGCTCTGAACCTGCAGCTCCATGGGGAACACCCACTGAGCACTGAACCTGCAGCTCCATGGGGAACACCCACTGAGCGCTGAACCTGCAGCTCCATGGGGAACACCCACTGAGCGCTGAACCTGCAGCTCCATGGGGAACACCCACTGAGCGCTGAACCTGCAGCTCCATAGGGAACACCCCCTGAGCTCTGAACCTGCAGCTCCATGGGGAACACCCACTGAGCGCTGAACCTGCAGCTCCACAGGGAACACCCACTGAGCTCTGAACCTGCAGTACCACAGGGACAACCCACTGAGCTCTGAACCTGCAGTACCACAGGGACCACCCACTGAGCTCTTTACCTGCCTCCCACTGAGCTCTGAACCTGCAGCTCCACAGGAAACACTCAATAAGCTCTGAACCTGCGGCTCTGAAGGAAGGTATGGACGCTGGAATGTGAGCACTCCGCACTCCTATTCAGTGTTTGTAGACTGCTTTGGATGGGGTGTATGACACTTATGGTTCTCTTCAGGGCAGTGTCCACAACCCCGTAGCCGGTCACCATCGTAGATGCAGCAGAGAAACTCATGACACTGGTGTTCTCCTGGCAAATCAATGTTGAACAATCATAAAAATATCTTCCCCCATCATGACAGACATGGCCACATTTCTATGGTCCTACTGCCACTTTTTCCTGGGGTACTCCGTTTCGACCTATGCCGCTATCTAGGATCTAGCCGTCCAGTTGCCGAGGCTATACCTCCACTTCCCCCTCTTCTCTCTTTGGCTAACTGTGGCCCTCTCCTCTCCCTCTGACAGCTTTTAGTCACTTCACTGCATTTGGCCCATCCGAGATTCTCTGCCCCGACTGCCATCTAGATCCTGCACTCTTCTAAGCCTGTCCCAAGGTGAGCCTTAGGCTCTGGACCCTTGCCGGATACATTCGGGTTGCCTGACTGGCCCTAGTTACAAGGCCACGTCTTCCCTCCAGGAACCCTCTGGCAGAATTGCCCTTACGAGGCCTGTCTCTCCAACCAGCCCACTGGCCATCCATCACTCCTCACACCTTACTGTAAGGTCGTACGCCTTTACAACCAGGACGTGTCCAACACTACTACATCTGTAAAACCCATACCCTCAGCTTATCTGGCGAATATATCATTAATACATTTACAATACAGTGCACATTATGTTACCAGAACACTTTACATTGACCAATAACGGATAATACGTCGCTGCCGGGTGAGAATGGGGAGATTAACAATGTATTACCTGGATGACATGAGACGGTGCATGGTGGTGTCAGTATCGGGCTGTAAGGTCAGCCCTGGGTGGACTGGATAATGCCTGATACTGACACCACCATCCATCGTCGCATTTCATCCAGGTAATACATTGTTAATCTCCCCATTCTCACCTGGCGCAGCAGCGGTATCAGTTATTGATCATTTTCTTTGTGTGACAGGAGCCACGTGGACCCTGCCGACTGCCCGCAGCTCCACTTCTCCCTTGATGCCTGAACCCTCAAATCTGCACATTCTTGTTACCACTTTTTTTTCATTTATTAACTTTAGTTCTTTAGTTTAGTTAGTTCTAGTCTACTTTCTTATCAATCCCCCCCCCTCCACTCCTTGTGGTGTCAGTGTCCCGTGTTCATTTATACACTCTCTACATTGTGTTATCGGCCACTAGGTGGCGCTGGCCACTATACACTCCCGACTTTAGACATTGAAGAATTATCTTCTATCAGCAGCACTTCTTATGACATTCTCTATAGGATTGAACACATTTATAATACATTCAGCATAAAACACAGTAGGAGTGGGGGGTAACTCCATATAGAAAACCCCCTGAGCTCTGAACCTGCAGCTCCATAGGTAATGCCCACTGAGCTCTAAACCTGCAGCTCCACGGAGAACACCCACTGAGCTCTGAACCTGCAGCTCCAGGGGGAACACCCACTGAGCTCTGAACCTGCAGCTCCAGGGGGAACACCCACTGAGCTCTGAACCTGCAGCTCCAGGGGGAACACCCACTGAGCTCTGAACCTGCAGCTCCAGGGGGAACACCCACTGAGCTCTGAACCTGCAGCTCCAGGGGGAACACCCACTGAGCTCTGAACCTGCAGCTCCAGGGGGAACACCCACTGAGCTCTGAACCTGCAGCTCCAGGGGGAACACCCACTGAGCTCTGAACCTGCAGCTCCAGGGGGAACACCCACTGAGCTCTGAACCTGCAGCTCCAGGGGGAACACCCACTGAGCTCTGAACCTGCAGCTCCAGGGGGAACACCCACTGAGCTCTGAACCTGCAGCTCCAGGGGGAACACCCACTGAGCTCTGAACCTGCAGCTCCAGGGGGAACACCCACTGAGCTCTGAACCTGCAGCTCCAGGGGGAACACCCACTGAGCTCTGAACCTGCAGCTCCATGGGGAACACCCACTGAGCTCTGAACCTGCAGCTCCAGAGGGAACACCCACTGAGCTCTGAACCTGCAGCTCCAGAGGGAACACCCACTGAGCTCTGAACCTGCAGCTCCAGGGGGAACACCCACTGAGCTCTGAACCTGCAGCTCCAGGGGGAACACCCACTGAGCTCTGAACCTGCAGCTCCACAAGCATAGCTCTCACAGAAGGCAGAATTCTATAGATATGAAATAAATGGCCAAGATTGTAAGTTTCCTTTTTAATACCCAAATATGTTTTAAAAGCTTTAGAGGGGAAATGCTCCCTTGTTTATAAGTCACACTATTCCATCTTTGCTCCCTTCTGTCGCACTAGTGTCTTCTCTCTGTGCTGTCTTCATTCTTTTCCTCCATATTGTCCATGATTCTTATCTGTCCCTATTTTCCATACAGCCTTCACTCCTGCTTTCCCTAACCATTTTTCAAAAATATTTTTTTTTCTAAAAATATATATATTGTATAAGGCTATGTTCACACTTTGCATGCTCACATTGGCTATGTTCACTTGTTTCATTCTTCTTCTTTTTTTTTTTTTTTAATAATTTGTTGCATTTTTTTTTAACCACTCCATGCCATTCCTGAGTTTTATCCTCATTGACCCCAATGAGCAAAAAAAAATAAAAAAAGAAAAAAATAAAAAAAATCTAAATTTAATTTTATTTATTTTTTTTTTTTAAAGAAATTTTCCAATTTTTTTTTTTATTTTTTTTTTTTGCTGCAATAGCAAAGTGTGAACAGTGCCTAAATTAAAAAAAATCTAATTTCCATGTTCTCATTCTAGGGGGGACCCATTTCAGGTGAAAATGAATGTTGCCATCACCTGTGGCTACCTTGTCTATGGTAAAAATCGTGCAATTAATTATCAAAAAGTTAAAATCTTTAAAATCTTATCAGAATAACCCAATTTTTGAGATTTTCGATCCTAATTTGTCCACATAGAAACCAAACAAGCTGGTTTGTATGAGCTGGGACCCCCACTCCTCCCTAGAATAAGGGGCATTCACTTTCTAAAAAGCATCATGCCCCTTCTGCTTTTAGCTGAGGGATGTCCTATTGCTTTCTATAGGTTCTCTGCAAACGAAACCTTGATGTGGTCATAAAGGAGCTCAGAAAGAGAGATTAATAGTGAATTGGGGATTATTTTTATGAGGAGCTCGCTGATAGTTTCTCAGTTAACTCCTTCTGCAGCCACCAATAGACACAGTGGAGCACAGAGGTTATAGAAGGCAAACGATATACTTTTTAATGACACCCAATGGCAAAAATGTTATTAGCCCTAAAAAGGGAATCTTCCAATCATTTTACTGTAATGCCCCCATAGTTTTATAAATCAATAGGGGTCCTAATTCATGGACCCCCGGTAAATAATATATTTTTTTTTATTTAATTTTCCCAGATTTGCTGCTCTTTGCTCGTTTCTGGAAGGAGATGAGAGACCCTTACATGGTCTGCCACCATTTTGCGGTCATCTACGCGTATGGATACGTGCTGGTACGTACAGATAACACATCACCACCATGACTTTTAGCGAACTGTACAGAATACACATCTACTTGGAATCTGGAAGAGGATTTTTCTATATTGACAAAATTTTTAGGAACGGTCTCCCCCCCCCAAAAAAATAAAAATTAATGACTAAATGCATTTACCCGTATATACACCAGAGGGCGCTGTGACATTACTATGAGGTTTCTCCACTCCAAGTATTTTACAGTGAGATATCAGACACATTTGGTACACAAGCTCCTTAATAATTATAATGAATACACCACATTGTCTATCACGTATCTGATGCATCCAAAAATTCATTTATTTTTATTTTATTTTTCTCACAGAATCGCGGCGTGCTGCCATATTTTGCAAATTTTCGGTTGATATCCGAACTGTCTACTCCATTTGTGAATCAAAGGTAAGAGCAGAAAGAGGTAGTATGCTGCCATCTGGTGGCTGCTCTGGGTATTGTAATCCGATTTTTATTTTGTGTCACATCTGCATCCCTTAGCTTTAATTGTTCCTTGTTTTTACTAGTATATTCTTGTACATAGGGACAGTATTATAGTAGTTATATTCTTCTACATAGGGAGCAGTATTATAGTAGTTATATTCTTGTACATAGGGAGCAGTATTATAGTAGTTATATTCTTCTACATAGGAGACAGTATTATAGTAGTTATATTCTTGTACATAGGGAGCAGTATTATAGTAGTTATATTCTTCTACATAGGGGGCAGTATTATAGTAGTTATATTCTTGTACATAGGGGGCAGTATTATAGTAGTTATATTCTTGTACATATTGGCAGTATTATAGTACTTATATTCTTCTACATAGGGGCAGTATTATAGTAGTTATATTCTTCTACATAGGGAGCAGTATTATAGTAGTTATATTCTTGTACATAGGGGGCAGTATTATAGTAGTTATATTCTTGTATATAGGGGCCGTATTATAGTAGTTATATTCTTGTACATAGGGGGCAGTATTATAGTAGTTATATTCTTGTACATGGGGGCAGTATTATAGTAGTTATATTCTTGTACAGAGGGGACAGTATTATAGTAGTTATATTCTTGTACACAGGAGCAGTATTATAGTAGTTATATTCTTGTACATAGGGGCAGTATTATAGTAGTTATATTCTTGTACATAGGGGCAGTATTATAGTAGTTATATTCTTGTACATAGGGGGCAGTATTATAGTAGTTATATTCTTGTACATAGGGGCAGTATTATAGTAGTTCTATTCTTCTACATAGGGAGCAGTATTATAGTAGTTATATTCTTGTATATAGGGGCCGTATTATAGTAGTAGTTATATTCTGGATAGCGGATTTCGGTATCAGCAGTGAGGGGGGTACATTTTATAGCATCTAATTGTATCCTTTTCTTATTTCTGTTCTCAGGTGGTTCTTTGATGCTGTTAATACACCACGCTCCTCTAAGCCTTTCTTGGTGAATGCATTAGCTATGGCTGTTGTCTTCTTCCTTGTCCGAATCGCTGTCATGCCAAGCTACTACTCTCAGGTGTTTGCCACATTCGGCACAGAGGGATACATCCGTCTGGGCATTGGGCCGCAGGTAGCATGGATAGTGTCCTGCGTCATCCTGGATATCCTCAATGTATTCTGGATGTATAAAATAATGTTTGGATTTTACCGGGTCGTAAAGTCAAAACCTGGAGGAAAACCTACAAGGAACCACGCCGACTGAGCCCCGGTGAAATCACATAATGTACGGTCACAGCCAAGGAGAACATGGACTCATGGCAGCCGCTCACCATGGACCATACCAAGATGGACCTTCTCACGTCTCACCATCTATACCAAATAATGTTGTATCTGAAAAAGTGGTTTTAAATCTTGATAAAAAAAAATATAAAACTTTTTTATTAGTATTTTTTTTAAAATTCGAGACCAATAGGATCTATGTGGCCATTCCTATGTCTCTTTAAGACATAGGAACAAAATACTCGGGAGGTGATCTTTTCGGTTACGCTAAGTAGTAAAGTTACTCCTGTTTTCGTCCATGTAATTTTTCTTAGTAGGGTCCCTAATCACGGGTTGTTCTGCACTTTTGGATCGCCTGTGATCTCTGAGGAACCCAGCAGTAAGCATGTAGATCCCCTGCAGTGCCCCCTCAGGAGAAGAAGAGTATTACATCGTGCATGGGATGCGTTGGGCCCACCAGAGGGATTCTCGGCAATGTTAGTCTGCGTCTCGCCCACACAGGGTGCATTGGGGATATACAGAAGAGCAGTACGCAATGTGATGATGGATGATTTATCATATTTGTCCACGTTTTCCAAAAGAAACCATTGTTCTGAGGCCCCAACGTCTCCGCTCAACATATATCATATAATAGTGGTGTATTTATGTCCCACATGGACCTTTGGGCCTACACAGACCTCGTTGTCCAGGTGTGACTGTTACCTCTGCACCCTTATAGCCATGTTCTTGCCTCGGGGCTCTTCCAGAATTGAGATTTTTCGGGGTAGGATATGATGTATTAAATTCCCTCCCTCTAACCATGGTTTAGTGTCTAATTGGTCATGTCGTCCCGTGAATATTGGCCGATTTAGTATACAGAGGAATGATTTTTCAAACCGTGAAGGGTTTGGGAGAAACATCGCTGCCACCTGGACCGGTGTACCCCTGTAACTAATGTTATACAGATCAAATCTAGATTTATGTAGGAAGCAGAGATGTGTTCCTTTTTATAGTTCATTTGCGATCTATGAATTTTGAAGTATGAAAATTGCTCTTTAAATAAACTCTATTCCCATAAATGTACTCTTCTGTCTTATGTGGCTTGTAAAGATCTGAGGATGTGGCTTGTGTAACCTAGGCCCTGGTATCCAGCTCCAATTTCCATAGTCCGTTCATGGGCACCAAGACCTGGCCACAACAACAGATGCTCTCACCTTCACATCACATCACCAACTACCTCCAAACATGTGTATACAGTTAGGTCCAGAAATATTTGGACAGTGACACAAGTTTTGTTATTTTAGCTGTTTACAAAAACATGTTCAGAAATACAATTATATATATAATATGGGCTGAAAGTGCACACTCCCAGCTGCAATATGAGAGTTTTCACATCCAAATCGGAGAAAGGGTTTAGAAATCATAGCTCTGTAATGCATAGCCTCCTCTTTTTCAAGGGACCAAAAGTAATTGGACAAGGGACTCTAAGGGCTGCAATTAACTCTGAAGGTGTCTCCCTCGTTAACCTGTAATCAATGAAGTAGTTAAAAGGTCTGGGGTTGATTACAGGTGTGTGGTTTTGCATTTGGAAGCTGTTGCTGTGACCAGACAACATGCGGTCTAAGGAACTCTCAATTGAGGTGAAGCAGAACATCCTGAGGCTGAAAAAAAAGAAAAAATCCATCAGAGAGATAGCAGACATGCTTGGAGTAGCAAAATCAACAGTCGGGTACATTCTGAGAAAAAAGGAATTGACTGGTGAGCTTGGGAACTCAAAAAGGCCTGGGCGTCCACGGATGACAACAGTGGTGGATGATCGCCGCATACTTTCTTTGGTGAAGAAGAACGCGTTCACAACATCAACTGAAGTCCAGAACACTCTCAGTGAAGTAGGTGTATCTGTCTCTAAGTCAACAGTAAAGAGAAGACTCCATGAAAGTAAATACAAAGGGTTCACATCTAGATGCAAACCATTCATCAATTCCAAAAATAGACAGGCCAGAGTTAAATTTGCTGAAAAACACCTCATGAAGCCAGCTCAGTTCTGGAAAAGTATTCTATGGACAGATGAGACAAAGATCAACCTGTACCAGAATGATGGGAAGAAAAAAGTTTGGAGAAGAAAGGGAACGGCACATGATCCAAGGCACACCACATCCTCTGTAAAACATGGTGGAGGCAACGTGATGGCATGGGCATGCATGGCTTTCAATGGCACTGGGTCACTTGTGTTTATTGATGACATAACAGCAGACAAGAGTAGCCGGATGAATTCTGAAGTGTACCGGGATATACTTTCAGCCCAGGTTCAGCCAAATGCCGCAAAGTTGATCGGACGGCGCTTCATAGTACAGATGGACAATGACCCCAAGCATACAGCCAAAGCTACCCAGGAGTTCATGAGTGCAAAAAAGTGGAACAATCTGCAATGGCCAAGTCAATCACCAGATCTTAACCCAATTGAGCATGTATTTCACTTGCTCAAATCCAGACTTAAGACGGAAAGACCCACAAACAAGCAAGACCTGAAGGCTGCGGCTGTAAAGGCCTGGCAAAGCATTAAGAAGGAGGAAACCCAGCGTTTGGTGATGTCCATGGGTTCCAGACTTAAGGCAGTGATTGCCTCCAAAGGATTCGCAACAAAATATTGAAAATAAAAATATTTTGTTTGGGTTTGGTTTATTTGTCCAATTACTTTTGACCTCCTAAAATGTGGAGTGTTTGTAAAGAAATGTGTACAATTCCTACAATTTCTATCAGATATTTTTGTTCAAACCTTCAAATTAAACGTTACAATCTGCACTTGAATTCTGTTGTAGAGGTTTCATTTCAAATCCAATGTGGTGGCATGCAGAGCCCGAGTCGCGAAAATTGTGTCACTGTCCAAATATTTCTGGACCTAACTGTATCTCTTTTGGGATCAGCCCACTGGATGAGAAGAGGTGATCATCTCTCACCCCCTTAAACATTACTTTCATGTAACTCCAAGTATGAAGGAGGGCAGTCTCCAACCAGTCTGCAGGATTGTGTATCAGAGAGGCCACCTGAAAAGGAGAAAAATAGACCCGCAACCCCCCACGAGATGCATGACAATGTTACTGCAGGTCTCATTACATTAGAGTCCGTGTTTTAAAAAAAAACACTGTTCTGAGGCCGTAAAATTTGTCCACGGTCTCCGCCCCACGTATATCATTTATAATAGTGGTGTATTCGTCACTCATGTACCTTTGGGCCCCCACAGACATTGGGGTCTGGATGTGGTGGTTACCTCTGCACCACTACAGCTACCTTCCTGCCTCGGGCCCTTACAGAATTGTGTTGTTTTTTTTGGGGGAGGGGGGGGGTTGGGGAGAATATGTTGTATTAAATTCTTTCATCTTATGTGGCTTGTAAAGTTCTGGGGATGTGGATTGTATTAATTACCTAGGCAGGTTTCCGACGCAAAAATCTTTATTTCTTCCATACACGGTCTTACAGCTCCTCCGTTGTATGGTCCAATTTCTATAGTCCATTCATGGGCATCACGACTTGGCCACAACAAAAGATTCTCGCCCCTTCACATCACAGCACCAACTGCCTCCAAAAATGTGTATACCTCTTTTGGGAACAGCCTACTGGATGAGAAGAGGAGATCACATCCCACCCCCTTAAACATTTGTTTCATGTAACTCCAAGTATGAAGGAGGGCAGTCTCCAGGATCATGTATCAGGGAGCACCCCTGCAGAGGGGAAAAATAATAGACAATAGACTCACAACCCCACACCAGATGCAAGATAATGAATCCTACTACAAGCTTGATTACATTAGAGTCCATGGAGGCCAACTAGGATACACACATTTACAACCCCTTCCCCCTTCAAATTGTGTACCTTAAACTGATGAGCAAGCAATCTTTAATAAATCACAACAATAAAATTGGTGTAACCAGAGCTCCGTGCTGTAAAAAGTCTTAATCTGTTAAAGCTGTGTGCTCCGCTCTACGTCCATTGGTAAAATAGTCTTTAATCTGTGGTCAGCTCCTCACATAGCTATTGACTCGTCCAGTGGATTCTGCTGTTTTTCGAGTTCTGCTCATGATGGAGGCTGCAGCTGCTTTTCTCGGTATGTGGAAAAGTTGGCGCTTGTCGGCCTGAAGATTTGAAGAAGATGTAGGATATCATGAACGGGATGTCTTCACTCAGACGGACTCTCGGGATTCACAAAATTGTAGATTTATTATATCTCCAGTTACTGAATGAAGCATTGCATCGGAGAAGCAGGAGACAGGACCTGCAGGTCCGGTCACAGGCATTATAGTAAGGAAATATCTGTACCGCTCAAGGGAAAAAATGTTATGTGCCTTCACAAGGGTAACAAACATACTGAAAAAGATATAATGGGGAATGTTAGTCATGTAAAAGTTAGTGATGTGAATCAGGTGATATGAATGTTTCTACAGACACAGGAAGTGACTCAGCCAGTTTTTAGCAGACCCAGGTTGCCATAGCAACTTGCAAAAGTGGTGGGGGCATGAGCAGTTAGGAGTAGAAAACAGTTTCACTTTACCTCAGAACAGCTTGGACATGAGACAGAGCAGACGCACAGTGGTGCATCTCCCTGAAGGGAAGCTTTCAGGCCTTCAGGGAGGCAGAGCTGTTTGGATGTAACACTGAGCAGACAGCACCACCAAGCTGGGAGCCAGTAACATCTATAGAGATGGGACCCGGTACCTGTAATCGTGGACCAGAAGAGAGTAGTCGCCAGAGAATGGGACTGAGCACAAGAGAGAGGTACAGAGCCCTAGTCACGGTGGCCGCAGCGCGACAGCAGAGAGAGAGCCTGGGGAAAGGGATAGGAGTCCGACCCACGAGAGGCTCAGGCTGCCAGCCGTTTGGACCGTAGTACAGAGTTGTGCATGGAGGAGAGGGGTCACAGATTATCAAACCGCATCCAGCCTCTGACCTGCCTGGGAAGCGACCAGAGTCTCTGATGGCGAGGACCAGGGCCCGGGGTGCGATACACCCTGAACCAGTGAATAAAGTGACTGGATCCCGCACTCGGTTACTCTGTGAGTAATTGCCGGCACTCCCGTGGACTGCCGCCCCCATTCTCACCAACCTCCCGGGGTACCCCGCTCCGTCCGTGGGGAGCGATACCATCCCGGCTGCACATAACACCTGCCCCGGAGAGAGACTGTGCAGCGGCAGCTAGTTCCTGGCCGCATACCGCGGGTTTTCGCTCCGAAGAATCCCCATTCACCATCCAGTACTGCCCCTGGGAGAGTCGCAGGAAGGGTCGTCGGTGGGAGGAGGCCGAGACCCCAGTCAACCGGTGACACACTTCCCAGGGGCCCGTCACCCTCCTTCCATCCCCATCTGTATTGGACACTTGTCTGTTTGCTGTTCTTATTTAACATGTAGCCGACGGGGTCACGGAGCCGGATCAGGCCAGTCACAGCTACCTCAAGGAACCACAGGCCCGGTGACGAGTACCCTAAGGCCCCGTGGACGCTACACAAAAGTTTGTGCACCCCTGGTCAAAATTACTGTTATTGTGAACGGTTAAGTAAGTTGAAGATGAAGTGATCTCTAAAAGGCAAAAAGCTAAAGATTAGTGATGGTCGGACATGCTTGGTACTCGATTGAGCATGACTGTGCTTGAGACGCCTGATACTCTATCGAGCATTCTGGTGCTCGGGCGCCCCACTTTTTATCAGCCAGTAAGCATGCAAGGATTTCCAGTCAATCATGGTAATGCCGTAGCCATCTTGGCTACTGGCACTACTGTGATTGGTTGGCCGCATAGCATCATCGGGTCTGTATAAGACCCAGAGATGCCATTTTTGCCGCACTCTACCTGGAAATAAAACGGAAGAAAAAGGAAGCGAACAAAAGGTCAAAAAAATAATGTAAACTTTATTAATAGTATAAAAATATATGATTTCATAAAAAACACCAACCAATTAGCTGGAATGAAAATGGCGTCACAAAAAATAGAGAAAAGACCTGCGTATGCACAAAAATAATTTGCATAGATCAGATATAATAATAATACATAGTTGCCAAGTGCAGAATTAAAAAAACTATGCAAAAATTTAATAGACATAAAAAAATGTAAAAAGCGCAATAAACTACATAATGTGTCTTGTGCCAAACAATAATGTGTAATCACTCGTAATCAAATTACGTACAAAATAAATTTGCCACCATAATATGTTACAATGCTGGAGACCATGGAAACCTAGAATATAAGGTCCAGATACCCCGTGCACAAAGGAAACCAATCTACATGTAGTTATCAGTAAATGACCACATGGGAGCGCACACACCTAACATGATAGAGGACTGCTACAGAGATCATGGTAATAGCTAAAATCCTGCCAGTCAGGTAAATAGGAGGGATATATAAAGGTAAACCATGTATATTTACCAAGGTGTAGCAGGAGCACCAGGCTAGGAATTGTGACGCCTTCCCCGACACGCGCGTTTCGGCGCTACCTTCTTCAGGGGTGCTACACATTGGTAAATATACATGGTACAACCACTGAAAAGAAAAAAAAAAAGCCTCACCGTGAACATTTATCATGCCGACCAGGTGCACATTAAGTGAGATTCTAGCCAACCACCCAGACTTTGGGTGTCAATAGGCAAAAATTGTGTACAAGGCGAGTCTCAATACAAAAAACATACCTTTATTGATACAGATTAAAAGTCTATAGTAGCAATCATGCTTATTTCAACATGTTTCTGGCGCCATGCGCCCTTAGTCAGTGGATAGTACAATCTTGCATCATGGGACATCTTTAAAAAACACTAGTCAACCAATCACAGGGCAGCAATATACAGACATAGGAAAAGTTAACATTGATAATACAATTACAAAATACCAGTGGTAACTGTGCAACAGAATTCTAATAAATAAATAGCGTGGGGCGGTGGCGCTGGCAAGGACAGGCGGACACAGTCTCTGCAGGTTCAAGGTCTCTGTACTTACAGTCCTGGTTTCATCCGGAAGATGCTGGTCACCACTGTGATGGGCCTCAGCCGATCCCGGATCCGTTGGAGGTCGGAACCGGAACAGTGAACGATGGGCCCTTCCTCCTTGCACTTGGTGTTGGATCCCCGTTGCCTGAAGCTCTTGGGGACCCTGGTTCTTGAAAAGTGTTTTACTCCCGTCCTGTATGCAGGTGCCGCGGGTCCGTTGTGGGGCCTGCCTTGGATCCTATATAGCACTGTGCTCCGGGAACTGTGGAGGCTGGAGGGATGTGCAATCCCCCTGGCCTGCAGTTTTTGGTGAACAACCCGAAGTATAATCCACCCTAGGATTCTGCACCCTGCACTGCGCCGGTCCCGAGGGAGCAATAAAGCTCTCCTCTCGGCGACCATATTGACTCCTGCATCCCACCAGAGCCACTGGTAAAACCTGATTGCTCTATTCCTCTCCTGCTGGAGAACTCCTAACTGCTCTGTTGCTCCTAACTCCCCCCTGGTGGCTGTCCCTCCCCCGGTTCCCTGTCGCTAGTGGGTGTCAGCCCCCCATGTTTGGTGACTGCCTTAAGACCCAACCCTAGCCGCTCCCCAGTGGGGAAGCCAAAGTGGTTGTGTGTATGAGATGGAGTGTGATGGAACCAGTACCGACCTCCTCTGGATCCAGGATGAGTACAACACCTCAAGTGAGGTGCAGTACTTTGTGGCGACTGAAGCCTCAGGGGCGCCACACTAGCAGTGCCCCAGGACACTACTGATCACATTATGGGATGTGAGGATTACATAGAGATATGTGGAGACCATACACACTATTGATCACATTATGGGATGTCAGAAGTATATACAGACTTATGGGTGACACACACAGTACTGGCCACATTATGGGATGTCAGGAGTATATACAGACACGTAGGGGCCGTACACCCTACTGATCACATTATGCATATGTGACGCCCTGGACTAGCCAGGTGGTCACAGACAGGCCCTTGCACAAACACCAGTCCCCTAAAAAGGTAACAGCAGCCAACCTAAAAAACCCTGAGTCTCCCCTCTCAGGCTTTGACGTTCACACCCGGGGGCGGAGCCAGGCGGTTGGCCATGCCCACCGAGGAGTTCGGATAGCCTGAGGCGGGAAAAGCAAGGAGATGAAGTTAGGGAGGAATGGAGAGTAGTAGTAAAGAGAAAACGTCTGTCGGGGATCTGGGTCGTAGCCCAGATACCCTGTGGCCAGGAGGCAGACGGTGGTTGCCGCCTGCAGGAGCCGGGAAGACAGCTGGTGATAGAGAACCGTAAGGGACAGGGTAGTGGCCCGCTGGTACCGAACCGGGGAACCAACTGGAAACCGGAGCACCAGGAGGGGTACTCAGACCCAGAACGAGGCCCAGAAACCACTGGACCGAGTCAAATTCACTGATTGGGGTCTGGACCTTAGGTTCTTTCTCACCCAAGTCCCGACTGAAGACAACAGCCCACCGACAGGGATAGAAAGCCACCGCTCAGACAGAGAGATCCCACGGGCCAGCGTCTGCAGGCAAACGGGCTCTCCCAATACACACACAAAGCCAGAGCGAACTTCCGTCGCGGAAGCGCAGTCAGTCAAAATCTACAAAACGAGGTGCAGGAGAAAGGCGAGAACCACCAAGCCGGGTGGGGGACCAGACGCAGCCGGCTGCGGGCACCGACCACCATCTTTTTGGTTTACCAGAGACTCCGGTGTATCTGTCATAGTGAGTACAACAGTGCCCTCGGGCCACGCACCGCCCCGCATCGGACCAACAAGCCCGCACCCCCACATCCTAACCTTAACAACCGGGCCCCGGGAACATCGACCCCCTACCCACGGTGGGGCTAACACCTGGCTGCGCAACACCGTCCCCGGGAGCCTAGTCAACGGTAGTGTACCGCCCCGCGGCCTCGGCTGCGGCCGCCGAGCCGCTCGGATCCGTGCTCGTGTACTGCGGGTGGTGGCTCGAGCCTCTTACGGACCCGGGGGTCACGTCGCTCTGCAAGGGGGGTTGGCGCTACGTGCGGGGGATGTGGATATTTGGTTTTGGAATGATAGTTTGTGACGCCACCCACGGGTTGTGGTGATTGGGGGCACCACCGCTGTGGTGAAGGTGCGGGAACTCCCGGGAGCGGTGTAGTGGTGCAGCTAGGTGTTGACCCCTCCGTGGGTAGGAAATGTTGATCCCAGGGCCCGGTTGAGGGGGCCGGGGTGCAGGGCGCGGTGTTGTGGTGAAGCGCAGTGCGGTGCCTGATGGCACTGGTTTACTCACTCTGATACAAGACACTGGAGTCGCTGGTAAACCAAACAAAGTGATGAACGGGGCCCGCAGCCGGCTGCAGCTTTTCCTGTTAGGTTGGTAGTGTCCGCCTTTCTCCTGCACCTGTGTGTGAATCTCGACTCCTGTGCCTGGGCACCGGTAGTCCGCTCCCCGGCGTATAAGTGTCGTAGGAGCCCGTTTGCCCGCAGACGCTGGCCCTTTGGATCTCTTGCCTTTGGCGGTGGCACTTATCCGGAATGGTTGGGCTTTTGCCTTCAATCGGGACTTAGGTGGGAATGGACCCCTGAGGTCCAGACCGCAATCAGTTGATTTGACTATGGTGGTGGCTTATAGCCTAGTTCGGGGTCTGAGTACTCTGCCTGGTGCTCCAGTATCCAGTTGGCTCCCCGGTTTGGTTCCGGTGGGCCCCTACCCTGCCCCGGTCCCTTATGGTTCCACCGGTCATATTCCCGGTCTCCTGCAGGCGGCCACTACCGTCTGCCTCCTTGCCAATGGTGACTGAGCTCCAACCCAGTCACCGGAGTAGTCTTTGGCAGGCCTGCGCACAGGTCTGCTTCTGGACACCAACCCTCTCAACTCCCTCGAACTTGACTCTTCCAGAGCCAGACTACAACTCTTTTGTTTTCCCGCCTCCAGGCCTGTGAACTCCTCAGAGGGTGGGGCCAACCACCTGGCTCCACCTCCCCCTGGTGTGGACATCAAACCTGGAGGGTGGTGACAAGGTTTTCTATGTTTGCCTGCTGTCACCTAACTGAAAGGGGTGTGATGTTGTGTGTGTGACTACCTGGGATGACCTGGATAGTCCAGGGCGTCACAGTAGCGGTGGTGTCCACACTCACCACGACCCGTGGGTGGCGTCACGAACTTAAACCCAAAAACCGCGGCTCCGGCCGTGAACCTCCCCACCGAAACCCCTCACGTAGCGCCAGCCTCCCTTTAGAGCGACGTGACCCCCGGGTCCGGAGGCGCTTGAGCCACCCACCGACAAGACGGATCCGAGCGGCTCGGCTGCGACCGAGCCCCGGAGCGGTACACATACCTCCCAACTTTTGAAGAACAGAAAGAGGGACAAAGTCTGCGACGTGCGCAGCGGCACATTTTGACCACGCCCCTAGACACAACCATTTGGCAGTAAGGGGTGCTTTACACGTTGCGACATCGCATCCGAAATATTGTCGGGGTCACGTCGTTAGTGACGCACATCCGGCGCCGGTGACGACATCGCAACGTGTAAATCCTAGATGCGCTGATAAACGATCGCAAAAGCGTCGAAAATCGGTGATCTGTGTAGTGTTGTTCATTTTCATAATGTCGGGTCGGCCGCAGGTACGATGTTGTTTGTCGCTCCTGCGGCTCCACACATCGCTGTGTGTAAACCCGCAGGAGCGACAAACATCTCCTTACCTGCGTCCCGACGGCAATGCGGAAGGGAGAAGTATCTGCAGTTTTCTCCTGCATTTTTCTCCACATAGAAATCTGTAGAGGAAAAAAAGCACCAAAACCGCAGATTTCAGCAACATCTTTTCATGGAATCACATCCATTTTGCTTGGACATTTACACACAGCAGAAGATATGTGCAAAAAAGCTGCAGAAAAACCCGGTATTTACGCTACGTGTGAACACGGCCTCAGTGATACGTTTTTATTACATTTTTATGGGTTTAATAGAGAAAAATAATCAATTGCACCATTTTTTTAACTCCATTTACTGATTCCAATAAATAATCTGATCGCTGTGTTGTTCAGGTCGTTACGATTACAGGGACACGAAATATGTCCATGTCATTTGCTGATTTGTGATGCTTATTATTTTATAAAAAAAAGCGCAATCAAAATTACATTATTCTAATCTTTTTTATTATTATTTTTAGTAATTTTAAAATACAGGAGATAGACATGCTGCTGTGTAGAAAGGAGCTTTATGTCCTGTGTACTCTACTGTGTAATCAGAGGCTGCATTGTAGGTTCATGTATATAAAATCCTCCCTCTGACATTATCACCCCTAGTGGCTCAACAGCTAAAGGCTGTTGGACGTGTTTGAAAGTTGCTGGTTTGAATTCAAAGGGGTGAAAATAGATATTATATATATATATATATATATATATATATATATATATATATATATATATATATATATAGTAGTTGTATTTTTTTCCTCAGTTCTTTATAGTAGTTTTATGGGATCAAATGAATCTGTCCCTTACCTTCACTTACACAGAGATGCAGTATCTATCTATCTATCCCTCTAAATATCTATCTATCCATCTATCCATCCACCTATCTATCTATCCATCTATCTATCCATTATTTATCTATCTATCTATCCCTCTATCTATCTATCTATCTTTCTATCTAACTACTTCTCTATCTATCTATCCATCTATCTATTTGTAACGTCCTGGAGATGGATTCACGGGGCCGTGCACCGTACTCCCCCAGTGAGGGAACCCGGAGCTAACCCCTATACAGGGACTGTCCGATCACCCCACCAGAGGGCCTAGATGCACGGTAGCCGGAACACTAGGGGTACGGGGAAAGAATCCTTCAGGGATCTGCACCGGAATGTCTCTGAGTCCAACGGATACCGTATGCGGGAGGGATGACTGGAACCGGGTTCAGGTGCCTGGTAGGAACAGCAGACGGGGTCCGGGTCCAGCGAGACGTGCAGGCTGCTGTTACCAGGTGGAGTTGGGGATCGGTGACGGGTTCTGGCTGATGGAAGATGGTGAGATCCTCAGCAGTCAGTCACCGGAACACTTCCTGGGGAATCTGCAGTCAGGACCAGGTCAGGGCGGCAGACAGACTCTGCGGAAGAGACAGTGTTAATAGGGAGACAAGGCACAGAGGGACCTGAACACCTATCTATGGGAACACGTTGAATAGGCACCGCCCACCTGGAAAGGGAAGTCTTATATACCCTCTACCTGTATCTGTCATATCCTGTACCCGGGACGCTGGCCCTTTAAGACAAGGTGAGTGAGCGCGCGCACGCCCTAATGCGCATGCGCGAGGCCTGAGTGCCGGAGGCCAGTACAGGAAGCTGTGAAGGAGATGCAGGGGTGCCAGACAGAGTGTCCTGGGTTGCAGGGAGACGCCGGGGCCGGCGGACGGGAGGCACGGAGGACGCAGAGGAGGGGGAGTGAGAGGAGCAGGAGGACCGGGGCAGGAGGACCGGGGACCGGAGCGGTGAGTGACAGGCGGCGCCGGGACCCGGGGAGCATGACACTATTATTATTTAATATTATAGCGCCATCAATTCCATGGCGCTTTACATGTGAAAAGGGGCATACATAATAGGGACAAGTACAATAATCATAAACAATACAAGGTACAGACTGGTAAAGGAGGATAGAGGTCCCTGCCCACAAGGGCTCACAGTCTACAAGGGATGGGTGAGGATACAGTAGGTTAGGGTAGAGCTGGTTGTTTGGCGTTATATCAAACTGAGGGTTACGGGAGGTTGTAGGCTTGTCAGAAGAGGTGGGTCTTCAGGTTCCTTTTGAAGCTTGTCAAGGTAGGCGAGAGTCTGATAAGTTGTGGCAGACCTACATGACAGTATTTGTCACACATATAGCCATGTAGATCACGCAGATATCCCACCGCTGCCACCAGTTTGTGACAACACAGCACTCCGCTGCCCTATCAGGACAATTATGCAACTGACTAAGTGTTTCCACAACTAGGCCAATTATGTGTAGGCTTGACTAAGCGCCCAACGAACTAAACGCCACTACCAGGGCGGTGACCAGGACTATGGCAGCTGAGTTTAACTGGGTGACAGCAGGACAGGCACAGGCAGGACAGACAGGGCAGAAACAGGAACACAGACTGGACGAGAACAGGAGCACCAGGTGCAGGCAGGTACGGGACATCAGGCTGAAGTCATCAGGGACAGGACATCAGGAGGTACTCTGATCATTAGAGAACAGGTTCAGGATGACAGACATCAGGTCCACAATTCAGGTAAGGAACATCAGGAGGGAGACTGGACATCGAACACAGGTCATCAGGCATGGATCACCAGGCACAAGACTCCAGGAGGAACTCTGAACATCAAGATACAGGACATGAGGCAGGTGCAGCCAGAAAGGCTGAGGCAGACAACATGACAGGTGCAGGCGGGTATGGACACAGGTGCAGGATACAGGCTGGTACCTGGACACAGACAGGACAGGTCCAGAGACACAGACAGGGTAGACACAGCAGTCTCAGAGTTAGTTACATGTAGGACCCGTCCTGCATACTGGCAGACCAGAGCAGAGAGGATGGACGAACAAACAGGTAGTAGGATCAAATACTAATGACTTGCTCTGGACCTCCCAACAGAGGGATCCTTAAATACCTGGTGTATCCCAGCTTTAGGCTGGAGAAACCTTTGCAAGGTGTGCAAGCTTCATCTTAAATGGATAGAAAGCGTACAGCCGAGGCTGGAGACCAGGAAACCTGAGGCATGCGGACCTAGGTGGGAGCAGGAGACTGACACACACGTAGGTATTGGTGAGGAGGGGCGAGCTGAGGACTGCACTAAATGTGTATGGCAACCTGAGAAACACGTGGCAAGTGGATGGCCATGCGGTCGGCCGAGGAGGTAATGCCTCGGTATCTCTGCTGGGATAAGGGGAGAGGAGAGTACACTGGGGCTACAGTGACCTCAGATGGGGCTGGTCTTGGATATGGCTCCAGTCTCTAGAAAATTATGAGATTCCCAACTTTCAGGATATATTCGCTCCTCGGGCTCTCAGGGGGAAGATTATAATGCCATATTTCCTATCACAATTTTAGCTATCAATAGATAGGAAATATTACATAGGCAAACCCATTCGTTGGACCAATATTAATTTCAGGATAATTCTCAGGCCACATATTTATGTAAGAATATGCATTTTATCTTATTTGGGATCGCAATGCCAAAAATGTGTCTCCCATAACTGTAGGATCTAAGCTTTCCACAAAAACCCAAATATTCATAACTTGGCGCTGACTCCAGTCCATCTACTGTCAGCTCTTGAAGCTTGGAAGAGTTATCTATTGAGGTAACATAAGTGTCGCTTCTCAAGCTGTGTATATAGGAATCCCAGCCTTGGTGTCTGGTTCTCACATCAAATCTCATGTTGTAATTACCAAGTCACTGCAGTAGGTTCTACTTCAAAGGAAGTTGATGGGTCAGCTCTCTTTTCCCCAGAAATAATTATTTTCTCACTTCCCCATTTATAATTAATCCAATGTGAGGGTGTCCCCTTTCTGGAGATGTCATTTTGGATTTATTTATTTGGATTTATTTTCTAATATTCCAAGGAACCTTGGAGACAGAACCAATCCACTCACAATAGACAGCGTCCAAGCCCCAGGTGATAGTATAAAATGGAATTTAGTCTTCCATAATCAGCAACAACGTTTCAACCTATATTAGGTCTTCATCAAGTGAACTTAAAAAATAATATATAGACTATATTGTACAGGTTGCTATGATTATGGGTATGCCGAATACATCCATGTTATTTACTAGTTTGTGATATATAATGAAGACGTTTAGTAGAGATGAATGGACCCGTGGATGTTTTGGGTTTGCCGGGTTCGGCAGTACTTTAGTTAAAAGTTTGTTTCAGAACACTGACTTGACCCGAACTTAAAATGGTGTTGCAGTAAGTGTTAGGGGGCTGCAGAAGGAAGCAAAGTGAGGGCATTTGCCTGCAAGCAAATGTGTACAGGGAATAAATGTAAAAAAAATGAAGCAGGATCTCACCTATTTTGGATAACCAGTGCAGGTAAAGCAGACAACTGTGGCCTGCTTCCCTCAGCTGTCAGCTTTACATTAGGTATTTATCAAAAATAGAAGGGATGACATGCAGTGATTTTAAATGATTTAAATAAATATTTAAAAAAAAACAGCTAAGGTAATGCAGACAGCTGGGGGCTGGATTTATTAGGCTGGGGAGGCCCATGGTTATTTGGGCCCTCATAAACAAAAATAGCAGCCCACAGCCACTTGAATAGTTGCACATCCATTAGATGCACCAATTCTGGCACTTTACCTGGCTCTTCCCAATTGCCTAGTGCAGTAGGAATCGAGGTAATACTTTTGGTATTCTCTCTTTAGAGGCATTATGTACTAATATACAGATCATAAAAGGGGTTGTCCCCATTCCCCTTGTTTGCCCCAGAAAAATAATTAACCCTATACTGCCCTCTACTACCAGCGCGGTGTCCAGTGATGTCTGAAGTCGCATTCTCAGGGCCCACGTGACATTGTTATGACACGCAAGGACCAGGACCAGTGCCAGCTTCATTCACCGAAGTTCAGGTGCTGTTCATATGCTAAGAAAGTTTGTTGAAAGGCTGTTTATCAAAAAGAGAGGGGATACCACAACATTTTTAAAAAAATATTTAAATAATTTAAAAAAAAACGTGTGGGTTCCCCCCTATTTTTGATAACCAGCCAAGGTAAAGTAGACAGCTGGGGGCTCGTTTTATGAGGGTGCAAAAGGCCATAGACATTTGGCCCTTCCCAGCCTAAAAATAGCAGCCCACAGTCGATCCAGAAGTGGTGCATCACATTAGATGGTGCTTTGCTCGGCTTTGCTCAATTGCCCTAGTACGGTAGCAATCAGGTTACTACCTGTAATACTATTGTATGTACTGATGATTTCGATTGCGTTAGGGCAATGACAACCAGAGACGAGTTCTTGGTGCAAAAGACGTTTTATAATATGTAACCGCAATATGTGCACAGAACAGAATATACACAATAATATGTAACCGCAATATGTAAACAGAACAAAATATACACAGTAATATGTAACCGCAATATGTACACAGAACAGAATATACACAGTGGAACATAAACACAGTAAATACCTGCCGGGTTCAGAGCAAAGGGGAATTCCCGGGGCCGCGCACTGGACTCCCCCAGGGAGACCGCCAGAAGCGAACCCCTATACAGGGGCTGTCCGGCAATCACCCCAGAAGGCCCAAATGTACAGCAGCTGGGACACAGATATAGTCCAAAAAATGTCCGTACGTGATGTGAGTCCTAGGGTGGATATGAACGGAAGGGACCGGGCAGAAGTGCCGACCAGAGACGGCAGACAGAGTCCGGGCACAGTTGGATGAGACAGGTGAAGTCCAGAGCTGGTGTCAGGTGTTTCAACCGGATCCAAACAGCAATCAGGAGATGAGAGCAGCAGGGCAGGAGTACACAGGAAGCAGTATACTCAGGCAACTAGACTAAGCTTAGGGGCGGGCTTTTAAACAGATGAACAGGAAGTAGGGCAACAGAACAGAAAACTCCATGTTAACAAAGGGCAAGATCCTTCAAAAGAAAACTGGAAATCCCGGAACTCTGACACTACCTTTAGGGTTGATGTCTGTTGTGAATTGACAGCAGAAATCAAGCCTAGAGGAAAGTAATGGGGCGGCATCTATCAGACCCACCAATACCGACCAGGCCAGTATAGAGTTATAAAAAATAACAGATACAGTGAAAAAAAAAGATTATTTGAATGAAGACTCCCCCACACCCCCCCATTCACCAATTTATTTAAACAAATCCTGAAATAATCTAAATAGTAATGTCCTACGAAGCCCACCGATTCCTATGGAGCTTCATTCTGAGAACGTTCTCAGATCGATGCTACATAGGTCACTGCTGGTCAGTGGAAGTCCGGAATTTCTCTGTATGTACCGCTGACCGGGAGTGACCTATGATGCCTCGTTTTGTGAATGTTCTCAGAATGCAGCTCCATAGGATTCAATGGGCATCCTTTGATATTACCCAATTAGATAACATCGTAACTTCCATGATTTATTTTTAGTTAATAAATTGGTGAACGAGGGAGTGAGGGGGAGTGTTTATTCAAATTAATTTTTTTCGGTGTGTGTTTTTTAACTCTATACTTAATGGGTTAGTAATGGGGGTGTCTAATCGAAGCCTCCCCATTACTAACCCTTGAGCTTGATGTCAGCTGTCAATTCACAGCTGATATCAACCCCATTTAGATCTTTAGGCAGAAAATATTCTCTCATTCACTCATTTAATATTTCTGCCTTCCATACTACAAGTCCTGAACTTGATTCCCAGAAAACACAAACCACAAGAACGTTCTGTGTTTTTGGAGTACAATCTATTTATTTATTTTTTTTTACTCTTAAGGTACTAAGATTGGCTGTTCAGTTCTTTTAGAATTCTGGAATTAAGAGACTCTTGATTAGATCATGTTACATGACTGTGAAGTCATCAAAGATCCTTAAACAATCCTATCCACCTTAAGGCCGGCGTCACACGCTACGATATATTGGGCGATATGTCGTCAGGGTCACGGATTCCGTGACGCACATCTGGCATCGTTAGACATATTGTAGCGTGTGACAGCTACAAACGACTGTGAACGAGCAAAAATACTCACCTTATTGTTGCTCATTGACACGTCGTGTCAAAATGTCGGTCCTCCTTCTGTGCTCCGGTTGTTCATCGTTCCCGAGGCAGCACACATCGCTCCGTGTGACACCCCGGGAACGACGGACACAGCTTACCTGCGTCCCACCGGCAATGCAGAAGGAAGGAGGTGGGGGGGATGTTACGTCCTGCTTAACTCCGCGCCTCCGCTTCTATTGGCCGGCTGCTGTGTGACGTCGCTGTGACGCCGAACGTCCCTCCCCCTTCAGGAAGAGGATGTTCGCTGCCCACAGCGACGTCGTCCGGGAGGTAAGTGCGTGTGACCGGGGTAAACGACTTTGTGCGCCACGGGCAACTAATTACCCGTGACGCACAAACGACGGGGGAGGGTACGATCGCTCGTGCGATCGCACGATAGATCGTACCGTGTGACGCAGGCCTAAGAGAGTGGGGGCTCTGAGAACTTGCGCAGTCGGTCTTGACTGTAACTAGAGCTTATTTTTGGAGTAGGGCTTATATTCCAAAAAATCCTGTAAAATCATGCTAGGCCTTATTTTTGGGGTAGGTCCTATTTTCTGGGAAACACGGTAGTACATATACATCTGATAGGCTTAAAGGGAACCTGTCACCAGATTTTTCCAAATTAAACGAAAAGAATCACCTTCTGCAGCTCCTGGGCTGCAGTCTATGAAGCTGCACCTTGGCCCTGACTCCCCTTCCAGACCCCAAAAATAACTTTATAAAACTTGACCGTTAGGTATGCTAATTACCTGTGTTGGCCAGATGGGAAGGCTTATTTTCATCTCCTGTCTCCCCTCCTGCCGCTGATCGCCGTCATCCTTTCTTGATTGACGGGATGACGCCTCCGTTATCATTCTCGTCGCATTTTCAAATCTCGCGCCTGTGCAGTTAAGTCGGCTCTGCCATATCGCGGCCAGAGCAGAAAACATAACCTCACCAACGCCATGCTTGTACCCGCCCATAATATCGCGCCTGCGCATTTAGCTCACCGGTGCGAGCGAGGGCAGCTATGTTTTCTGCTCTGGCCACGATATGGCAGAGCGAAATGCGCCTGCGCGAGCCGACCTAACTGCACAGGCGCGAGATTTGAAAATGCGACGAGGATGATGATGGAGGCAGAAAATGGAGGACAGGAGCAGAAAATGAGCCCACCCATCTGGCCAACACAGGTACTTAGCATACCTAAGGGCCAAGTTTTATAAAGTTATTTTTGGGGTCTGGAAGGGGAGTCAGGGCCCAGGTGCACCTTCATAGAATGCAGCCCAGGAGCTGCAGAAGGTGATTCTTTTAGTTTAATAGTGAAAAATCTGGTGACAGGTTCCCTTTAAGAGGTCAAACTCTTCTGTCACATAAGGGCCTGGCACCACCAAACTAATAAAATTAGTAAATATGCTCTCATTCTGACCAGGGAACCGGAATAAAAGACATGAGCTTCATTGCGAGTCTTCCTCTGGTTCACATATGTGCCTGTACGGCTGGTTTAGCAACCTATGCATATAGTGCACACAATGATATAGTGCCCATATAATGTTATTTTAGGGTGCCAAAATAACACTGTCGATCAATAAACTAGGTACTGTATATTCATCCTCTACATCTACTTTTCCATAACTTTGAGATTAGTTTGTGGGTCAGGATACACACCCCAAGGGTGCGATTCATCCGGGCCTGTGGACCCCCTTTAGTAGTGGCATATTTGACCCCCCCCGGCCGGCCCTGTGCCCTTCCCACAACCTATCCTTGTCCTTGGGCTTCAGTGAACTGTGTATATTTCAGGTTGTGATGTCCCACACAGGCATGCAGCATTTCGGGGATTAGTATAATAGGCCTTCTTCCTTTGTGTTCCCTCTGACCCATAAAATGTCCCGTTCAGATAATCCATCATATTAGACAGGAATGACACACATCGTCCTGTGCGGTGTGTGACACATCGGACCCTGGCAGCTGGGATCTGGTGTTCGGGCCTGCTAATCTGTGAGTTCTTGTGTGGTGGGTCATGGGTTGTCCATCTATCTCTTCCTCTTTCATGGTTTTTCTGCAGAGCATCTCTTTATATCCCCCCTCCTCACACACGACTCCCTGTATAAATCCTCTGTGACGATGTGCAGAGGCCCGGTGCACATTGCATTGTGCGCTGCTATGTACTCAGCTATTATGACTATTTTAGGAAGAGCTGCTTATGTAAGACCCTCCCTCCTCCGTACACACCCGAGCCTCACTCAAAGGGAATTTCTATACAAATGACACCAGGAATGTGTCACTACGACACGTCATGACATCACCTTACGGGATCCCCGCACCATGACACCAGCAAAGCGTCTGGCCATTTGTCATAGATTACCTATAGAATAATCTACACTGGAGATCAAAATTAGAGAACAATGCATGATCACATGCCACTAGAACAGTATTTTACAAAAGATCCAAAGTTTATCAACATTAAACCTTTCCTTTGCCCAAAACGTAATGAATATAATAAGAGAACAGCAATGACTGTAGCTCAGAGAGAGATTATCACTAAATTATCTACAGGTAACAACAGTCACAATCAGTAGGACGTGCACCGGCCGTCGCTGTGAATGACTTCAGCACATCTGCGGCCACAGGACATCATTAGTCTCTAACAATGCTCTGGTGGGATTTTGGTCCACTCTTCTTCCAGTCTCTTGACTGTTGTTGGTTTCTTGGCCATAACATTGTCACCAAGAATTTTCCAGAGGTTTTCTATTGGGTTTAGAGCAGGACTCTGGGCAGCCATTTCATTGTTTCGAGGAACTGCTTTCCCCATTTTGCTGTGTGACAGGGGGCATTGTCCTGCATGAAAATAGCTGGCTGATTGAGTGTTGAACACAAGTAAGGAACCACGTATTGTGAAGAAGGTTCTGAGCCACACTTGCATTCACTCTGCCATGTAGCAGCATGACAGGTCCAACTCCTGCTGCAGAAAACATTCCCCAAACCATGACACTTCTTCCACCACCTTTCACTGACTTCTTAACACACTTTGGGTTCAGTCTTTCCCCAGTTTGTCGACGAACATAATGTTTCCCATGAGACCCAAATAAATTAAACTTGCTTTAATCACTAAAACGAACTGTGGACACTTCTCCTCTGTCCACACAACATGCTCCTCACCAAAGGTTAGACTAGCCTTTTGATATTTTCTACTAATGAGATGTTTGGGTTTTCAGTCCAAATGCTCTTAAACGTCGTGACACTGTATGATGATATGAGACAGATACCCTGTTCAGTGTTGAACTGCCGAGCAATTTCAACTTCAGTATTGAAACGATTCTCTGCATTATCCTGTCCTCTCTTGCATTTGTCTTTGAAGGGCGATCAGCCTTCTTGGGGAACTTGAAAGCGTTTGTGATATTGTAAAGATGCAAAATTCTCAAAATCAAATCACAGACTTGTAATGACCAACTTCTCTTGCTATGGTTGATAGGTAGAGCTGAGCGAGTATCTAACTATTCATACTCGCTATACTCATAACAAGTACCGTCTAATACTTACGTATTTGTTCTGAATAGCGTGTGCAAAAGAAGTCAATGGAGAAAACTCGCAAAGTAACGAGTAACCAGAATGCCGTACTATTTGGTACTCGCACAAGTGTCTGTGTCATTATCCCGTTATCCCGTACCCCAAGTGTCGGTGTACGTGGAAGAGAGGGGGCCCTGGTCCAAACTTTGCACCAGGGCTCATCAAACTCTAGTTACGCCACTGGTTAGTGTATACCTTCCTAGAGAGTCCCCCTTGCTGCAGCCATTAACTATCTGAAGTCCTAAACATCTTCATAGGTTCAGAAGCTTTTTGACACTTTTGTTGACTGTACTGTCATGGCTGTTTCTCTCTGTGTGTACTTAGCCGTGGCCATCACTCTCTGCTCTAAATATGGAAATGTCGCGGGCGGGGAGGACGCCGTCGCTGGCGCTCTCGCTAACGCTCGGGTCCGGCGCTGCTGCAGCTGCTGCTGCTGCTGCTGCTCGGTGGCTCGAGCGGTGGGCCGGATTCGGGGACTCGAGCGGCGCTCCTCGCCCGTGAGTGAAAGGGGTGGTTGGTTTGGGGGATTTAGTCCGTGACGCCACCCA
Organism: Anomaloglossus baeobatrachus; assembly: GCF_048569485.1. Classification (NCBI taxonomy): domain Eukaryota; kingdom Metazoa; phylum Chordata; class Amphibia; order Anura; family Aromobatidae; genus Anomaloglossus; species Anomaloglossus baeobatrachus. The sequence goes on along the minus strand of NC_134356.1, from coordinate 662,236,716 downwards.
CGGGTCATGGTGAACATGGGCACCACCGCTGCTGGTGATGGGGATCCCGGGAGCGATGGTAGGGAGCAGCTGGGATGTTGTTTACCCCCTCCGTGGGTAGGGGTCGGTGGTCCCGGGGCCCGGTGATGTGACGGGGAGGCAGGGTCGGTGAGGTGCAGGGTTGCAGGGACAGCGCGGCGTGGTGCCGGATGGCACGGGTGTACTCACTCAGCAAGAAAGGTACAAAGTCCTCGGTAAACCAAACAGCTGGATGGACGGGTCCCGCTGCCGGCTTCAGTGCTTCTCCCTGGACAGGTGATGGCGGCTGTCTTTCCCTGCACCTTAATGTTCTTTCTGACTACTATGGATTCCCAACGGTAGTCCGCTCCCCGGTGTATGGGTACCGGAGGAGCCCGTTTGCTCACAGACGCTGGCCCTTGGGTCTCTAGCCTTAGGCGGTAGCTGTATACCCTCATGGTGTGGGCTGTTGCCTTCAATCGGGACTTTTGCTGTTGTGAAACCCCTGGGGTTCCAGTCACATTGGGATCTGACTATTGTCGGCGGCTCCAAGCCTGGTCGGGGTCCGATGGCCCTGCCTGTGTGTGCTGGCTTCACTTCGCTCCCCGGTCGGTACCAGCGGGTCGTCGCCCGTCCCCGGTCCTACGGTTCTGCGTTGCTCCACCACTCCTGCAGACGGCCACAACCGTCTGCCAACCTTGCTGTCAGTGCCTGGGCCACAAACCCAGACACCCAAGTGCTTGTTCCTCTCACTTCAAACTCCTACACTGAACTACTCTCACTTTTCCTGCCTCCAGGCCTGTGAACTCCTCGGTGGGTGGGGCCAACTGCTTAGCTCCGCCCCACCTGGTGTGGACATTAGACACTGGAGGGAGGCAACAAGGATTTTGTGTTTGGTTGGTGTCCCTGTCTAATGGGGGTGGGGGTGTTTGTGTGTTACCTGTGACGACCTGGCTAGTCCAGGGGGCCACATTCCCCCTTGGTGAAATGTTGACCGTCCGTGGGCTGCCCGTCCTACACCAGTTTTATTTTTCTTTTAAAACTGTAAAAAGATATAAATAACATGGAAACATTTCAAACATAAGCATTTCTTGTGAGGACACTTCAAACGTTGCACATATATAACATTTTTAATAATAACAGACGGATGGACGGATGTCTTCCGCTCTCCCACCCAAGCAACCGAGCCCTGATGCTGCCCCTAAGAAGTGGGCAGCACCCCTTGACCCCAGTCCAGGTTCAGGCTGCCCAAGCGGGAACGGGTACGGTTACTCGCACCCGGCTGTCACTTCAGGGGACCCCACGTCCAGGGGGGCCCTTGACCCCGGAGGATGGCCACCGGTCCTAGTGGTGGCCAGGCCCCAGCCTGCTCTGCTGCGGACCCCTCATCCAATCTGCCTCTCCGGAGGCGGCAACGGTTTCCATCCCACAAAACTATTTACACCGGGGAGCGGACTACCGTTGGGAATCCATAGTAGTCAGAAAGAGAACATTAAGGTGCAGGAAAAGACAGCCGCCATCACCTGTCCGGGGAGAAGCACTGCAGCCGGCTGCGGGACCCGTCGCTAGGTTGCTTGGGTGGGAGAGCGGAAGACATCCGTCCGTCCGTCAGTATTAAAAATGTTTTTATATGTGCAACGTTTAAGTGTCCTAACAAAAATGCTTATATGTTTGAAATGTTTACATGTTATTTATGTTTTACAGTTTTGAAAAAAAAATAAAACCGGTGATGGACGGGCAGCCCACGGATGGTCTGCATTTCACCAAGGGGGAATGTGGCGCCCTGGACTAGCCAGGTCGTCACAGATAGCACTCACACACCCCCACCCCCATTAGACAGTGACACCAGCCAAAAAAAACCCCTTGTTGCCTCCCTCCAGATTCTGCTGTCCACACCAGATGGGGCGGAGCCAAGCGGTTAGCCCACCCACCGAGGAGTTCACAGGCCTTGAGGCGAGAGAAGTGTCAGTAAGAAGTTGGAGAACAGTTTAGGAGTTTGAAGTGAGAGGAGCAAGCACTTGAGTGTCTGGGTTGTGGCCCAGGCACTGACAGCAAGGTTGGCAGACGGTGGTGGCCGTCTGCAGGAGTGGTGAAGCAACGCGGAACCGTAGGACCGGGGTCGGGCGTTGGCCCGCCGGTACCGACCGGGGAGCGAAGTGAAGCCAGCACACACAGGCAGGGCCATCGGACCCCGACCAGGCTTGGAGCCGCCGACAATAGTCAAATCCGAGTGTGACCGGAACCCCAGGAGTTTCCTAACAGCCAAAGACCCGATAGAAGGCAACCGCCCACACCGTGAGGGTATACAGCTACCGCCTAAGGCTAGAGACCCAAGGGCCAGCGCCTGCGGGCAAACGGGCTCCTCCGACATCCATACACCGGGGAGCGGACTACCGTTGGGGATCCATAGTAGTCAATCAACTACATCAAGGTGCAGGGAAAGACAGCCGCCATCACCTGTCCGGGAAGAGATACTGCAGCCGGCTGCGGGACCCGTCCATCCAGCCGTTTGGTTTACTGAGGACTTTGTGCATCTCTTACTGAGTGAGTACACCCGTACCATCCGGCACCACGCCGCGCTGTCCCTGCAACCCTGCAGCTCACCAACCCTGCCTCCCCGTCACATCACCAGGCCTGGGACCACCGACCCCTAGCCATGGAGGGGGAAAGCAACATCCCAGCTGCTCCTTACCATCGCTCCCGGGATCCCCGTCACCAGCGGCGGTGGTGCCCATCTTCACCACGACCCGTGGGTGGCATCACGGACTAAATCCCCCAAACCAACCACCCTTTTCACTCACGGGCGAGGAGCGCCGCTCGAGTCCCCGGATCCGGCCCACCGCTCGAGCCACCGAGCAGCAGCAGCCGCAGCAGCGCCGGACCCGAGCGTTAGCGAGCGCGCAGCGGCGGCGTCTTCCCCGCCCGCGACCACTTGGCATCACAAACAGGATTGAACCCCTCTACTTACCAGTAGAAGTGCGAGAATTTTGAAGCGCCGCCATCTTGGCGCGAAAATCTCCCGCTTGAGCGTCTTCTCTGAGCAGGGAAGGCGCGAAAGCGAAGCTCCGCCCCCAACAAACGGAAGTGCTGAAGAGAACCAAGGGGGGGCGGGTATGTGTCTGCCTAATGTAGCCGAGGCTATAAAAGCGGGGACGCCAGGACTCTGCAAATATACCCGGTTCCTGGAAGCAGCTTGCACCATGACCGCACCACCTGAGAGGCCTGAGTCTCCGGAGCCTGCCCCAGTGACGGCGGCTTGGCTGAATACCCAAGTGATGCTGTTGTGCTGCCGTAACCGGGCCCAAGTACGGGACCTGCTAGATCGCTGGACCGCTGAGATGGAGGAGTTGGCTGCGGTCGTGCGGGCGCATGAAATAGAGACCATGCTAGAGGAGCTGGTGAGTGACCCACACCCTTGTGTCCCTGAGGGACCGGCCGCTGCGGCTGAAGGGTTCGGTCTACCCCTGGCCCCAGCAGGGCCCAACCCATCGCCTGTGCTGACTGCCCGTACAACCCCCGCTCAGACCGCCGTCCCCGATGGAGGTGGCAGAGTCCGTGTTGCCCTGCCAGAGCCCAGAGGCCTGAGAGGAAGCCAGCCAATCAATAGCTGGAGCGGACGACTTAGAAGAACCGGTCGCAGGCCTCCAAACACCGGCCAATGACGGGTCACTTGCCACTGAAGGGCCACGAGTCTGGGCTCAGCTGGAAACCGTGACCGACCTGCCAAGTCCCACCATTAGTTCCCTGGAGTCAGATGACAGCAGCTCGGGGGCTGACACAGAGCCGGTCTCGGAGTCCGAGGAAGCGGGTGAGAGTCTTCCCAACGGCAATGCGCCAGTAGCTTTCTATGTCCCGAGTGGTGGAGGGAACGGATACCGGGCGGCCCTCTCCCACCAGGCCTGCCACCGGATGTTTGCAATATTAACAGCGGAGGCCAAGGCCACCTCAGAGGAAGAGGTGGAATATGCAGCAGTCCGCCGTTGCAAGCAAGTTGTCCCCCGTTGGGACCCTCAGCAGTTTAAGTGAATGACAAAAATCAACCGAGTTCTTCACCTGATTGTCTACTTGATTATTCCAGCCGATGCCGGCAAGTTGTCCCCGGAGGGACTTTCTGTGTTTACCACCCACATGAGGAACTACTCATGTACATGGCCGAGAACTGGCAGGCCACCCACGAACTTGTGGGTTTGTAAATAGTTTTGTGGGATGGAAACCGTTGCCGCCTCCAGAGAGGCAGATTGGAGGAAGGGTCCGCAGCAGAGCAGGCTGGGGCCCGGCCACCACCAGGACCTGTGGCCATCCTCCGGGGTCAAGGGTCCCTCTGGACATGGGGTCCCCTGAAGTGACAGCCGGGTGCGAGTAACCGTACCCGTTCCCGCTCGGGCAGCCTGAACCTGGACTGGGGTCAAGGGGTGCTGCCCACTTCTTAGGGGCAGCATCAGGGCTAGGTTGCTTAGGTGGGAGAGCGGAAGACATCCGTCCGTCCGTCAGTATTAAAAATGTTTTTATATGTGCAACGTTTAAGTGTCCTAACAAAAATGCTCATATGTTTGAAATGTTCACATGTTATTTATGTTTTACAGTTTTGAAAGAAAAAAATAAAACCGGTGATGGACGGGCAGCCCGCGGATGGTCTGCATTTCACCAAGGGGGAATGTGGCGCCCTGGACTAGCCAGGTCGTCACAGATAGCACTCACACACCCCCACCCCCATTAGACAGTGACACCAGCCAAACAAAAACCCTTGTTGCCTCCCTGCAGAGTCTGATGTCCACACCAGGTGGGGCGGAGCCAAGCGGTTGGCCCCACCCACCGAGGAGTTCACAGGCCTGGAGGCGGGAGAAGTGTCAGTAAGAAGTTGGAGAACAGTTTAGGAGTTTGAAGTGAGAGGACTTGGGTGTCTGGGTTGTGGCCCAGGCACTGACAGCAAGGTTGGCAGACGGTGGTGGCCGTCTGCAGGAGTGGTGAAGCAACGCGGAACTGTGGCGCCCTGGACTAGCCAGGTCGTCACAGGTACTACAACATACACCCCCACCCTGAGACAGGCACATCAGCCAGACACAAAATCCTTGTTGCCTTCCTCCAGGGGCTGATGTCCACACCAGGTGGGGTGGAGCCAGGCGGTTGGCCCCACCCTCTGAGGAGTTCACAGTCCTGGAGGCGGGAGAAGGAAGTCAGTTCAGAGCGCAGTTAGGGAAGTGAAAGAGAGAGGAGTGAAGTAGAAGTAGAGGAGCAAACTGACCATGTCCAGGTGTGTGGCCCGGGCACCAAGAGCAAGGTTGGCAGACGGTGGTGGCCGTCTGCAGGAGAGGCAGATCAACGCGGAACCGTAGGACCGGGGACGGGCGGTGGCCCGCCGGTACCGAACCGGGGAGCGAAGTGAAGCCAGCACACACAGGCAGGGCCTGCAGACCCCGACCAGGCTTGGAGTCGCCATTAGAGGTCAAATCCGTCAGTGACCGGAACCCCAGGGGTTTCCTAACAGCCAAGACCCGATTGAAGGCAACCGTCCAACCAACAGAAGGAAATACAGCTACCGCCACAGCTAGAGTTCCAAGGGCCAGAGCCTGCGGGCAAAAGGGCTCCTACGGCACATATATACGCTGGGGAGCGGGTTACCAGTGGGAATCCATCCAGACCGAACATACACAAAGGTGCAGGGAAAGGCAGCCACCACTAACCGTCCAGGAGAAGCCACAGCAGCCGGCTGCGGGACCCGTCCATCCAGCCGTTTGGTTTACCAGAGACTTTGCGTACCTTTGTGGCTGAGTATTACCGTGCCGTCTGGCACCGCGCTGCGCAGTCCAAGCGACCCTGCACCCATCCAACCCTGCCTCCCTGTCATCTCACCGGGCCCCGGGACCACCAACCCCTACCAACGGAGGGGGAAAACAACATCCCAGCTGCTCCCTGCCATCGCTCCTGGGATCCCCGTCATCAGCAGCGATGGTGCCCAACCTCACCACAACCCGTGGGTGGCGTCACGGACCAAATCCCCAAACCAAACTACCCCCTTTCATTCACGGGCGAGGAGCGCCGCTCGAGTCCCCGGATCCGGCCCACCGCTCGAGCCACCGAGTAGCCATCGCAGCAGCGCCAGACCCGAGCGTTAGCGAGCGCAGCGCAGTGGCGTCCTTCCCCGCCCGCGACAGAACCGTAGGACCGGGGTCGGGCGTTGGCCCGCTGGTACCAACCGGGGAGCGAAGTGAAGCCAGCACACACAGGCAGGGCCATTGGACCCCGACCAGGCTTGGAGCCGCCGACAATAGTCAAATCCGAGTGTGACCGTAACCCCATGGGTTTCCTAACAGCCAAAGACCCAATAGAAGGCAACCGCCCACACCGTGAGGGTATACAGCTACCGCCTCAGGCTAGAGACCCAAGGGCCAGCGCCTGCTGGCAAACGGGCTCCTCCGGCATCCATACACCGGGGAGCGGACCACCGTTGGGGATCCATAGTAGTCAATCAAGTACATCAAGGTGCAGGGAAAGACAGCCGCCATCACCTGTCCGGGGAGAGACACTGCAGCCGGCTGCGGGACCCGTCCATCCAGCCGTTTGGTTTACTGAGGACTTTGTGCATCTCTTACTGAGTGAGTACACCCGTGCCATCCGGCACCGCGCCGCGCTGTCCCTGCAACCCTGCACCTCACCAACCCAGCCTCCCCGTCACATCACCGTGCCCCGGGACCACCGACTCCTACCCACGGAGGGGGAAAACAACATCCCAGCTGCTCCCTACCATCGCTCCCGGGATCCCCGTCACCAGCAGCGGTGGTGCCTATCTTCACCACGACCAGTGGGTGGCGTCACGGACTAAATCCCCCAAACCAACCACCCTTTTCACTCACGGGCGAGGAGCGCCGCTCGAGTCCACGGATCCGGCCCACCGCTCGAGCCACCGCCGGACCCGAGCGTTAGCGAGCGCGCAGCGGCGGCGTCCTCCCCCCCCGCGACAACTATATTTTTCAGTCTTTGTAAAAAATCGGGGTAATTTTTTTCACATCCACAGGCCGAGGTGTTCAGACCTTGAATCTTCCAACTGCTGATTGTTAAAGAAATTATTTTTTTCTATATACCCTGTGTGTATATACCTTGTATTGAGTGTGGCTGTGTAGGACACACTGGATTTTCTGACTGGTTTATGCATGAGCCTAGTTCAGTCCAGTCAGATTAGTTTCCTACACAACTGCTGAGCAGGGCCTTATTGTCTTCCGTACTTTCATATCTGTCCTTTGCCTTTCTCTGTGAGGCCAGGGGTCTCCTTCATGGTGGTCTCCTCCTCTGATGACCTGATTTTGGGTGAAGGGATTTGTTTTCCAGTGGTAAAATTGGAGTTTACTGTCTTTTCATTGTCCTGGGTCTTTCCATTGGGTTTTGGTTTGTGTTCGATCCAGGCCTTGGATCCCTTTTTAGTACAATGTCCTTCAGCTCTTTGGCCAGAAGGCTGATCCATTATTTGTTGAGGTGCTTGCTGTCATACAGATGATGGTGATTTATGGAGGGGTATTATGCCAGGGTCATATCTGGCACAGATGTTCCTGTATCCTAAGGAATTTATATTAGGCCCTGGTCCATGTTTCAGGACGATCGGAATGTCTATATTTTTCAGTCTTTGTATAAAATCGGAGTAATTTATTTCACATCCAAAGGCCGAGGTATTCAGACCTTGATTCTATCAAATCTGATTATTATTATTATTATTATTAAATCTGTGCCAGGGTCATATCTGGCACAGATTTGATTCTAGCAACCAGCTCCATGTTGATGGTTTGGTTGAGGATATCCTTTCTTGGGAGCAGAGAAGACAGAATGATTTGTTGTCTGACAACTTTAGTTTTGCTGTCCTTGTGAGTTTCTTGATGAAATACTGTTGGGGGCAAGTTTACCTCCCCCCCCTGAGACTCATACCAGACCCCGGACATCTGCGTGCCTCCCAGGTCCTCCTGAGATTATCGATTGGCGCTCCCAGCAGGTATGCTCCACATGGTCTTCTCCTGCTTCTGGCCGACACAATTGCATACATCAGATCGCACACACACTCATACACATACACACAAACTCACTCACCACATCCGGCGATACCGATTGCTTCCGGCCAGCAGGAGAAGATGGGACGCAGTGCAGTGGAATTCATTGACGACTCGACTGTGGAACGCATCAATGGACAGTGGAGGCCATATTGTTTACACTCTTCTTTTTTTCCCGTGACGCCCTCCTGGTTCAGATGTTCAGGTTTCTGTGATTTTATATTCTCTGTCTCATCAGGGAATTTTCTTGCTCATGTTCACATAGATTTCCTGCAGAGCCCACCTATATTATTTCAATTTGTTTATTCCTTTAATTACTTGGTCATTTGCATTTTTGTCACCAAAGTTTCTTTCAAACTTCCATAAATTGTTCAAAGTCACTTTCTAATTGAGATAAACATTGTTTGTGGCTCTCGGGTGAGGGGTGTGAAGCACTGGGGGGCAGCAGGGTTGTTTCGAGGTCTAGTAGAGATGTGAATATCAGAGGTGACTGGGGTTTGTTGGTCTTTGTGAGTTTGGGCCTGGAGTCTAATAAGAGGGAAAATGTCTTCAAACTGCTGAAAAAAAAATATTAAAATTTCAGAGTCCTCAGTGTTTGCTACCTTTTAACGGCTAAAAAAAAGGTGTAAATAGCTGTGTATATGGCAAGAAGAATAATACCACCACATAGAGACAGCAAATAGCAGCAGATGGAGGATAAATGGTATTAAAATATAACTTTTAATAAATCACTTGTTAAAAACACACAAAAAAGTATTTCTTAAAAACAGCACAAAATTTAAACCTGTCACGAACGATCAGCGAACTGCTGACTCCTGCCACATATAGGGGGACTATTTATATCACAAATTAGATCTGGCGGTAAACTGATGAAAAACAAAGGTCCTTATCTTGTGCTCAATCCGATTGCTGTTATACGCTCACTTAGAAAATATTGGAGTTGACCTATAGTGTATAAATAACCCACCTTATCACAGCCCATCTGTGGCGCCCCTGAGGCTTCAGTCACCACAAAGGTACTGCACCTCAGCAGAGGTGTGGTATCCCATCCCTGGGTAAAGAAAAGGTCAACCACCGGTTTACAAAAAAACACACAACACTCTCAGTTAGCAGCTCCCCACCGGGTTGGGGTTAGGGCTTGGTGCCATTAATGCTATGTATAGCCACCACTGGTGATGACACCTCCCTCCCGCTAATCCGACGGGCCTGGTGGTGGAGTCTAGTGAGTGGGAGCAGACTGTAGAACGAGAAGAGTCGAGATGAAGTGTCGCGGGCGGGGAGGGCGCTGCGCTCACCCACTGCTCGGGTCCGGCTGTTGCTGCTGCTCGCTCGGTCGGTGGCTCGAGTGGTGGGCCGGATCCCGGGGACTCGAGCGGCGCTCCTCGCCCGTGAGTGAAAGGGGTGGTTTGGTGTAGGGATATTGTCCGTGACGCCACCCACGGTTTGTGGTGAGGTTGGGACACCACCGCTGCTCTGTACGGGGATCCCGGGAGCGTTGACAGGGAGCAGCTGAGATGTTTTCTCCCCTCCGTGGGTAGGGGGGTTTTGGTGGTCCCGGGGCCCGGTGGTGGAGGTCGAAAGGTGGGATGTGGTGCCTGGCCGGGTGCAGGGTCGCGGGGCAGCGCGGTGCCAGACGGCACGGTGGTACTTACTCAGCCAGTAACGCACACGGAGTCTCTGGTAAAACAAACGGCTGGATGGACGAGTCCCACAGACGGCTGCGGCGGTTACTCCCGGTAGGTTGGCGGTAACTATCTCTCCCTGCACCGGTGTTCTGTTCTCGGCCCCAATGGCTTCCCACTGATAGCCCGCTCCCCAGCGGTATGTTGACTAAGGGAGCCCTTCCTTTGCCCCCAGGCTCTGGCCCTGGGAGCTCTAGCTCTGGCGGTAGCTCTATCTCCCTCACGGTTTGGACGGTTGCCTTCAGTCGGGTCTTTACTGCTGGGAAACCCCGGAGGTTCCCGTCGCTGACGGATCTGACCGGTTTTACGGTGACTCCTAGCCTGGTCGGGGTCCGTAGGCCCTGCCGGATGGTGCTGGCTTCTCTTCGCTCCCTGATCCGGTACCGGGGGGGCCACCGCCCGTCACCGGTACTTACGGTTGTACGTCAATCGGCCTCACCTGCAGACGGTCACCACCGTCTGCCAACCTTGCTGTATGTGCCCGGGCCACGCACCCGGACATGGTCAGTCTGCTCCTCCACTACTACTTCCCTTGACTTTCTCTCTCTACTCCTCTCACTATATATCTCTGCACTGACCTTCTTTCCCGCCTCCAGGACTGTGAACTCCTCGGTGGGAGGAGCCAACCACCTGGCTATGCCCCACCTGGTGTGGACATCAGCCCCTGGAGGGAGGCAACAAGGGTTTGTGTTTGACTTCGGTGTTCCTAACCGCGGTGTAGGGTGTGTTGTTGCAGTACCTGTGACGTCCTGGCTTGTCCAGGGCGCCACAGAAGCAGTAGAGGAGTGAAAACCTGTGGTATGGAGTTGGTGCAGCTCGACCCGGACGCAAGACAGAAAGGGTCCTAGAGCCCACGGGGAGTGCGCCAGACCCCCATGGACTCATTCAACATACAATGTATCAGAGTGGAGGGACTTGGCCGCAGAACGGGGACTACTCCCTAGACTAGAGAAGAACCAATGTGCTCCGCTAGTAAAACAAGAGGCTAAGGACACATCTAGTACCGAAGCCAAACCCACACATGAATCCGCTGAAAGGTGTCTACAGAGGGCGAAGGGATAGAGCTTCAAGCCACCCGACAGGGCCCACGGACACCGGCTCAGGGCACTGTGTGTAGGCACAGGACAGGAGGGTGAGAAGTCAGTGCAGGAAGACGACCAGGGAAAGGCACATAAGGGTGCAACGGTCTTGACCTCCGAACTATCTGGGATTGACTGGAGCCCATCACAGTGGAACCCAGCACTCCAAAGGCGGTCACTGACTAGTCGTGTTACTTTGGAACCTGCTACAGTGAGTAAAAACCCTGAGACTGCATCCCTGTGTTGCTCCGTTATTCGTCCTGCACTCGAGCCCTGCATCCCCGCCATTATAGACTACTACTCCCATCGTCCCTGGGGCCCAGCTCTACCTGTGCAGAGCTATACCAAACAAGCTGCGTCAACATCTGCCCCAGAGGTCCTATCCCGCAGCGTCGGCCATCTCTGGCCGAGTACCACAGGTGGCGTCACGACAAACTATAATTACTACCTCATCATCCCCCATGTTTACTAACGACCACCGCCGGGGTCACGGAACCGTGACATCCCCAAGAAGCCGCGGCTCGGTAACGAGTAACCCCCATGCCCCCGGTGGGCGCATCACATCCAATAGGGGGTATAGACCCACACCAACACTAAATAGTACTGTGATTCATAATAAAAGGGAACAACCTCACACAAGCCGGGGAATATTCACAAGTGTCCCTTCAATCCTGACTGCCCTCCATGGTGACTTGGATCATTATGTCTTCTCGCAATGCTACAAAATCCATCATCCGTGGGGAAACTGGTATTTTTCCATCTCTTCCTCAGCACCCATTTTTTACATGCTCTGCTATACATCTTTCACTCAGCACCCAGCTTTCTTATGTTCTGCTATCCATCTTGTCTTCAGCACCCGGCTTTCCCAAGCTTTGCTATACAACTTTTTCATCAGCACCCAGGTTTTCCATGCACTGCTATACATCATTCCCTCAGCACCTGGCTTCCCTATGCTCTGCTATATATCTTTCCCTCAGCACCCAGCTTTTCCATGCTCTGCTATACATTTTTCCCTCAGCACCCAGCTTTTCCATGCTTTGCTATACATCATTCCCTCAGCACCCAGCGTTTCCATACTCTGCTATACATCATTCCCTCAGCGCCCGGCTTTTCCATACTCTGCTATACATCTTTCCTTTAGCACCTAGCTTTCCCATGCTCTGTTATACATCTTTCCCTCAGCACCCAGCTTTCCCATGATATCAGAGGATGGGAAAGCTGGATGCTTTGAGAAAAATGAATAGCAGAGCATGGGAAAGCAGGCTGATGAGGGAAAGAGCCTCTTTCCCTCAGCATCCAGCTTTCCCATCCCACGCTTGCCTCTTTGTCCCCCATCCTTGTTTATATTATGTCCCCCGTCCTGGTATATGGCCCCATCCTGGTATTATATGGTCCTATCCTGGTATTATATATCCTCCATACTGGTATTATATCTCCCCATCCTGGTATTACATGGCCCCATCCATGTATTCTATGGCTCCATACTGGTACATATAATCCCCATCATGCTGCAAACAGTAAAAAAAAATTATGATTATACTCACTTTCCTTCCGCCTCCCTAATACCCTCCTCTGATGCTGGTATGACGCCCTGGCTGGGCCAGGTAGTCACAAATAGGCCCCTGCACTACACCTTACCCTCACAGGTGACATCAGCCAACCTTAAAACCCTAGTCACCCCATCAGGGCTAGATGGACACACCAGGGGGCGGAACCAGGCAGTTGGAAGACGCCCACCAAGGAGTCTGGACAGCCCGGGGCGGGAAATCAGTTCAGTCAGTCTAGATTCTGTTAGAGTTCAAGTTGGAGAGGAGTATGGGCTGGAGCTGTGTCCAGCTCCAGCAGAGGCGAATACCCCAAATTGGACGGCGCCAGGGTAGGAACCCTGGTGCCATTGGCTAGGAGGCAGATGGCAGTCTCCGTCTGCAGAAGCCGGGAAGACGGCTCAGTGGAAGCGAGGTGGACCGGGACAGGGTAGTGGCCCGCTGGTACCGACCCGGGGAACCGACTCGGAAACCGGAGCACACAGGGGGGTACTCGGACCCTGAAGCCGGGACCAGAAGCTACTGGAACCAGCTAATTAACCGATTGATGCCAGGACTAGAGGTCCTGTCCCACCCAAAGTCCCGATAGAAGGCAACAGCCCACCGAGGGGGATAAAAGGCCACTGCCACAGCTCAGAGATCCCACGGGCCAGCGTCTGCGGGCAAGGGCTCCTTAGGCCAAATCCAGCCGGGAGTGGACTCCTGAAGTTGCAAGCACAGGCAGTCCACCATTACACAAAGGTGCAGGAGAAAGACAGAGACCACCAGCCAGGTGGTGGAAACAGAACGTATACGGCTGCGGGCACCGACCACCATCACCTTGGTTTACCAGAGACTCGTGTGTTTCCTTCAATAGTGAGTACACCAGCACCCTGCGGTCACCCATCTCCCTGCACCAACAAACCCCAACGGGTCCCGGGGTCACCATCCCTACCCACGGAGGGGTTAACAACTTGCTGCACAACAACTCCCCCGGGTGCCCCCGTAACTGAAGCGGTGGTGTCCAAACTCACCACATACCGTGGGTGGCGTCACGAACCTAGTACGGCCAGCCCGTACATATACGTCCTACATCCACCATCCCCCCAACCCTTTTCACTCGGAGTGTCCGCGGGATCCCCCAGGTCCGGAGACCCTCGAGCCACCCACCGGAAGGTCCGGACCCGAGTAGCGGCAGGCTGCCGGCACGAGGGCGGCACACTGGCATGCTGGCAACTGACTACAGTATATAAGCAGCACAGCGCAGGACATGGCCATGCGTGTCCACTTACACCTGTGTCAGCTGTCGGCATATTCACTGCTCCCCATGCCCAGGATTATGGGAGTGGAGAGCAGTGAATAATTGTTCTCTTTAATAGTAGCACACAATCGTCTAGCAGCTGCAGGAAGCCGGCTGCTGGGCGGTCACGTGTTCTGCTATTAAAGAAAATGCATATTCACTGCTCCGTACAACCATAATCCCACCCACAGGCTTCAGTGCAAAGAGATGGGTGGGATTATGGGTGTGGAGAGCAGTGAATATGCATTTTCTTAAGCAGCGGGCACACGTGTTAGCCTCAATGCTGGCTGCTGCTTCCTGTGACTCTACGCTGCCTCAGTTTACAGTGCTGGGTCCCGATGGGTCTTTGTGCTGTAATGCACTTCAGCTTTCTGTCTGTCTATTTATTATCTATCTAGAAAAATCATTGAAGCCGCATTAGCAGTGAATAAGGGTGCAAAAGTCTCCCAGGCCAGAACCAAAACCTCCAAAGATAAAAAGCATTTGGGTTAATAATTGTTTAGTAGTGTAGTGTTCCTCCTGAGGACAGCTAGGGAATTGTTATCACAAGAAAAATTGATCACAGTCTATTCAGATTACACATACAATAAACATGCCTTCTCCCAGTTTGCGTTACAATAAATTTAGTGTGAGTCACCACTGTGTGTTCCTTCTCTATGTGCTGCATCCTGGGCCTGCTATAACATATGTGCAGCTTGTATAGCCTAGGCATTTTCTGTGTATAATTATTCCCTGTTTGTCTATCACTATTGGTGTTTACACGTTACTGTCCTGCCCCACCTGGGGTAGGGAATGAGGGTATACTTGATTGGGCTGTTCAGGAGCAGGGATAGGAAGGCGGCTCAGATATCCTTACCATCAGATGTATCTCTGGGATCAGGGACAGTTAGGGTCCCGTCATACGTAGCGACGTTCCAGCGATCCCACCAGCGATACGACCTGGCAGGGATCGCTGGAGCGTCGGTACATGGTCGCTGATGAGCTGTCAATCATGTAGATCTCCACAGCGATCAGAGACCAGCCACCAGTGACCCGTGTAACGACGCTGTGCTTGGTAGCCATGGTACACACCGGGTAACTATGCAAAGCACTTTGCATAGTTACCCGATGTATACCCTGGCTACGTGTGCAGGGAGCCGGCGTCTGGCAGCCTGTAACCAGCGAACACTGGTAACCATGGTACACATCGGGTAACTAAGCAAAGCGCTTTGCATAGTGCATAGTTACCCGATGTGTACCATGGTTACCAGCGTACCGCACATTGAGATCGTTGGTCTCCCGCCGTCAAACATGCGTGCTGCACAGCGGGAGACCAACGAGCAAAAAATGGTCCTGATGGTTTTGTAACGATCAGCGACCTCGCAGCAGGGGCCCGCTCGCTGCTGCTTGTCACACACAGCGATATCGCTGGCGAAGTCTCTGATACGTCACAAAACCTGTGACGTTTCAGTGATCTTGCTAGCAATCTCGCTGTGTGTGACGGTGGCTTTAGGGCCCTCCTAGCTTGAGGGCCAGTTTAGGATCCCTGGTCGCCTGTTATCCCCTGCCACCCCGTGACAGTATTGCGGCACAAGGACGCAATGGGTCTTTCATGTCACAATGCATTTCAGCTGTATGTGTGTCCCCAAATTTGCTGGTACCCCCGGCCTACTCGCAATAGCGACCTCTGTGATCGCTATTGTTACGACTCCGAATATAAGTTTTAAACTCGGGCTCTGAGATTTCCTGTCTATGAAATGTTGGGGTAGATAAGAATTTGCCAAACAGTAATAGAAGGGGCCGAGGAGGTAAAGAACACCTTGCCCTTCTGTCCTATGCTCGTCAAAACCTGGACCATATAAAGAGCAGCAGTTCAGGAGCTGCCCCTATCTTGTGTACCACATGTCAGGTGGAGGATATGAAGGGGCTCAGTATGGGTGGGAGGGGGTTAAATCTCTTTTTTTTGGATGCTACAGGGCCTGGAGTAAGTATAATGGTGCCGTGACTGATACCTATTACCACCCATCACATAAGCTGCATGTGCAGGAAGAACCCACAGGATCGAAATAACAGTTTCCAAGTATAAAAATTGTTAATTAAGATCTTTTCTATCCAGACTATAAAAGGCGATGGAGGTAAGCGCTGATTATCTGCAGCAATCACTGAACGCCAGACGCAGCCCCCCCCGTAAAATGGAGTGACAGTACACTGACTGCGGCCTCCAAAAGGTGCAAGAACAGAAGTGTTTACATTCCTCATCTCCTCGGGCCCGCAGATTACAATGTAAGGAATAATCCTGCGCTGATTAATCTCATAATAAAGCCTTCATTTTATGTTACAGATCACCTGCTCCTCTTCACATAGACACCGGCCTCCTTCCTGCAGCCTCCACTAGTGGGTGTATAGGAGATTCACTCTATAAGTGTACCGCCCCGGGCTCGGCTGCCGCCGAGCCGCTCGGATCCGGGCTCGTTGGTGGGTGGCTCGAGCGCCTCCGGACCCGGGGGTCACGTCGCTCTGCAAGGGGATGCTGGCGCTACTTAGGGGGTGGTAGGTAGGTGTACGGCTGGAGCCGTGTTTGAGTTTGTGACACCACCCACGGGATGTGGTGAAAGTGTAGACACCACCGCTGCAGTTACAAGGCACCCGAGGGAGATGGTTATGCAGCAAGATGTTAACCCCTCTGTGGGCAGGGATGATGGCCCCGGGACCCCTGTGACGCCCTGGGCAAGCCAGGGGTCACAGGTCATCACACCACCACACCCTACACCCCAGTTAGGCACATCAGCTAACCCAAAAATCCTTGTTGCCTTCCTCCAGGGGCTGATGTTCACACCAGGGGGTGGGCCAGGTGGTTGGCTCCGCCCACCGAGGAGTACACAGCCCTGGAGGCGGAAGAACCTGGCAGTTGAAGTCCAGCTAGGGACGGAAAGGAGTAAACAGTGGAGGGAGGAAAGTGAAGTGAAGTAGAAGTAAAGTGGTAGAGGAGCTTAGGAGAAAAGCTGAAGTAAAGAAAGAGTGAGCCTGAAGCTGGTCCGGGTGTGTGCCCCGGACTGAGAGACAGCAAGGTCAGCAGACGGCGGTGATTGTCCGCAGGGGTGACTGCTCGGAAGTTCCTGGAAGGACCGCGGACGGGTGGTGACCCGGCGGTCTGGAGCAGTGTACAAAGGACAGTCAGCACCAGGGCAGGGGCCTCTCGGACCCCGGCAAGGCTAGGAGTCGCCATAATTTGCCAAATCCGTCAGTGAAGGGGACAGCTGTCTCCCAACAACCAAGTCCCGATTGAAGGCAACAGCCCAACCATTAAAGCAGAGACACCGCCACCGCCAGGGCACCAGTTTCTGAGGGCCAGCGCCTGCGGGCAAAGAGTAGAGCTCCTCCGGTCCAGCTTGAAGCCGGGGAGCGGGTTACCGGTGGGAACCCATCGCAACCATCAACAACATAGGTGCAGGACAGAGGGACATCACCGTCACCTACTGGGGAAAGCAAGTGCAGCCGTCCGTGGGAACCGTCTTTCCAGCCGTGTGTTTTACCGAGAACTGTGTCAACGTCTCAGGCTGAGTGAGTACCACAGTGCCGCAAGGCACAGCGCTGCCCCTGCGTCCCTGCGCCCACCAAGCCCTGCATCTCCCACCTCATCACTGGGCCCCGGGATCACCAACCCCTACCCACGGAGGGGCAACACAACAACTTGCTGCTTCACACCATCACTCCCGGGATCCCCACACCGAGCAGCGGTGGTGCTAACAAATCACCACAACCGTGGGTGGCGTCACGGACAATAGACTATATCCCAAAACCCAATCCCCTTTCACTCACGGGCGAGGAGCCCCGCTCGATAACCCCCGGGATCCACCGCTCGAGCCACCACTGAGCAGCAGCAGCCGGACCCGAGCAGAGGGGTGAGCGCAGTGCTGACACCCTCCTCCCCGCCCGCGACAACTTGGCGCTGTGAACAGGATCTTACCGCTCTGCCGTTAGGTAGAGGTGCACCTTGTGACCGCCGGAGGTATCCGGCTGAAAAATTTCGGAAGTCGCCATCTTTGGCGCGAAAAGTTCCCGCTCGAGCGTCTTCTCGAGTAGCAGAGGCGCGAAGGCCAAGACTCCGCCCCAAGAGAAGAGGGGCCAGAAAGAGCTAAGGGGGGACGCGATGGCGGCTGGCTGCATGTGAACGCAGCTATAAAAGCAGGGACGCCAGGACTCTGCAGACATCTTGTTCCTGGGAAAAGCCGCCAGCAACATGTGGATGCCGTCCCGTGACACCGTAGCCCCCGCGCCTGGAACCGCGGCGTGGGTGGAGATCCGGACCGCGCAGCTCTACCAACGGCTGCAGGTCAAGATGCAGCTCCTCATGGAGGAGTGGGAGGCCGACATGGCGGACGTTATAGCAGCCGTGCGGAGACGCGAGGAGGAAGCGGAGGAAGGGAGGGTGAGTGACCCACGCCCCGATGCCCTGGAAGGGCCGGTCATCGCGGCTGCGGGACCCGGTCCAAGCCCTCTCCCCCCGCCGCCTCCCTCACCACCCGTCTCGGAGGCCGTGACCCCGCCACTAGGCCTGCTACTACCGCAACCGGTAGCAATACCCAGCGTCCCCGCCCAGGCGGGCCGACCTGTAGCCGGAGCCCGTAGTCGACCGGAGGTGTTGCCATGGAAGGTCCCAAAGACTGAACCGGAGGCATCCCCTGAAAAGTCCCCCGAGCCGGAGCTGATGACCCGCTCCGAGCCGAAGGCCCAGCAGCGGAAAGCCCCTATGCCCATCCCCCACACCTCGGCTGAGGTAGCGCCGGGTTGTTGCTGTAAGGCAGCGCCCAAGGCCAAGACACCGCGGGACCCGCCGCCCAGATTCCTGACAGTGGGCAACGTCCAGAATGTCCCGCGGGGCCCGACCCGTGCGCCGGAGCTCGCAGCAGTGCCATATTGGGATAGGGAGCCGGTACCGTTGGGCCTGGAGATCGGTGAACGGGAGAAGAAGAAGGCCGAGCTGGTGGACCGAGCGATAAGGAAGAAGGAGAATCTCCGCCAGGCCACGTTCCGTGTCCGGGGCCCGCTGTACGTGGGGCAGGTGAGGCAGTTTGATGTCCGCCGGGGCTATGGGTTTATTTATGAACCGGGCCTGGAGGCCGAAGTGTTTGTAGCCCGGCGGGATGTAAATGCCCACCTGCCTGAAGAGCATCCCGGCCGCAACCTAATGCCGGGTGACATTGTCCAGTATACCCGGCACTGTGGAGAGAGGGGGTGGTTCGCCCTGGATGCCAAACTGAGGGGCGGCCAAGAGAGCCGAGTGAGTCCTGCACCCCATCCCTCGGATGAAGCCGGCTACCCAGAGTAGGGCAGCGGATGCCCGCTGCAGCAGTCCCCGTTGGGACCACCACTGAGTTTATGTTTGAAAGTTTTGAAAAGTTTGTTGAAAAAATGATGGAAGCAATGATAACTGAAGAAGTAACCTGATTTGACCGTGATTTGGAAAACCGGCCGTTGCCGGCACTGTTGTCCCCGTGGGGACCGTTTAAAAAGTTTGCATGAGGAACTGCTCATGGACAAGCCCGTGAACTTGCAGGGCAACCACAAACGTTAGTGGCTTGTAAATAAGTTGTTCACCGTTACCGTTTCCGCAATGCCGCCTCCGGAGAGGCAGGTTGGAGGGAGGGCCCGCAGTAGAACCGGCTGGGGCCCAGCCACCACAGGGACCAGTGGCTACCCTCTGGAGGGGAAGGACAGATCCCGCTCGGGTAACGTGTGCTGGACTTGGGGACAAGGGGTGCTGCCTGGGTTTTAGGGGCAGCATCAGGGCCAGGTTGCTTGGGTGGGAGAGAGCGGAAACCGTAACCGTGAACCGTTTTGCAACGTTTAAGTAAAGTGCCTCCCGTTATGGGAAGAAGTAATAAAAATGTAAATATGTTACCGTTTTACAATGTTATATATTTTTCAGAAAAATAAAACCGGTGTTGGACGGGCAGCCCGCGGACAGTCTGCATTTTGCTAAGGGGGAATGTGACGCCCTGGGCAAGCCAGGGGTCACAGGTCATCACAGCACCACACCCTACACCCCAGTTAGGCACATCAGCTAACCCAAAAATCCTTGTTGCCTTCCTCCAGGGGCTGATGTTCACACCAGGGGGTGGGCCAGGCGGTTGGCTCCGCCCACTGAGGAGTACACAGCCCTGGAGGCGGGAAGAACCTGGCAGTTGAAGTCCAGCTAGGGACGGAAAGGAGTAAACAGTGGAGGGAGGAAAGTGAAGTGAAGTAGAAGTGAAGTGGTAGAGGAGCTTAGGAGAAAAGCTGAAGTAAAGAAAGAGTGACAGTAGTAAAGCCTGAAGCTGGTCCGGGTGTGTGCCCCGGACTGAGAGACAGCAAGGTCAGCAGACGGCGGTGATTGTCCGCAGGGGTGACTGCTCAGAAGTTCCTGGAAGGACCGCGGACGCGTGGTGACCCGGCGGTCTGGAGCAGTGTACAAAGGACAGTCAGCACCAGGGCAGGGGCCTCTCGGACCCCGGCAAGGCTAGGAGTCGCCATAATTTACCAAATCCGTCAGTGAAGGGGACGGCTGTCTCCCAACAACCAAGTCCCGATTGAAGGCAACAGCCCAACCATTAAAGCAGAGACACCGCCACCGCCAGGGCACCAGTTTCTGAGGGCCAGCGCCTGCGGGCAAAGAGTAGAGCTCATCCGGTCCAGCTTGAAGCCGGGGAGCGGGTTACCGGTGGGAACCCATCGCAACCATCAACAACATAGGTGCAGGACGGAGGGACATCACCGTCACCTACTGGGGAAAGCAAGTGCAGCCGTCCGTGGGAACCGTCTTTCCAGCCGTGTCTTTTACCGAGAACTGTGTCAACGTCTCAGGCTGAGTGAGTACCACAGTGCCGCAAGGCACAGCGCTGCCCCCGCGTCCCTGCGCCCACCAAGCCCTGCATCTCCCACCTCATCACTGGGCCCCGGGATCACCAACCCCTACCCACGGAGGGGCAACACAACAACTTGCTGCTTCACACCATCACTCCCGGGATCCCCACACCGAGCAGCGGTGGTGCTAACAAATCACCACAACCGTGGGTGGCGTCACGGACAATAGACTATATCCCAAAACCCAATCCCCTTTCACTCACGGGCGAGGAGCGCCGCTCGAGAACCCCCGGGATCCGGCCCACCACTCGAGCCACCACTGAGCAGCAGCAGCCGGACCCGAGCAGAGGGGTGAGCGCAGTGCTGACACCCTCCTCCCCGCCCGCGACAACCCGTTGGGGAGAGTTGCTGGGCGGTGGCTTTCTATCCTCCTCGGTGGGCTGTTGTCTTCAGTCGGGACTTGGGTGGGAAAGGACCTAAAGTCTAGACTGCAATCAGTTGATTAACTCAGTCCAGTGGCTTCTGGACCTTGTTTCAGGGTCTGAGTACCCCCCCTGTGTACTCCGGTTTCCAAGTCGGTTCCCCGGGTCGGTACCGGCGGGCCACTACCCTGTCCCAGTCCACCACAGTTCCACCGAGCCGTCTTCCCAGCTCCTGCAGGCTAGGCCACCGTCTGTCTCCTAGCCAAGGTGCCCGGGCTCCAACCCCGGCACCTGTCAGACTGTCAGACTGCTGCAGACCTGCTACACAGGCCTGCTTCCACTCTCAAACTCCTCTCAGACTAGACTGTTACTCGACTACTCCACTGATAACTGACTACTGTTGACTGCCTGTGTTTCCCGCCTCAGACCCTCTGGACTCCTCGGTGGGTGTGGCCAACCGCCTGGCTCCACACCCTGGTGTGTCCATCAAGCACTAAGGGAGGTGACTAGGGTTTAATGTGGTTGGCTGGCGTTACCTTGTGAGGGACTGGTGTTGTGCGGGTCGCCATCTGTGACTACCTGGCTAGTCCAGGGCGTCACCTAAGCATACGGTATTAGGCCCTGTGTGCACACTGCGTTTTTTTGCCGCATTTTTGGGTGCAGTTTATTGCCCAAAACTGCATACATTGCCTTCCCCAGCAAAGTCTATGAGAATTCAGAAAGGCTGTGTGCCCGTTGCTTCTTTTTTGTCTCCAGTTTTTGTTGAAGAAAAAAGATGCAGCATGTCACTTCTTTTTACGTTTTGTCTCTGCGTTTCGGAGGACTGGCAGATAAATCCCCCGCTGACTCTAGGTCAGCGGGGGATTGATCCCTGCTATGTGGGGAGATTCTGGTCCCCATATAAAGTGTATGGGGACCAGAATCCGATGCAAAGGGGTAGGAGCAGGCGCTTCATACTCACCGATCACCGACTCGGCGCGGCCATCACACTGCTCCTCATTCCCAATCATTAGTCTCATACATACTGTATTCACTGCTTCCCTCACTCACCAGTGGCTGTGATTGGTTGCAGTCAGAAGCACACCCACGCTGAGTGACAGCTATCTGACTGCAACCAATCACAGCCGCCGGTGGGCGGGTCTATATCGTACAGTAAAATAAATAAATCATTTAAAGAAAACGACATGCGGTCACCTCAACTTTGATACCAGCCAAGATAAAGCCCCACAGCTGGGTGCTGGTATTCTCAGACTGATGAGGCCTTTGGCTATTAGGCTACCCCCAGCCTAAAAATATCAGTCTGCAGCCACCCGGAATTACCGCATCCATTAGATGCGACAGTCCCGGCAATTTAGCAGCTCTTCCTGATTTCCTGGTGCGGTG
Organism: Anomaloglossus baeobatrachus; assembly: GCF_048569485.1. NCBI lineage: Eukaryota > Metazoa > Chordata > Amphibia > Anura > Aromobatidae > Anomaloglossus > Anomaloglossus baeobatrachus. Next base: position 662,214,478 of record NC_134356.1, on the reverse strand, counting down.
GCATTAGGGGTAATAAGGACTTAATGACAGCGCATAGCTGCCACTAAGTCCTATCTTAGTAATGGCAGGCATCTATGAGACACCTCCTCATGACTAAGCTGTAAGTGAAATGAAATAAACACAAACACCCAAAAAATCCTTTATTTGAAATAAAAGACAAATAAGCCACCGTCTTTCACCACTTTTTAACCCCCCCAAACACCCCTCCAGGTCCGATGTAATCCACACAAGGTCCCACAACGAGCTACCTATGACAATCACAGCGAGCGGCCATAGAGCATGACTGTCCACTGTGAGGATCAGGCCACTACTAAAGTAAACCGTGCGATCAGCGATGACGTCACTCAGGTGATTTCCGGTCACAGGTGGAGGACTCCAGCTGTGACTGGAAATCACCTGATCGACGTCACTGCTGATCACGCAACTCACTTCAGTCATGGCGGCCTGATTTGCGGTCAAATGTGGAGGACTCCAGCTGTGACTGTAAATCACCTGAGTGACGTAACCGCTGTCCGCGTGGCTCACTTCAGTTGCTGCGTCGAGCTCACAGCAGGCAGGCTTGTTCTATGGTGGTCGCTGTGAGTGTCAGATGTAGCAGTGCTTGAAGCGTCGTGGGACCTTGTGTGTATTATGTCTGGCCTGGAGGAGTGTATGGGGGGGTTAATAAAGTAGTGAAAGAGGGGCTTATATGTCTTTTATTTCAAATAAAGGATTTTTTGGGTGTTTGTGTTTATTTACTTTCACTTACAGAATAATGATAGGGTGTCTCATAGACACCTGCCATCTCTAATCTTGGACTTAGTGGCAGCTATGAGCTGCTATTAACCCTTTATTACCCTGATTGCCACCACACCAGGAATAACCGGGTCCAACGCCAGAATTGGCGCATCTAATGGATGCGCCACTTCTGGGGCAGCTGCAGCCTTTTATTGTTAGGCTGGAAAGAGCCAAATAACCATGGCCCTTTCTACCCCTAATATCAACTTCCAATTGTCTGCAGCACCCTGGCTGGTTTTAGAAAAATGGGGGGACCCCACCTCTTTTTTTTTTTTTTAAATAAATCAAATAATTAAAAAAAAAAAAAGCGTGGGATCCCCTCAATTTTTCATAACCAGCCAAGGTACAGAAGACAGCCGAGGGTTGCAGCCCACAGCTGCTGCTGTTCCTGTGCTGGATATGAAAAATGGAAGAACCCCACATCATTTTTTTTTATCAAACTATAATTAAAAAAACAGCTCCTCAAGCTAGATATCATATATAATCAAGCTTTCTTGTTATTTCTTTCTAGGTATTTTATGTTGTTATGTTATGCTGTTCTTTCTTATGATCTATTCTATATGTTCTTTCTATCTATTCTATGTTTTATCTATACTTTCTATTTTCTTCTATCTATTCTAGATATCTATCAATTAAAAACACTAACGAACAACTAAGGCAAATAGCCAAAAATAAAATGAAAATTTTATTTGAAATAATTAAAATACAAGGTGCTAACTATTGATTGAAAAAGAGGCAGCACAACACAGCAGGGGGAGAGATAAGGAATGCAGCCTCACAGAAGCTGTTACACAACAAAGCTCATATGACACCAGCAGATTGACTCACAATGTGATTTATTTATTCAGTCTCCTGGTGTCATATGAGCTTTGTTGTGTAACAGCTTCTGTGAGGCTGCATTCCTTATCTCTCCCCCTGCTGTGTTGTGCTGCCTCTTTTTCAATCAGTTTTGCACCTTGTATTTTAATTATTTCAAATAAAATTTACATTTTAGTTTTGGCTATTTGCTTTGGTTCTTCATTAGTGTTTTCAATTAATTGTGTTTTGATCACCATGCCACGGAGTACTACGCTTTGATTCATATACGAGATTTGACCCCTCTGTTTGGCACATTTTTTCGTCTTGTATCTATCAATTATCCTATCCTATTTTGTTTCTCCCTTAAAAAACACATGGGCAAAAACGTGCCCATCATTGGACCAAAAATGCACTGAAAACACATCAAAATGCAGCAAAAATACATTTGTTTTTTAATGCGTTTTTCGGCCAGAGGGTGCGTTTTTTGCAGAAGAAACAAAACTACAGCGTGCGCACATAGTCTTATAGGGGAAAAAAGTATATTAGTACTGGACTCACCACATTTATCATATTCCTCCAATGCTAATATAGATGTGCGGTCCACAGCGAACATCAGGCAAAAAGGAAAAATGAAGCTAGTACTTCCATTTATACAGTATTATAACTACTATACTGCCCGCTATGTACAAGAATATAACTACTATAATACTGCCCCTTATGTACAAGAATATAACTACTATAATACTGCCCCTATGTACAAGAATATAACTACTATAATACTGCCCCTTATGTACAAGAATATAACTACTATAATACTGCCCCTATGTACAAGAATATAACTACTATAATACTGCCCCTATGTACAAGAATATAACTACTATCATACTGCCCTCTATGTACAAGAATATAACTACTATAATACTGCCCCTTATGTACAAGAATATAACTACTATAATACTGCCCCCTATGTACAAGAATATAACTACTATAATACTGCCCGCTATGTACAAGAATATAACTACTATAATACTGCCCCTTATGTACAAGAATATAACTACTATAATACTGCCCCTATGTACAAGAATATAACTACTATAATACTGCCCCTATGTACAAGAATATAACTACTATCATACTGCCCTCTATGTACAAGAATATAACTACTATAATACTGCCCCTATGTACAAGAATATCACTACTATAATACCACCCCCTATGTACAAGAATATAACTACTATAATACTGCCCGCTATGTACAAGAATATAACTACTATAATACTGCCCCTTATGTACAAGAATATAACTACTATAATACTGCCCCTATGTACAAGAATATAACTACTATCATACTGCCCTCTATGTACAAGAATATAACTACTATAATACTGCCCCTATGTACAAGAATATCACTACTATAATACCACCCCCTATGTACAAGAATATAACTACTATAATACTGCCCCCTATGTACAAGAATATAACTACTATAATACTGCCCCTATGTACAAGAATATAACTACTATAATACTGCTCCCTATGTACAAGAATATAACTGCTATAATACTGCCTCCTATGTACAAGAATATAACTACTATAATACCACCCCCTATGTACAAGAATATAACTACTATAATACTGCCCCTATGTACAAGAATATAACTGCTATAATACTGCCCCCTATGTACAAGAATATAACTACTATAATACTGCCCCTATGTACAGGAATATAACTACTATAATACCACCCCCTATGTACAAGAATATAACTACTATAATACTGCCCCCTATGTACAAGAATATAACTACTATAATACTACCCCTATGTGCAAGAATATAACTACTATAATACTGCCCGCTATGTACAAGAACATAACTACTATAATACTGCTCCCTAAGTACAAGAATTAACAAATATAATATTGCCCCCTATGTTCAAGAATACAACTACTATAATACTGCCCCTATGTACAAGAATATAACTACTATAATACTGCCCGCTATGTACAAGAATATAACTACTATAATACTGCTCCCTAAGTACAAGAATATAACTACTATAATACTGCCCCTATGTACAAGAATATAACTACTATAATACTGCTCCCTATGTTCAAGAATACAACTATACCGTATTGGGGAGAAAAACGGGAAAGGACTGTGTGTGTGTGTGTGAGTGTGAGGGGACAGTGTGGGGGGGAATGTGGGGTGATAGAATGGGGGAATAGTGTAAGTGGGCAGTATAGGGAGAGTGTCATAGGACAGTATGTTTAAGGGTGTGTGAGGGGACAATGTGGGGGAAAAGTGTGAGGAGACAGGTTGGCAGAGAAAGGTGTAATGGAACAGTATGGGTGGTAGTGTGAGGGTATAGTATGGGAGGAATATTGTAAGAGGACAGTATTGGAAAAAGTAAGTTTAGGAGAATGTTAGGAGGCAATATGGGGGGAAAAGTTTGAGGAGAAAATATAAAGAAGACAAGTTAAGGTGGCTTTACACACTGCAACATCGCTAAAGCGATCTCGTTGGGGTCACGGAATTTGTGACGCACATCTGGCCGCGTTAGCGATGTCGTTGCGTGTGACACCTATGAGCGATTTTGAATCTTTGCAAAAACGTTCAAAATCGCTAATCGGTGACATCACCCCCTATTCCAAATTATCGTTGCTTCTGCAGTAACGATGTTGTTCCTCGTTTCTGAGGCAGCACACACCGCAGGAACGAGGGACCTCACCTTACCTGCGTCCACCGGCAATGCGGAATAGTGATGTGTCGGTCACGAACGATCCGACACAAAGATCCAGCTCCCTGCTGTGACGACAGGAACCGGGTCACAAATGTGAGCCACTCAAATCTCTAAACGGCTCTTTTCGCTGCCAAAACTCCGCCCACCCTCGGCTAAACTCCGCCTACTCAGCAATCTAATTGGCTGCTTATAAGTGGGCGGGGTATAGCCATAGGTGGGTGGGGCTTTTGCGGCATCACTATAATCTTAAATATGTGTTCACCTGGGGTGAACACATATTTAATAAGGAGTCGAGAACGATCTGAAAGATCTGTCTCTTTTTGGTGAGCGGAGCCATGGGAACCGGATCACCAAAAAGAGCCGGACTGCCCATCACTAATGCGGAAGGAAGTAGGTGGGCGGCATGTTCCAGCCGCTCATCTCCGCCCCTCCGCTTCTATTGGGCAGCGGTTCAGTGACGCTGCTGTGACATCGCTGTGACGCTGAACGAACCGCCCCCTTAGAAAGGAGGCGGTTCACCGGTCACAGCGACGTCGCTAGGCAGGTAAGTGCGTGTGACGCTGCCGTAGCGATAATGTTCACTACGGCAGAGATCAACACATATCGGCTGTACAATGGGGACAGGTGCTATCACGCTCGACATCGCTAGCATCGGCTAGGAATGTCGCAGCATGTAAAGCCCGCTCTAGTGTACAGTTATAGGGGAACTTTAGGCAATAGGGGTGAGAGTGATGGGTGATGGGACAGTTTAGAGGAAAAATGTGCAGAGACAGTATGGGGTGAAAAGTGTGAGTGGACAGTATGGAGCAAAGGCTGTGAGTAGATGATAGTGAGGATTTGTGGTGGGGGCAGTATGTAGAAGATGCATGAGGGGACAGTATGGTGAGAAAAAAGGGTGAAGAGACATTAGGAGCAGATATGTCAGACAGTTTGGGGGCTAGAGCAAAGAGGTGGCCATAAAAAGCATGGGGACATGGCGTGAGGGAACAGCGTGAAGAGGAGACCAAGTATGCAAAAGGGGCAGCATGGTGGAGAAAATAAGGGAGAACAGTGTGGCATTATAGCAAATAAGGGTGGACAATGGTGGTTATAGTTCATAAGGGAGGACATTGTGGAGGCAATAATTTAAAAGAGATAACAGTGTGGAGGCTTTTCACTATAAGAGTAGAAAATGTGGAGGGATAGTATAGGAGGTGAGTGTGAGGGGGCAGAATGAAGGGAGAAAAGTGTGAAGAGATACAATGGAGGGAAAAATTAGAGAGGACAGTATAGTAGGAATGTGAGGAGACTGTATGGAGGGAAAAAGTGTGAGGAACAGTATGGGGAGAAAACTGTGAGCAGACAGTATGGGGAAGAAGTGTGAAGGGACAGTATGGGGGGAGAAAAGCGGGAGGAGACATTATGGGGAAGTGTGAGGCTACAGTATGTGGGTGAAAGTGTTAAGAGACAATATAAAGGTGTGTGTGAGAAACAAGTATGGGGAGAAGCCAATATGGGGAGAGAAAAGTGTGAGGGGAAGAGTATGGGGAAAAGTTTAAAGGAAACAGTATCAGAGGGCAGTGTGAGGGGACAGTAGGGGGAAATATAATAGGACAGTATGGGGGAAAGTGTGAAAGGACAAATTTGGTGAAAGTGTGAGGTAACAGTATTAGGCATTAAAAGTTTGATGTGATATTATGGGGTGGAGCATGAGAGAACAGTATGCAAAAAAAAGTATGAGGGGACAGCATGAGAGGGAAGTGTGAGGCAACAGTATGGGGGTAACTGTTAGTGGATAGTACAAGGTGGGAAAATGTTAGAGGACAAAATGGGTGAGGATAAGTGTAAGCGTACAGTAACTGGGAGAAACGTTTGAGGGGGCACAGTGTAGTGACTGGGGACATTATTGAGGTCATATTTTTTACATTGAGCACAGTGATGGTATATTAGTTATATTCTTGTACATGGGTAAATATTATAGTACTTATATTCGTGTACATGGGGGCAGTATTATAGTAATTATATTTTTGTACATGGGGCAGTATTATAGTAGTTATATTCTTGCACATAGGGGGAAGTATTATAGTAGTTATATTCTTGCACATAGGGGGCAGTATTATAGTAGTTATATTCTTGTACATAGGGGGAAGTATTATAGTAGTTATATTCTTGTACATAGGAGCAGTATTATAGTAGTTATATTCTTGTACATAGGGGGCAGTATTATAGTAGTTATATTCTTGTACATATGAGCAGTATTATAGTAGTTATATTCTTGTACATAGGGGGCAGTATTATAGTAGTTATATTCTTGCACATAGGGGGAAGTATTATAGTAGTTATATCCTTGTACATAGGGAGCAGTATTATAGTAGTTATATTCTTGTACATATGAGCAGTATTATAGTAGTTATATTCTTGTACATAGGGGGCAGTATTATAGTAGTTATATTCTTGTACATAGGGGGCAGTATTATAGTAGTTATATTCTTGTACATATGAGCAGTATTATAGTAGTTATATTCTTGTACATAGGGGGCAGTATTATAGTAGTTATATTCTTGCACATAGGGGGAAGTATTATAGTAGTTATATCCTTGTACATAGGGAGCAGTATTATAGTAGTTATATTCTTGTACATATGAGCAGTATTATAGTAGTTATATTCTTGTACATATGAGCAGTATTATAGTAGTTATATTCTTGTACATAGGGGGCAGTATTATAGTAGTTATATTCTTGTACATAGGGGGCAGTATTATAGTAGTTATATTCTTGTACATAGGGGGCAGTATTATAGTAGTTATATTCTTGCACATAGGGGGAAGTATTATAGTAGTTATATTCTTGCACATAGGGGGCAGTATTATAGTAGTTATATTCTTGTACATAGGGGGCAGTATTATAGTAGTTATATTCTTGTACATAGGGGGCAGTATTATAGTAGTTATATTCTTGTACATAGGAACAGTATTATAGTAGTTATATTCTTGTATATAGGGGGCAGTATTATAGTAGTTATATTCTTGTACATAGGGGGCAGTATTATAGTAGTTATATTCTTGCACATAGGGGGCAGTATTATAGTAGTTATATTCTTGTATATAAGGGGCAATATTATAGTAGTTATATTCTTGTACATAGGAGCAATATTATAGTAGTTATATTCTTGTACATAGGAGCAATATTATAGTAGTTATATTCTTGTACATAGGGGCAGTATTGTAGTAGTTATATTCTTGTACATAGGGGGCAGTATTATAGTAGTTATATTCTTGTACATAGGAACAGTATTATAGTAGTTATATTCTTGTATATAGGGGGCAGTATTATAGTAGTTATATTCTTGTACATAGGGGGCAGTATTATAGTAGTTATATTCTTGCACATAGGGGGCAGTATTATAGTAGTTATATTCTTGTATATAAGGGGCAATATTATAGTAGTTATATTCTTGTACATAGGAGCAATATTATAGTAGTTATATTCTTGTACATAGGAGCAATATTATAGTAGTTATATTCTTGTACATAGGGGCAGTATTGTAGTAGTTATATTCTTGTACATAGGGGGCAGTATTATAGTAGTTATATTCTTGTACATAGGGGGCAGTATTATAGTAGTTATATTCTTGTACATAGGGGGCAGTATCATAGTAGTTATATTCTTGTACATAGGGGGCAGTATTATAATAGTTGTATTATTGCATATATGGGGTAGTAGTATATTAGTTATATTCTTGTATATATGGGGCAGCATTATAGTAGTTATATTCTTGTACATAGGAGCAGTATTATAGTACCGTAGTTATATTCTTGCACAAAGGGGGTAGTATTATAGCAGTTATATTCTTGTATATATGGGGCAGTATTATAGTAGTTATATTCTTGTACATAGGGGGCAGTATTATAGCAGTTATATTCTTGTACATAGGGAACAGTATTATAGTAGTTATATTCTTGTACATAGGGGGCAGTATTATAGTAGTTATATTCTTGTACATAGGGGCAGTATTATAGTAGTTATATTCTTGTACATAGGAGACAGTATTATAGTAGTTATATTCTTGTACATAGGAGCAGTATTATAGTAGTTATATTCTTATACATATGAGCTGTATTATAGTAGTAATAATACTACTCACACAGACAATGATAGACTCCTTATGCTCAGTCACATTCTTAGAGTTGTGAATCGCTTGTGCCCCTCATACCTCCCCTGACTGAGTACATTTAGCTGCCTCTAGTTTTGATATAGTGTCGGATTCACTTTAAATACCTTCACTATATCAGGCATTCAGAGGAAAATCATTTGGAGCTATAAAAAAAACTATTGTGAGCTCAGAGTATCCCATATGCATGAAGGAACGATCTCCGGCAAGCGTGCCATGCAGGTTGTGACATATCCTCTTTCAATGAGCGCCCGAGGGAGAAAACATAATGTTCATCAGACAAAAATACATTGTTCGCATAAATTGTTCGTACGAGATGATTGCTTCATTGTGAGCGGAGAATCTACTTTCCAAAATACTATGGTATAGTTCATTCCACCTAAACCACAGAGCAATCAGGAGCTCAGACATTCATGGATGCTTTATATTAAAGAGCCTGTTGTCCTTGGAGCCAGTAGAGTAAATATGAAGAACATGGCCACAAAATGGCATTGCTGATCAATGAGCCTCCACCACCATCTCCTCTTCAACATGCAAAAATCGCAACCCTAGGGCCAAAGCCACCTGTAAATGGAAAAACTCCAGTGGGCCTGGACTCTCTGGCCCTTTCTCAACTGAGTAAGAAAGTCCATTTTCAAATATTCCTGTCACGGGGTCCTTCTCCGATATCACACAATCAACAGAGCGAGAGATGAGTGAACAATCCAAAGAACGTTTATTCCAAGCAAATCAGAAGGTCCATAATGAGGGGCACTGCAGCCAGAAACTTGAGATGCTGCCCCCTGACTGCTGGCCCCTCTGCATGTTAAAATAAAGTTCTCCCCCCTGGAAAGACACTGACCTGCCGCCCCCGCCTCCTGTGGTGTGACTGGCCTAAGCCCCGCCTCCTGGATACATATCACTGTGCTGCCCTGCTTCCGGCCTCTCGGCTGCAGGACCCGGACCTGTTTGGGCAGCCGGACACAGGGACCCGCTCCTGGATGCGGAATGAGAGCTATCAGCAGGGAGGTAAGCGTTTCAGCTCACAGCGCTGTTAGCTGTGAGCGGCTCCCTCTCTGCTGAGGCACAAGCAGTGTGTGCCGGTGAGCGCGGCGTTCTATGGGAACGACCCACCCGCTGGTCCGCTTGTGCTCGTCATTTTTTAAACACCCTTAACCCCCTCCCTCCCTCCAGCCTCCCCAAAAATCAGCATGGAGGAAAGCGTCCTGCTCACGGCGATTTTAGCTGTGAGCGGCTCCCTCCATGCTGAGGCTCAAGCTATAGGCGCCGGCGAGCGGCGTTTCTGAGGAAACTACCCGCCCGCCGGTCAGCTTGAGCCGCCATTAAGTTTTTAAAAAAAAAAGAGCGCTTCGCGCTTTTGTCTTTGGCCCCGCCTACCCGCCGCCCAGCCACCGCCGCCCAGCCACCGCCGCCAGTACTGAGAAGGAGCAGGGTAGGGCTGTGTGCGCTCTGCACGGCACCGAAAAGGTGTGCCTCAGAGCGCAGCTGAAAAGCTCCGTTCTGAGGCGCATGGTGCCGGCAGAGAGCGTGCGCTCAGCCTGCAGCTCCTGCCATAGACAGAGCAGGGGCTGCCGGCAAAGCGCACAGAAGAAGTGACATGTCACTTCTTAGAACACAGCGATTCGGGCAACAGCTGAATCGCTGCGTTCTACTATGCAACGTGCGTACGGCCTCTGCACAGTCTCCATAGACTGTGCAGGGGACGCAGGACGCATGAATTACGCACACAGCCTAATTCAAGTGCAGACTCAGTGCAGTCACAGCGCAGGTTGGAGGCACGGTAGGGGGGAATGTAGTATGCAGGCACTAACCTGCAAGAGTTCAAATCACCCCATCCCACACGCACTGAACTTCCCCTCCCCTCCGTTTGTATGCCCCAGGAATGCCAAGGGGGCTAGCCTGGGAATGAACCAGGGACCATGTGGGTCTCCCAGTGAGCGGGCGGGTTAAGGGATTCTGTTAGGACTTCAATGTTCAAATTGAGGGGCTGGTAGTGAACAGGGGCAAGAAGCAACAGTCAGCAGGTGGCGTGTTTTCCCTCCTGCTGATACCCCACCTACACCAAGCCCCCTCCCAGGCCAAAACACACTCAATTTGACATTATACAATGGTGACTGTTAACAGCCCCTCACCGTTGTCACACAGTGGTTTCAGCATGTTATGGCGGCGGTGGGTTCGGTGCCGACCATCGCGTTGTACGGTCATGTGCAGGGGTCACGGTAGCAAGCTTTGGCATGGGTAGCCACCATGTCGGGAGTCTGTCATCTTAACCCTTGGATAGGTGTGAGCGTCGTCGTAGCAGGCGTTACGTGGGTAGATCTAGATCCAGTCGTCTCGTCATTTCCTGAATCACCAGGTGAGTACCCTGATGGGGAATGCGGGGTGGGGTAAGTCCCCCTTGGGAGGATAACGTGATGTCACAGGTAACAGGCTTCCCGCCCAGCTCTACATGTTGTCACTAAGTTATTTGACTCGCCCACCCCAGGGGTATGGGACACCCGGTGCCGGGCCAGACTAGTCCGGTGGTAGTCAGTGGTGGCTGGGCCCGGCTCCGTGGCCCTGGTGGGTGTCAGTAAAATATGTGGCTTGCTTGTTAATGGTTGTGTTCGTGACGCCACCTGTGGTATGCGGCTAATAAGCCGCCGCTGCTGTGTGAGGCCTCCGGGATGGTGTTATGGCAGCAATGGTGGTACTGCTCCCCACAGGTGGAGCAATGCCCGGGGCACAGTTGGTGCTTGTGAAAGTCTATGGAGATGGAATAACAGAGACGAGTCCAAAGGTGCAGTTCCAGTTCTTTTACTCACAGTTTCCGTCACAGTTGCAGGGACCCTCAGACTGCTGGGACCACTGTCAGGGACCTCCGTCAGTTCTGGATGATTCCGAGCGTGAAGTCCGGTTCCCTCTCTATAGTGTCTCTTTTTCTGCTGTCTTCACTAGCCTCGCCTTAGGTAGATGGACTTGGCTTGGCCTCCATTACAGCCTCCAGGCTGGGGGGTCACCTGTCGGCTGATTTCCCCTTTTCTGAAGGTCTGCTCTGGGTTCTGGCCCTGGGAGCTTGCAATTCCCTGGGCCTCGGTTTTTACTGTCTGCAGACTGTCTTTTCACTCCTCCAGTTTCTAGGGACCGTCCCCTGTCGCAGCTAATCACTCCACCGATGTCACTGTGGAACGGGCCACCGCAGCCTGCAGCTACCCGTAGCGCCTCTGGGCCCTCGGCAGCGGTACCCAACAAGGACTGCTCGTGGTACCATACAGGACTACCCGCGGCCCTGCGACCCTTTCTTCTCTTCTCGTCCTACATGCTCACTCCTCACTCTCCCACTCCCTGAGCGAACTGACTAGACTTGACCTTCCTATCTCTGTCTGCTCTCCTTGGCTCCTCCCACCCCCCCAGTTGCTAAGCTGTAACCTATGGGAGCAGGGATGGGTCTTACAGCCCCTGTCAGCATGCAGCATGGGAGGGTTGCCTGCCACTTTCCCTGGTCCTGTGTGTCCCTAGCAATGGGTGTAGTGTGAATTTACCAGGGGACCGGAGTTCACTCTCTTCCTCTCCCAGAATGGGGCATCACACCGCAGATGGGGTGCAATGACCTGTGGCGACGGAAGCCTCAGGGGCGCCACACTCCCCCACAGCAAATCCCAGCACGTCCTCGGGCTGAAAAACAACAAAAACATGTGGAGACACTGCAAAAACATTTTTGTATGCAATAACATAAACCAATAAAACATTTCTTCCCTTTATGGGAGGCACATATCAGTGAACGTTGCGAACTTCTTATAAAGAAAACTCTAAGTGTGCACTTCCAGTCCATTGCACGGTTTGGCAAATCCCCCATAATTCTGGTAGGGGGCACAACAGGTGCAACTAATTACATTTTTGGCTACAACAAGTCCAGTAGCCCGGCAGTTCGTTTCTTTCAATCAAACAAAATGACATAATCAACCAGCCATTAAGTCCAATGGCCTGGTTACATAGGACACATAAACAACATACCAGCCACTAAGTCCAGTGGCCTGGTATGACATGCCACATACACTTCCACCGGGGCCCACATTCCAGTTCAGTGGCCCGGTAGCACATAACATGGGGGGTGACGTCTTCAAAAAGAATAAGGGGCAAAACACAGCAGGAAAGGGTGTCGTCTTCGAAAAGAATGAGGGGCAGACAGGGGCTATCTACAGTTCAGCATCTCTTCATCTTTACTTGTAGGGATTCTTCTCCGGCTCCCCACCTGGCAGCAGGTAGACAGCGGTCAGCACAGTCTGCGTCTCCTGCGTGGCTGTAGCAGGCCTGCTGCAAGATGCTGCGGCCTGGGCCTGCTCTGAGGTAGTGCTGCTGGCTTGCATAGGGTTACTGGCTGGCGCGAGACTGCTGGCTTGCAGGGGGTTACCAGCCATACGGCGCCACTCTGGCTCTTCTGGGGCTGCCTCCTTGTCTTGGCGGGCCGCGCCTGGCATGGCGGCGGCCTGGGTTGGAGTCGCTGCTGCGGTGAGATCTTGGCGGGCCGCACCTGGCGTAGCTGCGGCCCGGATCGGCGTCGCCGTGTCGGGCGTCTCTCCAGGGACCGCGGGCATGGCAGCGGGGGTTGGGGCTCTCGCGCCGGCAGGGGCATTAAATGACTCACCCCTCAGTTGCATCTCCGGTGTTCTGGTGGTCGCTGTCTTGCTGCAGGGTGCTGGTATCGGAGCTGCGGTCGTGGCACGCGCGCCTGCAGGAGGACCGGGCAGGAACCCCACCGGGCAATCCGGGCTCCGCCGGCTGGGGGTGTCTCTCTCTTTACCCAGCTCTGCAGCGGCGGCTGGATCTTCTCCGCTCTCCAGGACGCAGGACACAACCCGGTTCTGAGGTGCGTGTCCCGGCTCGGCCACTCCTCCTCTGGCCGCTCGTTGCTCGGCGTCCATCCTTTTAGCTTCTTCACGCGCCATCTTTTCTTCCTCCGCCTTCTATGGCGGGCACCGCTTCGCGCGCTTTTCTTGGACAAGGGGGCGGGGCTTCTCTTCGCGCCCTTTCTTCTTGCACGCCTCCTTCTTCCCGCTCTCAGCAGCGCTAATGGCGGTGGTTTCTCAGTAAAGTACACAGTCTGTCACACGGTTCTTCAGGCGCACAGTACCCGGTTAGACCGGGCACGAAATCCTGTTCGTGACGCCAAAGTTGACTCGCCCACCCCAGGGGTATGGGACACCCGGTGCCGGGCCAGACTAGTCCGGTGGTAGTCAGTGGTGGCTGGGCCCGGCTCCGTGGCCCTGGTGGGTGTCAGTAAAATATGTGGCTTGCTTGTTAATGGTTGTGTTCGTGACGCCACCTGTGGTATGCGGCTAATAAGCCGCCGCTGCTGTGTGAGGCCTCCGGGATGGTGTTATGGCAGCAATGGTGGTACTGCTCCCCACAGGTGGAGCAATGCCCGGGGCACAGTTGGTGCTTGTGAAAGTCTATGGAGATGGAATAACAGAGACGAGTCCAAAGGTGCAGTTCCAGTTCTTTTACTCACAGTTTCCGTCACAGTTGCAGGGACCCTCAGACTGCTGGGACCACTGTCAGGGACCTCCGTCAGTTCTGGATGATTCCGAGCGTGAAGTCCGGTTCCCTCTCTTTAGTGTCTCTTTTTCTGCTGTCTTCACTAGCCTCGCCTTAGGTAGATGGACTTGGCTTGGCCTCCATTACAGCCTCCAGGCTGGGGGGGTCACCTGTCGGCTGATTTCCCCTTTTCTGAAGGTCTGCTCTGGGTTCTGGCCCTGGGAGCTTGCAATTCCCTGGGCCTCGGTTTTTACTGTCTGGAGACTGTCTTTTCACTCCTCCAGTTTCTAGGGACCGTCCCCTGTCGCAGCTAATCACTCCACCGATGTCACTGTGGAACGGGCCACCGCAGCCTGCAGCTACCCGTAGCGCCTCTGGGCCCTCGGCAGCGGTACCCAACAAGGACTGCTCGTGGTACCATACAGGACTACCCGCGGCCCTGCGACCCTTTCTTCTCTTCTCGTCCTACATGCTCACTCCTCACTCTCCCACTCCCTGAGCGACCTTCCTATCTCTGTCTGCTCTCCTTGGCTCCTCCCACCCCCCCAGTTGCTAAGCTGTAACCTATGGGAGCAGGGATGGGTCTTACAGCCCCTCTCAGCATGCAGCATGGGAGGGTTGCCTGCCACTTTCCCTGGTCCTGTGTGTCCCTAGCAATGGGTGTAGTGTGAATTTACCAGGGGACCGGAGTTCACTCTCTTCCTCTCCCAGAATGGGGCATCACACCGCAGATGGGGTGCAATGACCTGTGGCGACGGAAGCCTCAGGGGCGCCACATATTTATAACAAACAATGTTATTGGTGCTGAGGGAATCGCCCTTCCCCCGTTCCTGTTAAAAGCTGTGATGGTATCTAGCATTCCTACCCCTTGTAGACAGCATTCCACAATCTACCCGCTCTAACTGTAAAGAAGCTTTCCCTATTTCGGAGGATTAAGTTTGGTGACAGTTTATTTATATTGACCACGAGGGTATTTATACAAATTATTATTATTTATTATAGGGCCATATAATTCATGGCGCTTTGCATGGGACGGGGGTTTTACAAAATACGTACCAGTATACTAATCATAGACCATACAAGGCGCAGTCTGGTACAGGAGGAGAGAGGACCCTGCCCGCGAGGGCTCACAGTCTACAGGGGATTGGTGAGGAGACAGTAGATGAGGGCAGAGCTGATTGTGCGGCGCTGTATCAGACGGAGGGTTACGGCAGCTTGTAGGCTTGTCGGACGAGGTACGAATGAGATCTCCTCTGAGACGTTTTTTCAAAAATTAAACATATCTTATTTTTCAACCTTAGTTTAATACAGGCGGCCTTCATTCATTGTAATAATCTTGTTGCCACCGGTTAACTGACCCTTCAAGTGATTTAGTGATTAGTGACAATATGATGGGATCACGGGATCTCACACCCCTGTTATACCCCTAATTTCATGCTGTAATTGAAAGAAGGGATCTATATTGGCCACAGATAGTTTTATCGAAATGTGAGAAGTATATTTCTGTACATTTGCATGGCTTGATTGTTTTTCTAAAATTGCTTCTCTTTTGTAGTGAAGTAGTTTTCATCCTTTTGTACTAGATTTTCCCTCTTTGGTTAATTACGTATGTTTTAATTGGTTTTCCTTACCGTAGGAACCGAAAATAAACAAGTGAGATGGGTAAACCGGCAAGGTTAGCTATTCGCAGAATAATTAGGCTCGCTAATATTTTCTGGACAATTACTTCCACATAAATATTCTAAAAGGTATAAATTCACTTTTAGTTTTTGGGTGCGTTGCATGGATTGGGGACGCTGCCCCATTGGGGCTTACGGTCTGGATTCCTTACCTGTATGTTTATGGGGGTGTGGGAGGAGGCTAGAGTGCCCGGAGTAGACCCACGCAGTCACGGGGAGAACGTACAGGCTCCTTGCGGATGGTGTCCTTGGCGGGATTTGGGCCCAGGACCCCAGGGCTGCAGCTAGCCACTGAGCCACCGTGCCATGCCATAATAGTTTCAAGAGCAGGAACAGACAGATTTGTAGATGGAGTATTACGGCGTTGCAGGGCCAGCTGTTTGAGATCATTTGCGATACAAAGGGTTTATATAGTTATATATATATATAAAAAAAAAAAAAAAAATGCTCCTTATGCTGGGCCCGGGGGGGGGGCATGGTCCATTAACCTAACTTTGATTGCGCCTTTCCCCCTATTATGGTTCCAGCTACACAAAAGGGGGGGGTGGACTTGGAAATAGGAGAATGACCAGTGGTCCGACGGTGCCGGTGGGTAAAAGCCTTAACCAACTACAGCCCTTTCCTCGAATAAGTAATCAGGCTGATTAGGTTTTTTGTGGCTTGGAATGCTTATGGGTCAATGCAGGGTTGAAGACAAAACAGGCATCTGGGTTCCGGGTTAGCATCGGGCACCTTATTGCAATCCCAATCTCCGGTATTTTGGTAACTCAACCCACCAGCAGGATCAAGGTTTGGAGTTCTCAGCCAGATGGTGGGGTGTGTGGTGAAGTTAGGCCCATGATCCAGGCCTCCATTTTGCATGGACTTGACGGTTCTATGGTACGTTATTCAGCGGGTGTTGCTCTGGTGGTTGATGTGCGTGACGATTTTACAAGCCACCCTCTTGTATTACACGCCCTGCAGTAGTCAGCGAATGTGCACCATTTTCGGTTGCAAGCAAACTGTTACGAGGACGGTCTTCCCAAATTTAAATTGTGGAACGGTACTGAAGCGATGAGGGTCTTGTGGGGTGAAAGGTATTGAAGGGTTGGATGATTATGGTAAGCGAGTGGAGCACAGTAGGCCTATTCTTTTTTAGCCGAAGATTGTTTTGTTTTTTAAAAAAGGGGTGGTTTGGATTGTTCGCCCCATTGCAAATCTATACATTGATATTTTGGATCTTTTTCTCCCACTCGGCGGGTGTCCCGACGTTGTCGGTTGTTTCTCTTAGGCGAGCGGGAGTATGGGACCAGTTTTTACCCATGACGACGGCACTTCATTTTAGCGTCACGTAGTTTGTCCTCCATTTTGTGGGCTGGTTTTTGGTTGGTAATGCGACGGTTACTCGTTCGTTATTTTTGGTGTTTGCCAGCCTGGTACCCGGCACGTACTCTCCCAGAGTTGGGGTGCTACAAGGCTTCAGGAGCCAGCATACATGAGCACAGTTTCAGTGGATCAGGTGACGACAATGGAAATGCATTATGAGGGACGACAGGTCGGAGTTGGTTTTCTTTTTTGAAATCGGGTTTTTATTCGACACGTAAGGAGATTCAGAACAGCGTACAGGGCTAATGTAAAATGATATGATTGTGATTTGTTTATCCAAAAAAAAAAAAAAAAAAAGTTTTGTCAGTACCACCTTGGAGAGAAGAGGTGTTTGACGGTTACGAGAATTCCCTGTTCTGACAGTGTTTTTGCCTTTCAGATCCAAGTCGGCCCAGTGATTGGGTCCGAGGTTACTTCCATATATGTTGGCTGCGAGGAGAGCGGATCTTCGCCTCTTCGCCTTGGTGGTCGGTTCTTTGTTCCTGTTACAGTGAAAGTAATTGGAGAGGTTGCCGGGGCTTGGCTCAGCTGTGGGTTTATCGGAGGGGACCAAGATTGCGTGAGCTCTCTTTTCTACAATCGACTTGGTGATACACATAGGCTTCAAGTATCTGGTCCAAGGCCGTCTAGCTAGGCCTCTTACCCTTATCCGGTCAGAGAGGTACGAGTTTCCCTGTTTTAGTGCAGAGTGTTACAACGATCCGGTCGAAGGTTACCCTCTGGCCCAGGGGGCTTGGAGCTATGGAAGAAGGTGATAAGGATCTCTCCTGGCGCATGGTCGATCGGGGCCTACCCAAGTTGTGCTGTTAATAAAGTGTTTTTTATAAAAAAAAAAAAAAAAAAGAGGTTGTTGGTCTGGCACCGCCAGCTGGAAGGCAATATTTGGCTGTCCTTAAGCTCGGATGGGTACACCCCAAATGATGATGTTATGGATATGGTGGTTTCGGAAATGCCTGGGACGGCTCAGGTATTTCAGTTTTTGGGGGGGGTCGCAGCTTGCTGGCGCGGTGCTGCTCCTTGGCGGAAGGGGTAGAAAAAGTGGTGGTGAAATACCCGCGCCGGACGGCCGGAAGGCGGTACATTTACCTGAACCCCGTGATGTTGGCAAGTTAATGCCTGGTTAAAAGCTGCGACCAAATTTTAAGCCAAAAGATGAGAGTGTTTTTTTTCTCCATGCCTCTCTCCAAAATGGAAAATTCAAATAAAAGTATTTTAATTTATAAGAGAACGGTGTCGTGTCTTTCTAGGGGGGAAAAAATGGTGGTGGTTGGGTCCTGGCAGTCTGAGGGGCACTGCAGCCAGAAACTTGAGATGCTGCCCCCTGACTGCTGGCCCCTATGCATGTTAAAATAAAGGTCTCCCCCTAGAAAGACACTGACCTGCCGCCCCCGCCTCCTGTGGTGTGACTGGCCTAAGCCCCGCCTCCTGGATACATATCACTGTGCTGCCCTGCTTCCTGCCTCTCTGCTGCAGGACCCGGACCTGTTTCCCACCCTCCCTCCCTTTTGTTTTCCAAGTTGATTGAGTTTTTCTGTGTTTAAGTCGCAGCAGCGGAAGGGGTAGAAAAAGTGGTGGTGAAATACCCGCGCCGGACGGCCGGAAGGCGGTACATTTACCTGAACCCCGTGATGTTGGCAAGTTAATGCCTGGTTAAAAGCTGCGACCAAATTTTAAGCCAAAAGATGAGAGTGGTTTTTTTCTCCATGCCTCTCTCCAAAATGGAAAATTCAAATAAAAGTATTTTAATTTATAAGAGAACGGTGTCGTGTCTTTCTAGGGGGGAAAAAATGGTGGTGGTTGGGTCCTGGCAGTCAATAATCCACCACACAAAGGGTAAAGTAGTCCAGTAATGAGATAAATGTCCTGGGGATGAGTTACAATCCTCCAGAAGTCCTTTTAAAGGGAAATTGTGACGCCTTGGACTAGCCAGGTAGTCACAGACATAACAACATACACACCCCCTTCCCTAGACAGTTACACCAGTCAGACAAAAACCCTTGTTGCCTCCCTCCAGGGTCTGATGTCCACACCAGGTGGGGCGGAGCCAGGCGGTTGGCCCCACCCACCGAGGAGTTCACAGGCCTGGAGGCGGGAAAAGCAGACTGTCTAGTTTGGAGTTGAAAGTGAGAGGACAGAAACTGCAAGTGTCTGGGTCGGAGCCCAGGCACTGACAGCAAGGTTGGCAGACGGTGGTGGCCGTCTGCAGGAGGTAGTGGACCTCTGCAGAACCGTAGGACCGGGGTCGGGCGGTGGCCCGCCGGTACCGAACCGGGGAGCGGAGTGAAGCTAAGCACACAGGCAGGGCCATCGGACCCCGACCAGGCTTGGAGCCGCCGATAATAGTCAAATCCGAGTGTGACTGGAACCCCAGGGGTTTCCCAACAACCAAGACCCGACAGAAGGTCCACACCGAGAGGATATACAGCCACCGCCATAGGCTAGAGATCCAAGGGCCAGCGCCTGCGGGCAAAACGGGCTCCTACGGCAGCTATACGCCGGGGAGCGGACTACCGGAGGGCAACCACAGGAGTCAGAACATTCTAACAGGTGCAGGGAAAGACAGCCACCATCAGCCGTCCGGGGAGAGCACAACAACAATGCAGCCGGCTGCGGGACCCGTCCATCCAGCCGTTTGGTTTACCAGAGACTCTGTCATTGACTGTCTGAGTGAGTACACCAGTGCCATCCGGCACCGCGCCGCACTGCCCCTGCAACCCTGCACCCCAGCCATCCAGCCTCCCCGTTACACCATCGGGCCCCGGAGTCACCAACCCCTACCCATGGAGGGGACAACATCCTAGCTGCTCCCTACCATCTCTCCTGGGATCCCCGTCACCAGCAGCGGTGGCGCCATTGTCGCGGGCGGGGAGGGCGCTGCGCTCACCACGCTCGGGTCCGGCGCTGCTGCTGCTCTGTGGCTCGAGCGGTGGGCCGGATCCGGGGACTCGAGCGGCGCTCCTCGCCCGTGAGTGAAAGGGGAGTAGTTTGGTTTGGGGATTTGGTCCGTGACACCACCCACGGTTTGTGGTGAGGTTGGGGCACCACCGCTGCTGTTGACGGGAATCCCGGGAGCGATGGCAGGGAGCAGCTGGGATGTTTCTCTCCCCTCCGTGGGTAGGGGGGTTGGTGGTCCTGGGGCCCGGTGAGGTGACGGGGAGGCAGGGTGCAGGGGGCGCTTGGATTGCGCAGCGCGGTGCCGGACGGCACAGTAGTACTCACTCAGCCACAAATTGATGCAAGTCTCTGGTAAAACAAACGGCTGGATGGACGGGTCCCGCAGCCGGCTGCTGTGGTTTCTCCCGGACGGTTGGTGGTGGCTGCCTTTCCCTGCACCCTTTGTGTATCTTCGGTCCCGATGGCTTCCCACCGGTAACCCGCTCCCCAGCGTGGATATGTGCCGGAGGAGCCCTTTTTCCCACAGGCCAGAGCACTGGGAACTCTAGCTGTGGCGGTAGCTGTATTTCCCTTGTGCTGTTTGGACGGTTGCCTTCAATAGGGTCTTGGCTGTTTGGAAACCCCTGGGGTTCTGGTCACTAACGGATTTGACCTGTTTAACGGCGACTCCAAGCCTGGTCGGGCTCCGCAGGCCCTGCCGGTTTGTGCTGGATTCACTTCGCTCCCCGGTTCGGTACCGGCGGGCCACCGCCTGTTCCCGGTCCTACGGTTCCGCGTCGATCCGCCTCTCCTGCAGACGGCCACCACCGTCTGCCAACCTTGCTCTTGGTGCCCGGGCCACGTACTCGGACACAGTCAGTTTGCTCCTCTACTACTACTTTACTCCTCACTCTTTCCCTTCCCTCACTTCACTCAAGCTTTGCCCGAGCTTAACTAACTTCTTTTCCCGCCTCCAGGACTGTGTACTCCTCAGTGGGTGGGGCCAACCACCTGGCTCCACCCCACCTGGTGTGGACATCAGCCCCTGGAGGGAGGCAACAAGGATTTGTGTCTGACTGATGTGCCTTTCTCGGGGTGGGGGTGTTGTGTTGTAGTACCTGTGATGACCTGGCTAGTCCAGGGTGCCACACCATCATCACCACGTCCCGTGGGTGGCGTCATGAACTCTCTCCCCAAACAAACCATCCCTTTTCACTCACTGGTGAGGAGCGCTGCTCAAGTCCCCGGGTCCGGCCCACCGCTCGAGCCACCGAGCAGCAGTAGCAGAAGCCCCGGACCCGAGCAAGGCGAGCGCGTCCCCTCCGCCCACGACAAAATCAGGGTTTCTCAAGGTCTCTCTGGGGTGCTGGCCGCAGCCCCAGCTTCTCCCACAGAGGATAAATCTTACTCCTTCTCTGTTATCCTTCTCAGCCTGACTGAATAATCCCCAGGTAAGCAGACAGGTTGGGTGGATTCCAGGCCCCCCTCCCCTAGACCTAGGGACAGAAACACTGCAGGGGGTGATTAACCTGCATACAAGACAATGTACACACAAGGCAACAGTCCCAACATCTGAACATACACAACCCACCATATCCCACCATCACAATCCCAATAAGGAATTATGGCCTAAAGGTGAAGTCCTTATCAATATCGTATCAATAGGGGTCTGACACCAAGCTCCCCCACCGTTCAATAGTAAGGGCGGCGTCACACGGTACGATAAATCGTGCGATCGCACGAGCGATCGTACCCGCCCCCGTCGTTTGTTCGTCACGGTCAATTAGTTGCCCGTGGTGCACAAAGTCGTTAACCCCCCGTCACACGTACTTACCTCCCGGACGACGTCGCTGTGGGCGGCGAACATCCTCTTCCTGAAGGGGGAGGGATGTTCGGCGTCACAGCGACGTCCCACAGCGGCCGGCCAATAGAAGCGGAGGGGCGGAGATGAGCGGGACATAACATCCCGCCCATCTCCTTCCTTCCGCATTGCCGGTGGGACGCAGGTAAGCTGTGTTCGTCGTTCCCGGGGTGTCACACGGAGCGATGTGTGCTGCCTCGGGAACGATGAACAACCGGAGCACAGAAGGAGGACCGACATTTTGAAAATGAACGACGTGTCAACGAGCAACGATAAGGTGAGTATTTTTGCTTGTTCACAGTCGATTGGAGGTGTCACACGGTACGATATCTCTAACGATGCCGGATATGCGTCACGGAATCCGTGACCCCGACGACATATCGCCCGATATATCGTAGCGTGTGACGCCGGCCTTAGTCTTGCAGCTGATGGATGGAGCAAGAATACAACAGTCTGATTGTCACGCTAGGTACCGGGTATTGCCAAGCAAACTGTGAAAGGGAAGGGGAGGGATGGTGACCCATGACCAAACCTACCTCTGGTCCCTGGGTTCCCTCACTACCATAGATAGGTTCCGCACCTATGCGCCAAGCCGGATACATGACCCTAGGATGACCGTAGAGCTGGGCCCTTAATAGGGAAGGGGTGGGTTAAGCTTTCTGTCAACACCACTAACTACTAAAGAAGACACAGGGAGCACACACATGGGGAAAGCATATGAACAACTTATCACCAGAAGCCTCAGGAAGAAGTTCAGCAACGATCCTACAGATGACTGCAAGCCACATGCTTGCATCCAGAGCTTACCAGCACAAATCCAGGGAAAAATGAGAGTATTTAAAACCCCTAAACAAACGGCCGATTTTCAGTTTTTTGTTGTTTTTTCGCTCCCCTTCTTCCGAGAGCCGCACCTGTTTTATTTTTCTGTCAATCTTGCCATATAAGGGCTTGTTTTTTGCAGGACGAGTTGTACTTTTAAATAAAACAATAAGTTATACCATATAGTGTTCACTATATGGTAAAACTGAAATGTCGGTGTGATGCCTCAGGTCGGTACGAGTTCATAGACACCAAACATGTATAGGTTAACTTTTATTTAAGGGGTCAAAAAAAATCAGAAGTTTGACCAAAAAAGTGGCGCACTTTTGCGCCATTTTCCAAGACCCGTAGCGTTCTCATTTTTTGGGATCTATAGCTCAGTGATGGGTTACTTTTTACGTCTCAGGCATACGTTTTTAGCTGTACCATTTTTGCGCAGATCCTACATTTTGATCGCCTGTTATTTCATTTTGCGTAAAATTTGTGGCGATCAAAAAACTTAATTTTGATGTTTGGAATTTTTTGACAATACGCCGTTTACCGATCTGATTAATTGACTGTATATTTTAATAGATCAGGCATTTCCGAACGTGGAGATACTAAACAAGTGATTATTTTTTTTAACCCTTTAATTTTCACTGGGGCAAATGGGGGTGATTTGAACTTTTAGGTTTTTTATTTTTTAAAACTTTTTTTTTTACTTTTTTTTTACTTCACTAATCCCCATAGGGGACTATAAGGAGCGGCAGTTCGATCACCTGTGCATTTCTTTTGATCACAGCTAGAAACACTCACCTCTTGTCTCTGGCAACAGCCGGTCAAGTGAAACAGGAAGTGACTCATGTCTCATGCTAGCTATAGGAGTCATCACATGACCCTGTGCTACCATGACAATTATCGGCTCACAGTAACCACGTCACTGCACCGCCAATGGAGTTGGGTGAGTAAAGATGTACCATGATTGGCATTTAAATGGCACTGTCACATTTTGACAACACCATTTAAGGGGTTAACAGACATAGGTGGAATGCGGATCCACTCGTGCCTGCGAAACACACATGTGAGCTGTACAAATCAGATGACATGTGCGCGGATCCCCGTTGACTGCTGGCAGCAGCTGGCGGGGATTACACTATGACCACTTAGGACGTAATTTTACTGACAGCGGTCGCTAAGGGGTTTAAACCCAAGGGGAAATAAAAATTATTAGCAGCTGAAAGGAAGAGGATCTCCGCAGGGTCCTAGAGGGAAAAGAAGGAAAACCCAGCAGAGGAGATACAAAGTCCACTGAATATTAACAGCAGGAATAATAGAAAGTCAGGGAGCTTTTTGCGCAGCCAAACACTGTGACCTTCTATTGCCAGAAACCACATGACTATCTGTCACCCATGACACATCCGTGACACCCATATGCTGTGTAGTGGTTGTTCTCAGGTACAGCAGAGCAGTATTCATTTATTTCAGTTGAAGCGGTAGTACCTACGAATGGCCACTGTCGCTGTGGTGTTACGGTTTTGTACTCTGTGTACATCCGGTGGCCAAGGGTCCCGCTGATTATTGGCTGTGCCAAGTGTTAGACCCCCACTGATCTGATGTTGATGTGAGCTATCCAGAAGATACAGTGGGGAAAATAAGTATTTGATCCTCTGCCGCTTTTGCAAGTTTTACCACCGACATAGAGTGGAGAGGTCTGTAATTTCTATCGTAGGTAACTTCAATTGCGACAAAATAACAAAAATCCAGAAAATACCATTGTATGATTTTTAAATAATTAATTTGCATTTTTATTGCATGAAATAAGTATTGATCAACGACCAATTCTGGCCCTCACAGACCTGTCATTTTTTCTTTAAGAAGCTCCTACTCTGCACTCATTACCTGGATTAATTGCACTGGTTTCAACTCGTTACCTGTATAACAGTCACCTGTAAATGTGCCGCCCCGGCGCAGACCGGGGTACTCGTATCTGGTGTGGTCGTGGTTCGAGGGGTCCAGACCCGGGCTCGGCAGACACTCAGATCCTTGACAAGGGATTATTTACAGGTGAAACGTTCGTGACACCACCTGCGGGTTGCTGTCGCCTTCAATCTCTGAGCTCTTAGGGAACTTCATAAAGA
Organism: Anomaloglossus baeobatrachus; assembly: GCF_048569485.1. Taxonomy (NCBI): domain Eukaryota; kingdom Metazoa; phylum Chordata; class Amphibia; order Anura; family Aromobatidae; genus Anomaloglossus; species Anomaloglossus baeobatrachus. The sequence continues at coordinate 662,189,784 of NC_134356.1, read as the reverse complement.
GACTCTCCCTCCCAGGTTAATTATCAGGACGATGAACTGGCTCCTGATCTAGGGATCTGTACCCCGTCGTGCTTGGTACCGGTCAGTTCTTTTGGATGTTTGATGCCGACAGTCCTTCTAGGCTATGTCTGTCGCACCCTTCCAATGTCGCTGCCACCGGTCCCCGACTCCTCTGGTCCCGGACTATCATCTGCGACCCAACCTCGGTCTAGCTCCCCGGGAGCTCACTCTCCCCAGCTCCTCACTCCTCGAGGGCTCTCACTCAACTCTCTTGAACTCTAACTGAAACTGACTTCCTTCCCTCCCACCAATCTGCCTGACCCCTAGGTGGGTGGCCTTATTACGCTTATCCAACCCACTGGTGTGTCTGACAGAACAGGATGGGAAGTGTGATTGGGATTTGTGCTGATGTTAGTGACACCAGTTTGTTAAGAACCTGGAACCATGGGGGGTAGACCCTGCACCCTAGGGATGCAGTACCCTGTGGCACCCTGATATACTCAGGGGCGCCATATAAACACACAGTCAATCACACTCCAACCTCTCCACTGTGAAAGAATAGATTCAATTTTTTTTCTATAGTTTCCATTATATCTTATAGCTAATGATGTCAGAGGGCTCAGCTAGCACTGATGGGGGTGGGGAAGGCTCACATTTCTATTCACGCCCCTATTGTTTCTAATGGTGCATAGTTCAGATGGACAAGGCCTTTGCCTGTGAGCTTATATAAACTGGTTACATCCATTAAATAAAGGCAGAATCTTTGAGTACACCACAAGGCATGTGTGTGCTGTATTGATTTCCCGAGTACTCATAAAATAAATCTTATTAATTTGGAGTTCTAGAGGCATAGAAGGAGCATATTTCGCTCACACCACCATGGAAAAAAATAAAGAACTGTCTAAGGACACCAGGGACAAAATTGTACATCTGCACAAGTTTGGGATGGGCTACAGAATAATAGGCAAGCAGCTTGGTGAGAAGGCAACAACTGTTAGTGCAGTTATTACAATATAGAAGAAACACAAGGTAACTATCAATCTTACATCAACTGGGGCTCCATGTAAGATCTGACCTCATATGGTAAGGATACTCTGTGCTCATTACCTGTATTAATTGCATCTGTAGCGCCCCTGAAACCCTCAGGGTGCTACAAGGTTCTGCATCCCCCCAAGGATGCAGGGCCCACCCCCTTAGGGACCCAGAACCCCAGTGCTGGTACCAACAAAAACCCAGGTAGTCTCAGTTTTCCCCAACAATCCCCCATACAATGGTACCCAGCTAGGGTGGGACCAATGGATGGCCGCCTAGAGGTGGAGCCAATCCACTCCACTAGTTGACCAGGTGGGAGAGGAAGACTGTGGAGAGTAGTGAGTCGACCTGTGACTGTAGGAGAGTGAAGGTGGAAGCGAAGTGACGTCCTGACTCGGGTTGACTGTGACCTGGTACCCAGGAGAAGTGGTTGCCGGTGGAGTACTTCCAGAACTACGCACCGACGGGGTACAGGACCCTAGGACAGGAAAGAGCTCCAAGCCGACCTGTTAACACCTGCACAGCAAGGGAACCATCAAAGATCTTGCTGACCCTAAAGAAATCCGAAGATTCAGTAGCAACAGGAGAACCGGGGACAGGACCAGAGACTCCAACACCACAGGGTTCACGCTACTGTCAGGCGGACAGAGTGGACAAACCACAGAGCGGGGACCCCCAGTTGTTCTATACCACGAGGATCCACTTACCAAAGACAGGTGCAGGGGAAAAAGGTACCAGAGAACCAAACTGGCACTGGGACGAAGGGGACTTGGAGGTGAAACCAGCCGGTCTCGGGCAACCAGTCAACAGTTACCAGCAGTGAGTAAACTAGTTACACTGAAGACTTGTGTGGACTACCTTTTTTCGATGTCCACTGCACTATACACCCGCTGGGGCAAAACCCTACTTGCGGAGGATCCACCATTCTAGCTGCCAATACCACCAGCCCCAGTAGAGACATTCAGCAGCAGCGGCAGCTCCCTACACTTAGACGCAACACCGCAAGTGGCATCACAAGTGAACATTACCTTATTATCCCCTGTAAACATCAGAAAACCTCACATAGATACATCAAGGGGTATTGACGCCAGAAACCAAGAAGAAATATAAAGGGATGTAGATTGTTATGACTCAATAGTCATTTTTTAGGACAATAAAAAATGACTATTGAGTCATAACAATCTACATCACTTATCCATTATTTCTATTTTGACCATTATGTTCTTTAATAACTATCTGGAAATTAAACATATTGATATTTTGGATATGAGGAGTAAAGATTACTAATCTGGATGGATGTGATGATATCACTGTGGATTTTGTAAGGCCCTCAATTAGACCACCAGCACCTATAGATATCAGTATAGGGTCATAAGGGCCAGTCCTCGTTGAGCGGGGGCGCCATTTTTTGTTACCTATAGGGTGCCAACCTCCGCGGTCAGGAAGGGTGATACTAGGGAATTTGGCCCGGGGCCCCGTCTCCTGAAGTGTATGCTATGAATAACCTGGTTTTACTTGCACCTTTTTGAAATTTATGTTTTTAATAAAGTTTGATATTTTATGGGGTGTTTTCTTCTTGGTTCCCCTGTAAACATCCCCATTACAAAAAGGGCCCAGGGCACGGAACCGGGCAACGGCCACCACCGTGACATTCCCAAGAGAGACACTGCCCGGGACCGAGTACCCTGTATCTCTGGGCGTGACACATCTGTTTGAACCTGTTACCTGTATAAAAGACACCTGTCCACACACTCAATCAATCAGACTTCAACCTCTCTACCAAGACCAAAGAGCTGTCTAAGGACACCAGGCACAAAATTGTACATCTGCACAATGCTGTGATGAGCTATAGAATAATAGGCAAGCAGCTTGGTGAGAAAGCAACAACTGTTGGTGCAATTATTACAAAATAGAAACAAGGTAACACAAGGTAAATGTCAATCTTACATGGTCTGGGGTTCCATGCAAGATCCACCTTGTGAGGTAAGAATGATTATTAGAAAGGTCAGTAATCAGCCCAGAACTATATAGGAGGACCTGGTCAATGACCTGAAGAGAGCTGGGACCACAGTCTCAAAGATTACCTATAGTAACACACTATGCCGTCATGGATTGAATTTCAGCAGGGCAGGCAAGGTCCCCCCACTCATGCCAGCACATGTCTAGGCCTGTTTGAACTTCGCCAATGTCCATGTGACACTCTGGCCTATCAGGTCGTCACAGGGTATTGTGCAATCTGCCCTTCTGCATAATATCCACCTCCTCCTTGGTTACGGGTCCCTGGCCTTTGTTGTTGCTAAGAACCAGCTAATCAAAATCCTAGGAACACTGTGCACCACACCCACCAGACACACCAATGGGTAGCCTGAAGGGAATAGGGCTGCCCACTTGGAGGGTTGGTTAGGGAGAGTCAGGAGTGTCAGGAGCAGTCAGTTGAGTGGCGACTCTCGTGAGGAGAGGTCACAAGTCGTTGGAGGAGGTCAGTAGCTGGGCTCCTTGCTAACACTAGGTGGCAGACTGGTAGGAGCTTGAACCCCGGTCGCAAGGGATCGTGACAAGTGGCACGGAACTGCCGAAGAGGGCAGCCGGAGGCCTTGTGCCATCTTTGGGCAGGGGCCAGGGCACGACTGTGTACGTGGACCCTAGGCCGGGAAGTAGCTTCAAGTGTCCTGGTAATTCACCTGACGAGGAAGGAGCCTTCAAGATCCGTTATCCACCCGCTCCAAAATCGGGGTACTAGCGCAACGAGGGGGATAGGACTTTCCCAATATACAGTCCAGGAAATCCCAAGTGTGAACCCTGAGAGCATGCTCACTCCGTTAGTCATACGGGTGAGCGGGACCCAACTAGTTCTATACTACAGGGGCCAACCAGTAAAAGAAGGTGCCAAGGAAAAGGTCACAGGCTAGCAACACCATTGGGCACGGGATCCAGGCATGCTCCCTCCCAGCTGCAGCGGTGCTCAGAATTTCGGTTTACAAGTTGTCGGTGTCAGCGTTATTGGACTGAGTGAGTACGCAGTGACCCTTTCCTCCCGAACGGTATCCCCTCACTATCGTCACCGAGCCCCGGGGCATCCCCCCTACCCACGGAGGGGTTAAACACCTGGCTGCCATTCCATCACCACCGGGCGCTCCCAACAGCAGGAGTGGTATTCCACCTTACCACACACCTTGGGTGGCGTCACAAACTTTCCACACCATCCCCTGTATATTGCCCCCCTTTATTTGAGTGGCCGCACGACCCCCGGGTACGGAGACCCCTCGAGCCACCGCGGATCTGAATCCGAGCAGCCCGGATGACATGCCATCTGGATGATCCAGAGGAGGCATGGGAGAAGATCATGTGGTCAGATGAGATCAAGATAGAACTTTTTGGTATTAACTTCACTCACCGTATTTGGAGGAAGAGGATGGATAATTACAACCCCAAGAACACCATTCCAACCATGAAGCATGGGGGTGGAAACATCATACTTTGTGGGTGCTTTTCTGCAAAGGGAACAAGACAACTGCACCATATTGAAGGGAGGATGGATAAGGTCTTGTTTGCGAGATTTTGGCCAACAACCTCCTTCCCTCAGTAAGAGCATTGCAGATGAATCATGACTGGGTCTTCCAACATGACAATGACCCGAAACACACAGCCAGGGCAACTAAGGAGTTGCTCCGTAAGAAGTATTTCAACGTCCTGGAGTGACCTAGCCAGTCTCCAGACCTGAACCCAATAGAAAATCTTTGGAGAAGCTGAAACTCAATGTTGCCCAGTGATGACCCTGAAACCTGATATATCTGGAGAAGATCTGTATGGAGGAGTCACCAAAATCCTTGCTGCAGTGTGTGCAAACCTGGTCAAGATCTTCCGGAAATGTCCGACCTCTGTAACTGCAAACAAAGGTTTCTACCAAATATTAAGTTCTGGTTTTCTATTGGATCAAATACTTATTTCATGCAATAGACAGCAAATTAATTATTTAATAATCCTACAATGGTATTTTCTGGATTTGTTATTCTGTTTGTCACAGATGAGGTTACCTACGATATAACTTACAGACCTCTCCATTCTTTGTAGGTGGGAAAACTTGCAAAATCGGCAGAGGATCAAATACTTATTTTCCTCACTATAGGTCATCAATATCTAAGTTCTGGAAAACTCGTCTTAATAGAAAGCAGTTGTATGTTCAGGAAGCTTATTTATTTGCCAGGCTGGAGAATATCTAAAAAGATCATCTATCCTTCTCAATGACTCAGAGTCCATGAATCACCGTACAGGAAAAGTATGTGGCTCAGCACTATCATTTATATAGCTGCTGTGACATACCGCCCCTATTAACTTGAATAGTGCCACTGGCAAAGCTCTATTGAATAGTGGTGCTCATTTATGTAAATAGATAAACCATGAAGTCCTTGTATTGGTGAAGAACATCGAGACTCACCAAAGACTAAAATCCATCTCCCTTATTGTGTAGATTACTTAAAGGGAACCACGACTCATCCTGCCCAAACCATGGGCAGCATTACTCAAAGCCTGATTGCAAGATTGCGGCCAGGGATATATTGATCTGGAATGCTCTGGCGATTCAGAGAGAACCTAGTTTGGATATCCGGTCAAGGACCATGGTCGGAGACAAGACTAGTACGGTGCCATCCTCGCTGGCTTCTACCTGTGCTACACCAGGGAATTGAGAGGTATCTCCCTATGGATGAGACCTATCAATCACCTGTAGAGGTACTGGGAAAAGCCAGCCATACAGTAAGAGGCAGCGGACTAGTCTCCTCACCGTCTGCGGAAAGTAACTGGTTCTTACCCTGTCTACGGTACATTCTCGGCTTTTCTCTGTTTTAAGTTTTCTACACAGTAAAGAAGATGCATTTTACTCTTTTGTGAGTTCTGTCATTCTTTTCTAATACAATGAGTCATTGTCATTTTCTCTGTGTTGGCGTGATAGTAAAACACTGATGACCTTCCTTAAAGGGGTTGTCCACCCTTCGGACAAACCCTTCTCAATCTTTATATTTCACCACAGTAAAATAATAATATATACTCAACTCTGGTGTTGGCGATGTTCCATTGGTGTTTATTCTGTCTCTTCCTGGTAGCAATGAATCTAACCGCTCTAATTATCAGTCCCTTAGATAACTGTATGATTTTACTCACTCTACCGGCTTCCACAGATAGTGTTAACTCAGCCCAAACGATGACTTGTAGGAAGACAAGGAGAAACGCTGTACTTTTCTTCTAGAATCTTGTATTAAGTACAAAGAAAAGGCAGGTGAAAAGAAATAATCTGTACAGGGTTTTAGACATGTCTCTTCAGCAATGGTTCCTCTAGACTAAACTGAAGGAGAAGGCAGGAGCTTTCTATACAGAAGCCAACTAAGGGAGGTACATAGGGACAAACTTCATACAGTCTAATCTACCTAGTAACAATAAGGAATTTCCTGATAGGAGGAAAAATATGCAATGCAAGAATTATATACAACAGGTTGTTCCCATTCATGGGACACAACACTCCCCGTCTGAAATCATATGATTTCACAAGTCCTTCTATGACGTAAGGAGTCGATCCTGTCCCTCGATGTCACGGAACCTGTAACGAGAAAAGAGACAAACACAAAAAATGCAACCGTAATGCACTGAATTCAAGTCCATGCTTGGTTGATGACGCATTGTCCTTGCGTAAAAATGTAAAAGTAGAAAAATGTAAAAAATGAATCCAAGTTCAACAAACCCATCTTCAGATTGGGGAAGCCGCAAACATGCCAACTCTTCCTCCAACCCAATAATCCAACGGTAAAGTCTTAATCCAAAGGAAAAGTTCAAGGTTCATTGGACATGGACAGTTGTGTCTCCGTACAGCAGAGGTAAGGAAAGGTATGCTCCCCGCCGTGGCAGTGTCCAACGACAAAGTTAGTTCATGTAACGTCCTCCTTTGGTAAAAGTAGCACGAGTTCGGTGACTGGACGAATCACACACATGTGCCAGCCGTGGCACGTTGAAGACTTGTAGTCGGTGAAACAGTGAGCAATGTGAGTAAGACAAGCTACGGCTCGTACCTCAGATGACCAACTTGAGAAGCGCTCGAAGCGATGAGGTCTCAACTTCTGTTCTGATGTCACTGAAGTGTAGCGAGCGGAGACGACCGGTCTAATTTCCTTGTCGGATTCTGGTTCCACCAGGTCGTACATGTTGCCGACGTAGTTATCGCAGGTCTCCTCGTATAAGATACTTGGAGGTGTCAGCCACATGTTGTCGCCGAGTTTGGACGCAGCAGTGAGTCTCGTTCCTTGGTCAGCTGGGTTTTGTTCAGTGGGAATGTGGTGCCACTGTTCAGCATGATCTCTGTTGAGGATATTTTGCGTAATCTCGACAAAGCATTTCTCCATCTCTGGTTGTCTTTCCAAAGTGCGTTTTAGAGAGGAAGACCTTGCGGTTGCTTGCTGGGAGTTGTTTGGCAACCTTGGCCTTGGAGACCGAAAGGGTAATGGGGCTACCCAACTGTTAGAGTCATTTTGAGAGAACTCTTTATCCATAATCTTTATGAATTCTTTGTCTTCTCTCATCGGAGCCAATTTGTTGTCTTCGTTTGTAGACTCGAACGCTGTTGACCCGAAGTAGTCATCCCAGAGATGAAATGCGTCCGTGCAGTTGGGAGGCTGCTGTCACCACCTGGTGTCACTCAGCCTCTCTTTCACCCCGTAGTGATGCGGACATGGTTGAAAGTGAGTGCCGCGACCGTTTGGGAGGATGTGCGTCTTGTAGGAGGAGATCGCATCGGGACTCTTCATTTTGCCTACGCAGACGTTTCCTATAATCACCCAGCCTAAGTCGTAGCGCTGAGCGAATGGCGCATCGTGTGGCCCGTTGATGTGTTGGCGTACTTTGTGTAGCCGGAGGATGTCCCTTCCAATCAGAATCAGGATTTTTACACTATGATCAAGAGGTGGGATCTTGCTGGCGATAGTTCTCAGGTGAGGGTGGTGAACAGCTGCCTCTGGTGTTGGAATCTCTTCCCGGTTAGCCGGTATCTGGTTGCACTCGACGAGTGTCGGTAGAGGTATCTCTAGGGTATTTTCAAGAGATGTTACCACGAGACCACTGGCTCTTCTTCCGCAAGCTTCTGAGATGCCGCTGCAAGTACCTAGTGTATAAGGGTAGGCATTTCCTTTTAAGCCGAACAAGTCGAAGAGTTCAGACCTGGCAAGTGACCTGTTACTCTGGTCGTCCAGGATGCTGTACACCTTCACGGCCCTTTCTGGGTGAACTTTGGGATATACCCTTACTAGGCATATTTTTGCACAAGACTTGTCTCAGAGATCTTCTCCGCAGACTGCGGTGCACGAGGAGGATACTGTGAAGTGGTTTGCAGCTTGGCCTGTACTCTCCCCGCCATGACTTGTGGTAGGAGAAGGTGTAGGTGCAGGATCAGGCTGAGATGGGTGCAGCGCTTGTACGTGATCTGTACTGTCACACTCCATGCACTTAATTGTAACCTTACAGTCCTTGGCAAGGTGTTCTGTAGAGGCACAACACCTGAATCATACCCCAAACCTTTTCAAGAGTTCCTTTCATTCTTGAAGGGGTTTCTTCCTGAAGCCAATGCACTTCTTCAGGGGGTGTGGCAGTTTGTGAATAGGACATTGGCGGTTCGGATTTTCTGCCTTCTCACCTTCATTGCCCTTGTCAGGTGCTGACGTTGGTGTAGGTGGTAGAACGTCGGTCTTCTTGACTGATACTGGGTCCCTACGTCTTCTGTCATTTTGATGAGGGCTCTCATATCTGGGAGCTGGTGAAGTGGAGTTGGTGGGTTCTCCACAGGTGAAGCTGGGGTCTGCCTTACGTTCCGCGATGCCGTTGATGAACTCGCAGAAGTAGGAGAATGGAGGGAAGGACACTTGGTGCTCTTTTTTATAGTTTGTTCCTACTGTAGTCCACCTTTCCTTCAAGTTGTAAGGTAACTTGGCGACTATGGGTTTCACCCCACGAGTGGTGTCCAGGTAGCTGAGGCCAGGTAGGTGTGTGTCTGTTTTGGCCAGCTGGAGCTCGGACAGCAGGTCGCTGAGTTCCTGGTACTTTGAAGCATCCTTGCCAGATATTTTGGGAAGGTCGTATAGTTGTTTCAGCAATGCATCTTCAATTGCTTCAGGACTGCCGAAGCCTTTCTCTAGTCTGTCCTATGCGGTTGCGAGACCAGTTGTTGGGTCGCTGATGTAGACGGATCTGAGTCTCTTGATTCTCTCAGTAGACCGTGGCCCTAGCCACCTGATTAGCAAGTCCAGCTCTTCAGCAGCTGTAATGCCGAGGTCATGCGTTGCGGTTTTGAAGGCACACTTCCACCCTCTGTAGTTTTCGGGCTGGTCGTCAAACTTTGTGAGACCAGTGTTGGTGAGTTTTCAGCGGATCATGTACCTCGCAAAGTCGGACATGTCTGATATTTCCGACGTTGGGGGCACATTTGCTGACTGTGTGGTGCTGGTTGCGTGATTTGTAGCTTCTTGGTTCGGGAACATGGGAAAGTATGGAGTGGCGTAGGCGTTTAGACCAGTGATCGGTTTGGTGTGTACAATCTCTGTTGTATACGGGGCTGGAACTACATAGTTGTTGGGAGTGTAGCGCTTTGCCGGCATGTTAGGTTGCATGTAGACATGGGCATACGGAGGTTGCTGATGCGCAGGGTGTGGCTGTGCATTGGACTGACCTGGAAGGCTGGAAGCTGTAGGTGGATCAGTGTCTTGAGGCTCTGGAGAAGTGTTAGCACTGACGGGAATGTTGATGGTAGTTGGCAGTGCGTCGGCTTGGCTCAGCACGTAATCTCTTGTACGCTTAAGTGAGTCTTCTGTGTCGAGATCACACAAACTGGCGCTGCCTTCTTGGCTCCCACCCAGAGCTTGCTCGAAGACTTTTAGCCTTGCCATGGCCGCAACATGTTCACATTCCTTCTGAAGGGCTTCAATTTCTGCTTCTTTGCGTGCAGATTCTGCTTTAATCTCTGCTTCTCTGCATGCAGATTCTGCTTTCATCTCTGCTTCTCTCTAGGCGAAGATGGCTTGTACTTTCGTTGTTTCTGCTTCGGCGCGCGCCTTTATGAGCTGCTCGCTGAGGGTTGAGTACCTTGATGAGCCTGATTTGAGTGAGTGCCTTGAGCTCTTAACGGACCTGGATTTGTAAGATGCCGCTCCTGAAATTTGCGCCATTTTTGCTTCAGTCTCGCTCACAATGTCGCGCACAGTTTGGTCTCGTTCAGCATTAAGCTGTTGGAAGTCCTGTAGTTCTTTTTGAGACTCGGACGTATTTGATCTCAGCAGGGTAGAGGAATATTTTTTACAAATCTCTTTGTAGGACTGGTATGCTGAGTACAGTTGTTCCAGGGCTCCCTCTGGTGGTAGCTCATGAGCACCGGGCGCAGATAAAACAGTCACTTGTTTTTGCACTCTTTGCCACAATAATGCTGTCTGGGTAAACAGTTCACTTCTGGCTGTTTCTAGGTTCTCTTTAACCTTCCATGTTGGTTTGGTCAACCGCTTAGATCTTTCACTGTAATGTAAGTGTGAGTCCATGTCTTCCTCTTGTTGCTTTAAAGCAGGTAGGGAAATTGTTCTCTTTACCTCCATCAGGAAGGGTGAATGCTGCTCTGCACTGGTTGTCAGGGAAACAATACAATGTTGCAATCTCTGCAGTCAGCAGTCTGTGTTTGCAGGATGTATTTGCAGAGTCTCTGGCAGCAATTTACAATTAGCTTAGGGGGGATTCTTGGTTTATAGCTGCACACAGTTCTGATAACAGGTTAATACTTTACAGGGCACTTTGTCTGAAGCTGCTATAAAGTTTTATGTAGTAGCTTGTTATCAGCCCCTTGGGGTAATCCTTTCTCTGGATTGTATTCAGTATACCACTCCTGGAAACAGGTTCTTTACTGATATATGTATACTAATCCCGGTCACAGCTATTCCTTTTCACTATTCTGTCTCTTCCTGGTAGCAATGAATCCAACCGCTCTAATTATCAGTCCCTTAGATAACTGTATGGTTTTACTCACTCTACCGGCTTCCACAGATAGTGTTAACTCAGCCCAAACGATGACTTGTAGGAAGACAAGGAGAAACGCTGTAGTTTTCTTCTAGAATCTTGTATTAAGTACAAAGTAAAGGCAGGTGAAAAGGAATAATCTGTACAGGGTTATAGACATGTCTCTTCAGCAATGGCTCCTCTAGACTAAACTGAAGGAGAAGGGAGGAGCTTTCTATACAGAAGCCAACTAAGGGAGGAACATAGGGACAAACTTCATACAGTCTAATCTACCTAGTAACAATAAGGAATTTCCTGATAGGAGGAAAAATATGCAATGCAAGAATTATATACAACAGGTTGTTCCCATTCATGGGACACAACACTCCCCGTCTGAAATCATATGATTTCACAAGTCCATCTATGACGTAAGGAGTCGATCCTGTCCCTCGATGTCACGAAACCTGTAACGAGAAAAGAGACAAACACAAAAAATGCAACCGTAATGCACTGAATTCAAGTCCATGCTTGGTTGATGACGCATTGTCCTTGCGTAAAAATGTAAAAGTAGAAAAATGTAAAAAATGAATCCAAGTTCAACAAACCCATCTTCAGATTGGGGAAGCCGCAAACATGCCAACTCTTCCTCCAACCCAATAATCCAACGGTAAAGTCTTAATCCAAAGGAAAAGTTCAAGGTTCATTGGACATGGACAGTTGTGTCTCCGTACAGCAGGGGTAAGGAAAGGTATGCTCCCCGCCGTGGCAGCGTCCAACGCAAAGTCAGTTCATGTAACGTCCTCCTTTGGTAAAAGTAGCACGAGTTCGGTGACTGGACGAATCACACACATGTGCCAGCCGTGGCACGTTGAAGACTTGTAGTCCTCCCAGGGGTCCCATGACATTGTTATATCACGCCATCCCTAGAGCCAATCAGCGCTGGCTTCACTTTCCCTGTTTTTAGACAAATCAGACATCCAGAGGAAGTGAGTGCTGTGGCTGCTTTCTGACTTCATCCATATGTCAATTACAATAAAAGAGGAGAGAGTGAGGCCAGCACTGATTGGCCGCAGGGATCGCGTGACATAATAATGTCATGTGATCCCCGGGAGAGCGGGTGTCAACGCTGCTGGGTTGCTGCTGGTGAGTATAAATATTATTTTTTCATATGGGGAAACAATGAGCTTGAGAAGGGGTTGTCCAATTAGTGGACTCGGACAACCTCTTTAACCTCACTGGTCACTGTCTTTTCAGCAAAATGAGCATAAATCAATAGTACAAGCAAATATAAGAAACTGTGTAGTATATCTTATTATTTATCATATCTTTTGCGCCACTTTTCCTCCTCCCCAGCCTCGAAAACGTATCATTTACTCTGAAAAACTACTTAAATCCATACACTGAGGTATCAGATTACAGCTGGTTATGAAATCTGTGGAGAAAGGGAGGAGCAGAGTGAGAAAGCATGAGACATAGACGCTTCATCCGGTGCTGCCAGTTTCTAGTAAGTGTTTTATTTGCAGCCATACTGCTCAGTGGTGCTGTAAAATGTTCTCCGTGCTGCTTCAACTTTCTAGTGTTTTTCTCCCCCAAGTCATGGATTCACATGTGCACTGCTCAGTTCTGTTGTACAATGTACTCCATGCTGCTGCAGTCTAGCATTTTATCTCACCCCAATCATGGATTCACCGATACACTGCTCACTACTGTACAATGTACTTGTCATGTTTCACCTTTGGCTCTGCTCCTTGCAGAGCCATTAGGTTTTGTCTATTGCTCGGATGTTTGTATTCCCCGGACTTGTTTGGTGCCTCGTTCTGGTAATCGCCTTGCTTTATCTTTGGGCTGTTTCCCCCTGAACTTCACCAGTGATAGTTCCTGCTCAGCAGTGTGTGCTTCTGGTTCCCGTGAGTTTGGTCTGATCCTTGTCCCGCTACCCCTACTCCTCCCCCTATCCTCCACTCCCCCTGTCTTGTCTGTGCTCCTTGACTTCCTGACCCTCTGTTTGTCTGATTCCCTCAGTCCCGCTTCCCCCATTTTGTAGTTACGTTCCCCTTCGGCTTCTGACCTCGGCTTGCTCTCTGACTATGGTTCCGTTCCCCATCTGTACCTGACGTTACCTCCCAGCTACTGACATTAGGCTTCCACTTGACTTCGGCTCCTCTTCCTCCTTTGCATTGACGTGATCTCCCAGCTCTGACTCTCGGCTTGAACAACCATTCTGCTAACTTTCCGTCTAGATACTGGTGACATCTAGTGGGCAGACGCTGCATTACACCTAAGAGTACTCCATCTCTCCTGTGTACCTGCGCCCCCTGATGGTAGCATCACAGTACTCCATGCTGCTGCATTCTAGTGTTTTATCTCACCACCTTCATGGAGTCACAGCTACACTGCTCAGTACTCTTGTACAATATACTCCATGCTTCAGCATTCTAATGTTTTACCTCACCACAGGTATTGATGCACAGCTACACTATTAAGTGCTTTTGTTACACAGTATTTGGCTCAAAACTTGCCGTGTGTCATGGCGGCATCAGACGCTGTTGATACTACACACTCTCACACTCAACACAATGGTTTCTGAGTTGCACAGAAAGACTTAGGCGGGCTTTGCACGTTGCGACATTGCAAGCTGATGCTGCGATGTCGCACGCGATAGTCCCCGCCCCCGTCGCAGCAGCGATATCTTGTGATTCCTGGCGTAGCGAACATTATCGCTACGCCAGCTTCACATGCACTCACCTGTCCTGCAATGTCGCTCTGGCCGGCGACCCGCCTCCTTCCTAAGGGGGCGGGTCGTACAACATCAGAGCGACTTCACACGGCAGACGGCCAATCAAAGTGGAGGGGCGGAGATGAGCAGGATGTAAACATCCCGCCCACCTCCTTCCTTCTGCATAGCCGCCGGCGGCAGGTAAGGTGATGTTCCTCGCTCCTGCGGCGTAACACACAGCGATGTGTGCTGCCGCAGGAACGAGGAACAACATCGTACCTGTCGCGGCAGCGTAATTTTGAAAAAGTTGGAGCCTACACCAATGGTACGATAACGACGCTTTTGCGCTCGTTAATTGTATCATCTGGGATTTACATACTACGATGTCGAAAGTGACGCCGGATATGCGTCACTTTCGATTTGACCCTACCGAGATCGCACGTGCGATGTTGCAACGTGCAAAGCCGCCCTAAGGCGTCGACCAGCTGTTTGCTCATTAGTGATCGGTCTAGCAGGAGTTAATCTCTGCTAGCCTGTTTGTTACTTCTAAGATCACATGTGGTGGAAGACCTATCACAGTTAATCCTCGTCGTTGTAAAATGGTGTAAACTGCCTTCCTATACCAACTATAGCTTTTGCTACACTGTTCTGTGTGCTGTTGCGATCCAGTTGCTGGAGAATTATTGAATGCTGCTTGGTGTGCTGTGGAAATCCTCCTGTCATCTGGTTATTTCCTCCATGATCTTTATTTCCTCCTTATCACATATTGTCTTATACCTCCGTGTGTGCTTCTTGTGTGATACAGTTTTGCTTTCCCTGTTTGTCTATTTTTGTCGGTTCTACCACTTCTGTCCTGGTCTTCCCCTGGGGTGAGGGAGAGGTGATATTAGATCAGGGTTGGCCAGGAGCAGGGCAAAAGTGGCAGCCCACACACCTTCACCATTAAAAGTATTTCGGATAAGGGACAGCTAGAGCCCTCTAGCCTGAGGGCAAGTCTAGGAGCCCCGGTCAAAGGTGGCGGCCCAGACATCTTCACCATTAGAAGTATTTCGGATAAGGGACAGCTAGAGCCCTCTAGCCTGAGGGCAAGTCTAGGAGCCCCGGTCAAAGGTGGCGGCCCAGACATCTTCACCATTAGAAGTATTTCGGATAAGGGACAGCTAGGGCCCTCTAGCCTGAGGGTAAGTCTAGGAGCACCAGTCCCCTGTTATCCCAGCCTATTCCGTGATAGCTTTTGTACAATGTTCTGTGTGTGCTATGTGTAGGACGCTACTTTTTTTGGGGGGGGATTAGTCCAAAACTCCTTAAGAGAAAAAAAGACGCCGAGCTCAGCAGTCACTAGTTTTGCTTTAACCATTTAACAGGGAAATATACTCTTTTAAACAACAGTTAAACCTGTCACTAGGTTTTCCCAATTTAAACTAGCAATCTGTAAATAAGTTCCTAACCTCATTTGCATATCCCAAAAATACCTTTTATAATCCCTCCATACAGTTGTGTCCGGTCCGATGGGCGTCACTGGTCTTATTCGGAACCTCTTCTTTCACGGCCTTCCATCATGTGGAATACGCAAACTACATCATCCACACAGCACCCCCAATCTTGCTCCTCCGCAGGAGAACTTCACTTTGCCAAAATACCTGTTGACAGGTACAGAAGTCTCATTGAGAGGTACATATGTGACGCCCTGGCCTATCAAGTCATCACAGGGTATTGTGCAATCTGCCCTTCTGTGCAATATCCATCTCCTCCTTGGTTACGGGTCCCTGACCAATGGTGTTGCCAAAACCAGCTAATCAAAATCCTAGGAACACTCTGCACCACACCCACCAGACACACCAGTGGACGGCCTGAGGGGAATAGGGTTGCCCACTTGGGGGGTTGGTTAAGGGGAGGTCAGGAGTGTCAGAAGTAAGTCAGAGGGAGTGTAGTGTTGGAGATGAAAGTGAGAGGAGGTCAGGAGCTGGGCTCCTTGGAAATAGGTAGTAGACGTTGGTCTGGGCCTGGTAGGAGCTGGAACCCCGGTCACAGGGGATCGTGACAAGGGGCACGGCATTGTTGTGGAGGACAGCCGGCAGCCTTATACCTTCACCGGGCAGGGGCCAGGGCAAGACGGGGTACGTGGACCCTAGGTCAGGGAGTAGCTTCAGCCAACCTAACAATTTACCCGATGAGGATGGAGCTTTCAAGATCTGCTCTCCACCCGCTCCAAAATCGGAGTACTAGCGCAACGAGGGGGATAGGACTTTCCACACATACGGTGCAGAAAATCCCAAGCGTGAACCCTGACAGCAAGCTCCCTCAGTTAGATATACTGGGGAGCGGGACCCGACTAGTTTGAAGCTACAGGGACCAACCAGAAAGAAACAAGGTGCCAAGGGAAAGGTCACAGATCAACAGGCAACACCAACAGAAACGGGACCCAAACGTGCTCCCCCTCAGCGGCAGCGGTGTCCAGAACTTTGGTTTCGTCGGTGTCAGCATTATTGGACTGAGTGAGTACGCATTTGACCCTTACCTCCCCAACGACACCTCCCCATCACCATCACCGAATCCCGGGGCATCACCCCTACCCGTGGAAACACTTGGCTGCCCACTCCATCGCCACCGGGTACTCCCAGCCACAGCTGTGGTACTCCACATTACCACACACCACGGGTGGCGTCACGAACTCTTAATATACCACCCCCCTGTAAATACCTACCTTCATTCAAGTGGCCGCGAGTACCCCGGGTCTGGACGCCCCTCGAGCCACCGTGGATCCGGATCCGAGCAGCTCGGCTGCTAACATGATTTTTGTCCAGGCAATTTTAATTATTTTTTTTATTATTATTTTTTGGGTTGAATCACAAATCGCAAGTCTAATTGTCGTTAGCTGATATTCAATAAATTTTAATGCAAAATTTCTTTTGTACGTTTCAAGTTATTTCAGTGACCATTGTGGGATTTTTACCAAAAGGTAACGACGTTTGACCATGTGTGTAGTATAATATGATAAGTTGGATATAAATGAAAGACGGATCCATGAGACAATAGATAGTCCTCCTGTATAAGAACTACACCTAGAGGATGACCTCACTTTCTACCGCTTTAGTCCTTTTATGGTGACTTTACCTAATAGAAATTGCCACTGCCCTCACAAAATTATTATTTTGTCTTTCTTTTATTGAGATGATTCGATTCTTTTGGAAGAGAGCTAAAATGAGCGCGGGCACTAGACTGACTGCTCTGTGGGGATTTGGAACAGAATGTGACATTTAAACCTCCTCAAGGATGAATTGGCTTCTAAAAGGATTTTGTTTTGCCTTTGTATAAGACAAAATTATTCAAATAATGAAGACCTTTCCTATACATGCAAACATACTAGATTATGTAATAAGAGGTTACAGGGGTAATAAGAGGATCAGGAGCCGGGTTACTGTAATAAGAGGTTACAGGGTAATAAGAGGGTCAGGAGCCGGGTTACTGTAATAAGAGGATACAGGGGTAATAAGAGGATCAGGAGCCTGGTTACTGTAATAAGAGGTTACAGGGGTAATAAGAGGATCAGGAGCCGGGTTACTGTAATAAGAGGTTACAGGGGTAATAAGAGGATCAGGAGCCGGGTTACTGTAATAAGAGGTTACAGGGGTAATAAGAGGATCAGGAGCCGGGTTACTGTAATAAGAGGATACAGGGGTAATAAGAGGATGAGGGGCCGGGTTACTGTAATAAGAGTATACAGGGGTAATAAGAGGATCAGGAGACGGGTTACTGTAATAAGAGGTTACAGGAGTAATAAGAGGATCAGGAGCCGGGTTACTGTAATAAGAAGATACAGGGGTAATAAGAGGATCAGGAGCCGGGTTACTGTAATAAGGAGGTTACAGGGGTAATAAGAGGATCAGGAGCCGGGTTACTGTAATAAGAGGTTACAGGGGTAATAAGAGGATCAGGAGCCGGGTTACTGTAATAAGAGGTTACAGGGTAATAAGAGGGTCAGGAGCCGGGTTACTGTAATAAGAGGTTACAGGGGTAATAAGAGGATCAGGAGCCGGGTTACTGTAATAAGAGGTTACAGGGGTAATAAGAGGATCAGGAGCCGGGTTACTGTAATAAGAGGTTACAGGGGGAATAAGAGGGTCAGGGGCCGGGTTACTGTAATAAGAGGTTACAGGGGTAATAAGAGGATCAGGAGCCGGGTTACTGTAATAAGAGGTTACAGGGGTAATAAGAGGATCAGGAGCCGGGTTACTGTAATAAGAGGATACAGGGGTAATAAGAGGATGAGGGGCCGGGTTACTGTAATAAGAGTATACAGGGGTAATAAGAGGATCAGGAGACGGGTTACTGTAATAAGAGGTTACAGGAGTAATAAGAGGATCAGGAGCCGGGTTACTGTAATAAGAAGATACAGGGGTAATAAGAGGATCAGGAGCCGGGTTACTGTAATAAGGAGGTTACAGGGGTAATAAGAGGATCAGGAGCCGGGTTACTGTAATAAGAGGTTACAGGGGTAATAAGAGGATCAGGAGCCGGGTTACTGTAATAAGAGGTTACAGGGGTAATAAGAGGATCAGGAGCCGGGTTACTGTAATAAGAGGATACAGGGGTAATAAGAGGATCAGGAGCCTGGTTACTGTAATAAGAGGTTACAGGGGTAATAAGAGGATCAGGAGCCGGGTTACTGTAATAAGAGGTTACAGGGGTAATAAGAGGATCAGGAGCCGGGTTACTGTAATAAGAGGTTACAGGGGTAATAAGAGGATCAGGAGCCGGGTTACTGTAATAAGAGGTTACAGGGGTAATAAGAGGATCAGGAGCCGGGTTACTGTAATAAGAGGTTACAGGGGTAATAAGAGGATCAGGAGCCGGGTTACTGTAGATGTTACAGGGTTAATTAGAGGCTAAGGTTACTTTTATAGCTATCAAGGATCCTATTATGGAATATTTATGGTATATTAGTAAAATCAAAAGGAGGTTGTTTTAATGTATTTTATTGCAGTGTTTCTCTGGATGTCAGGCCGTGTTGATGCAGTGGATACTCTCTGTAGAATGCGGCTTTCCAGGTTCTCTGGTGGGAAGGCTACGTTCATAGATGAGGATTGTGTGCTGGTTACTGGAGACCCTCTTCTCCATATAAAGACTGAATCAGTGGCACATTCATCTGTTTACAAAAGTTGGTTTAAAGACAGGAATTTATCTTCCTCTTGGATTTTCTCCCTCCCTCCGGGTTCTTGCCAGACTCGCTCCTTCTTGCTTCTGCTCTCTACATTGCTACTAGATTTATTTAAGAGTAAAAAGTCAGATATTCCCGGAGACGGACTTATAAGGAGCGCAGTGCGAGGCCGGCGGGAGAGAGCCAGCGCGGCATCACCGCGCACCAGCCAACCGCTACTACTATGTACTCACCTGCATTATAGCATCGCAGAAAGGGCCTACGAGGGCCCCCCTCGTACTGCGGGGGGTTATGAGATCCTACAAATACTGTACTCAGGGTTAAGATTTTCCATGGAATCCTTATGAGCAAGACGATAATAGATATAGAGATTGTTATAACTTTGGTCCTTGAGCCTGAGGGGACCCCTAAGGTTCCATATGACAAAATCAGTCCTACAATTGGCACAAAATAGGACGGGACCTGTTGAAACCAGATGACAACGATGCTACCAATACCAATTATTAAAGTCATTTCTATCTCATAAAGTGATGGAATATCAATAGGAAATGTCAACACTTTATGAGGCTTTATCTATGGCACTGAGATTTAGACCAGAATCACACGAACGTATAGCATCCGATGCAAGAAAATTGGCCCCGTTATACTTATGACACCTACTGTGCTCCAATTGTCTTGCTTGCAGGAATCAGATCACATGTGAGAAGATGGAGAGATTAATTTCTCCATCTTCTCCATTGCCTGTCTCTGCATATGTTGCACTGCACTTGGATGTCATCAGAGTGCAGTCCAATGTTTCAGACACACCCATAAACTTATATGATTGGGAATGATATGATATACGCTGCCAAATGCAGTATGATGAGATTTTTTTCTCATGCCGATACCGCTGTTATTAACCTCTCATATTACCCCAAATGCCACCACACCAGGGCAATTGGTAAGAGCCGGATAAAGCGCCGGGCTTATCACATCTAATAGGTGCAGCAATCCCGGGCGGT
Organism: Anomaloglossus baeobatrachus; assembly: GCF_048569485.1. Lineage (NCBI taxonomy): Eukaryota > Metazoa > Chordata > Amphibia > Anura > Aromobatidae > Anomaloglossus > Anomaloglossus baeobatrachus. Next base: position 662,169,872 of record NC_134356.1, on the reverse strand, counting down.
TGCAGGTTGCCATTCTTAGCCTGGGGGGTGGCCTAATAACCATAGGACTCCCCAGGCTGAGAACACCAGCCCACAGCTGTCAGGATTTATCATGACTGGGTACGCAGTGAATATTCATTAAAGTTAATTGTCGGGCCCGAAAGTAATGCTGCAGCCAAAGTGATTGTAAGAATGCACTGCTTTAATTCTTTTGTTTTTTGTTTTTTTTTTTACAGTAACCAATCACAAGCATGCCACTACTTGACATGGCTGTGATGGGCAGGGAGAGTATGCGCGGCCAGCCAATCCCAGTAATGCCACAACCAAGATGGCTGCAGCATTACTGTGATTGGATAAGGAGTCCAGCATGTTTAGTGGCTGCAAATCAGGCGCCAAACCTGCAGGGCAGGACATCCGAGTATTGCGAGGAGAGTATACAAAAACTCGCAATGTAATGAGTAACCCGAATACTGTACTATCCGTGCGAGTAGCAAATAGTAACGATTACACTCGCTCATCACTAGTCACTGGTCCTTCACAGACATGTGACACGTTTGGGATTTAAGGGTGCGTGCCCACGATCCGTGTTTGTAGTGTTTTGGATGTAGCATTTTATCGCTGCATACAAAACGCTGCATTGTACAGTACAAGCATAGTAGATGGGATTTCTAGAAATCCCATATCCACTGTGCGTGTGTAGCCTGCAGCGAAAACTGACCTGCGGTGCGGCTTTCCGAGGCCGCAGCATCTAAATTGTTTAATGCGGAGTTGCATGCATCCTCTGTAGGGAGCACAAAAGAGAGCGACCACAGTTGCCCGAGCCTGGATTGTGGGTAGGAGCAGCTGCGGTCTCCTGCAGAGAAGATTTGTGGCCCAGCAGATCAGGACCTGATTGTGGGAATGTACCCTAAGTCTAATATTGCCTTCTGAGAACCTGGATGTTAAATATTTTTGCTTTCTTTTTGTACAGCAAGGGTTAAGAACTCTTTCCTTGCTGATAGTTCCATGTTAGTTCATCTCAGGTGCAGCCGAATTTTTAATCACTCCCCTTCCCTTTAAATAGTCACATGTTCTATCACCTGATGCTAGTTATAGAAAACATTTTTAACTGACAACCATTGCAGGAGGAAGTCTGTTGAAGCTGTGCTACCTGCAGCAGTTAAAGGGGTTATCTGGCTTCTTTGACATTTTTTTTTTTATTTCCCTATTGGGCTACATTGGGGCAGGTAAGTAGATAGTGACCACTTACCTGCTCTGCTGTCAGCCCCTCTCCCCCGGCTCAGAGCGGTCATGTGACCGCTCCTGCCGCGATTTTGCTGCTTCCGGTCATTTCATGTCAACATGGGCAGGGCCATGTTGACATGCAAATGTGGAACAGCATGTCGCCTCCCTGCTGGGCGGGTACAGTGCGATGAGCCCCGCCCCCTTCCCTGCACCTTCCCACACATTGCCCAGCACCCCTTACTCTCCAGTAACCTCCCCCTGCACTGCTGTGGGGTCCGTGACCTGGGGGAGGGGCCTGGCGGCAGCTGCCGTGGTGTCAGCTCCAGCACCGGGCCCCCTGCTCAGGATCACACATTCAAATGTACCGGCATCACAGATCACCGATGCCGGTACATTTGAAAGTGCTGATGAGAAGCAGCGCAGCGCTGCTTCTTATCACTGTCCCTCCCGCTGTCTGTGCTCTCTTCAGCACAGCGGTGACGTCACTACTGTGCTGAAGAGAGCACAGACAGCGCGCGAACGTGCAGGAGCGGCGGGGACCGAGGACAGGTGAGTATGTACTCCACATGTGTTCCCGATGGGGATGGGGGGGGTTGCAGAGCCATATGTGTGCGTGTGCAGAGCCATATGTGTGCGTGTGCGGTGCAGAGCCATATGTGTGCGTGTGCAGAGCCATGTGTGTGCGTGTACGGTGCAGAGCGGCGGGGACCGAGGACAGGTGAGTATGTACTCCACATGTGTTCCCGATGGGGATGGGGGGGGTTGCAGAGCCATATGTGTGCGTGTGCAGAGCCATATGTGTGCATGTGCAGAGCCATATGTGTGCGTGTGCGGTGCAGAGCCATATGTGTGCGTGTGCAGAGCCATGTGTGTGCGTGTACGGTGCAGAGCCATATGTGTGCGTGTGCAGAGCCATATGTGTGCATGTGCGGTGCAGAGCCATATGTGTGCGAGTGCGGTACAGAGCCATATGTGTGCGGTGCAGAGCCATATGTGTGCGTGTGCGGTGCAGAGCCATATGTTTGCGGTACAGAGCCATATGTGTGCGGTGCAGAGCCATATGTGTGCGTGTGCGGTACAGAGCCATATGTGTGCGTGTGCGGTGCAGAGCCATATGTGTGCGGTGCAGAGCCATATGTGTGCGTGTGCGGTGCAGAGCCATATGTGTGCGGTGCAGAGCCATATGTGTGCGTGTGGTGCAGAGCCATATGTGTGTGTCTGCGGTACAGAGCCATATGTGTGCGGTACAGAGCCATATGTGTGCGTGTGCGGTGCAGAGCCATATGTGTGCGGTGCAGAGCCATATGTGTGCGTGTGGTGCAGAGCCATATGTGTGTGGTGCAGAGCCATATGTGTGTGGTGCAGAGCCATATGTGTGCGTGTGCGGTGCAGAGCCATATGTGTGCGTGTGTGGTGCAGAGCCATATGTGTGCGATGCAGAGCCATATGTGTGCGGTGCAGAGCCATATGTGTGCGTGTGCGGTGCAGAGCCATATGTGTGCGGTACAGAGCCATATGTGTGCGTGTGCGGTACAGAGCCATATGTGTGCGGTACAGAGCCATATGTGTGCGGTGCAGAGCCATATGTGTGCGGTGCAGAACCATATGTGTGCGTGTGCGGTGCAGAGCCATATGTGTGCGCTGCAGAGCCATATGTGTGCATGTGCGGTGCAGAGCCATATGTGTGCGTGTGCGGTGCAGAGCCATATGTGTGCGTGTGCAGAGCCATATGTGTGCGGTGCAGAGCCATATGTGTGCGGTACAGAGCCATATGTGTGCGGTACAGAGCCATATGTGTGCGTGTGCGGTGCAGAGCCATATGTGTGCGGTTCAGAGCCATATGTGTGCGGTGCAGAGCCATATGTGTGCGTGTGTGGTACAGAGCCATATGTGTGCGTGTGCGGTGCAGAGCCATATGTGTGCGGTGCAGAGCCATATGTGTGCGTGTGCGGTGCAGAGCCATATGTGTGCGGTGCAGAGCCATATGTGTGCGTGTGGTGCAGAGCCATATGTGTGTGTCTGCGGTACAGAGCCATATGTGTGCGGTACAGAGCCATATGTGTGCGTG